>NW_027397064.1:43720268-43965487 GCF_003265705.2 Callorhinus ursinus
AAGGAAGGAAGGAAAGAAGGAAGGAAGGAAGGAAGGAAGAAAGAAAAAGAAAGAAAGAAAGAAAGGAAGAAAGAAAGAAAGAAAGAAAGAAAGAGAGAAAAAGGAGGGAGGGAGAGAGGGAGGAAAGAAAGAAAGGGAAAAAAAAGAAAGAAGGAGAGTAAGAAGAGGGGGGAGGGAGGGAGGAAGAAGAACAGAGCAGGTATATGTTTATTGCCTTGAGCTGTACAATAGCTCACTATTTTCTTCAGTCCTTCCACCAAATGTTTGTTCACTCAATACCAAATAGAAAACCCAGGCTTTTTCCCTCTATGATCTGTCCCCTGGCATGTACATTTAAGAAAATGAAAGGCATAAATTCCTATCATGCCTGTGCATAGGGAAAGTCCGTATTCTCTAGAAAGAAAAAAAAAAAGGAAGTCTGTCCTCTGTGTGGGTGATGATTATGTTAGGACCTATGGTGTCAGTATTTCAAACTCTAGAGCTAATATGCAGAAGGCTTTTGGTGTTCTTGTCATTAAAAAGTTCAAAATAACAGTTACATATTACAGTAAGATTTTTAAAAAGTTCAAGTTCTAAATATAGTAAGCCTTGGAAATTTTTAGCCTAAAATCACACTGGCATATGAAAAAATGTACATTCCATATTTCAAAGCATCGCTGTGTTTGGATAAAACAGAGGGAAAATATTTAAATATACCAATACATAGATACTTAAAAATGAAACAATTCTAATTAATAGATAAGATTTATTATAATGTTTACTTCAGGCTCTGAGAAGCTAGGATTTCCTTTTTTTTTTTTTTTTTTAAGAATGGATCAACCATTATTGGCCTAAGGAAGGGAAATGGAAAGACTATAACTTAATTTTAATAGAAGAGAACAATAGTCAGTGCTCTATACATTAGAAAATGAGAATGAATTTTAATGTGTATTGGTTCAGTCGGTTGAAATTATCTGTGATTTTTTATACTATTCAGCAGGTTATCATGCTTGCATGTTTGAAATACCAGAGGAATGCACTTAACCACAGAATGCAGATCAAAGAAAAATATTGTTTATATGGTGGGAGGTGAGATTATTTCTCTAAGTGGAAAGCATCAAGATATCTTTCAACTAGCCTAGTGTTAGCAGATCTTTTAAATTTTAATGTTTCCGGCCAGTACATGCATGCTTTGTCTCAAATTATTCATGTTCAGCCATTGCAGTACTGATCATTACTCGAGATAACGTTTCCTTTAGACTTACTACCTACATATTCTATTAACGTTCATGTTTGGACGTTTAAGAAATTAAGATATTTATTAGGTTTTCAGTTTTTATCAAATAATTCAAGAAGGTTCTAGTAAGCAGTTAGAATATGATTTCTGCAAAAATGGAATTCTTAAATGACTGCTTTTTTATCCTAGCCTCACACCAGTCTACAATCGTCACTCTTACTTAGAGGCGAAATGATAGATTTTGTTAAAGAATATAGATTTACATCTTCCAACAATTAAAAGATTTTATGTAACTTTCCTCCAATATGTCTGATAGCCTGCACATAGACAGAAAGTACATGAGGATGCGAAGTCGCTGAGTAAACATTATGTCTGTGTGTCTCATGAGTATCACCATGCTTTCCCCGGGAGAACAGTGGATGAGTTACTTCTCACAATATTCAGAGGGCTGCTGCAGCACCAGCCTTAAGCCATCAGTTCAATCTGATTGCCACAGTTGTCCCTCGACAATGGTAAGTCTTCAGATAAGAAGAGTCTTTCTAGCTCCCATTGCCAGGAACTAACCCAGCTAGATGGTGAAGAATCCATAAATCGCGGCTTTATCCCAAGTTAAACTTTGAAAAGATTAACTGCTCAAGATATGAAATCTTTAGCCTCTACTAAACCACTTTAGCTTACTCTGAAGTGCTTGAAACATTCCAGAACAAAGAACTGTTCACCTCAAAATTAGGGTATTAATTTGAGCAACATGTTTTACATGATGAGCTATAGGCTGCTAAACATAAAGACAGGCACACTCTCGGGTATTTCTTATTTTGTTCCAGATGGAAGTTTATTTTGTACTTTGGATTCTTTATTAAAATTTTATGTTTTCCTTATCTTTTTAACCTCTACATTAAACACTCTGCCTGGAACATATAGTAGGAATTGAAATCATGATAAATAAATTACCTCGAACATGCTTTGCGTTGTTCTTGTTTGTGAAATCCTTGGAGAAAGATATGCTTCCTTGAAGCATTAGTGCCGGTACCTTAAAAGATTACAGTTGAAATAATATTTTGAAAGAAAACATCCAGCCATTTAGCATGGGCCAAAATACCCCTTGTCAGGTGGGACTTGCACTGAACTTCTTTGTCCACGTGACTGCACCAAACCCCAGGCTCATGCGGTGGGCGACCAACAAAGATTCATTAGCCTTGCCTCAAAGGAAAAGAAAATACCTCTTACTTCTAGGACAAGTCGTAACATTTACTTCCCATGAAGAACTAATTCCCTATATAAGTAAGGTAAACACTGAGGATATCATCTTGATAGAAATGTTGCAGTAAAACAGAATTTCTATCTGCTGACCACGATGTATTTTCTCAGCAGGAGTAGCTGTTCCACAAAGCGCGCCAAACAGGAGTGAGGAGTTAGGTGGTCGTGTTCCCTTAGCCTCTTGTAAGGAAACAAATCACCCAAAGAACTGCTAACCCTCCCCACCCTGTAAAGGGAGTGAAAATATAATTGTATTTAGTACCTTCACTGCAGAACTTATTGCAGATAAATTGCATATATAATGCAGAAAAAATTTTACTTATCTAGACTCCGGAGCCCAGCTTCCTTTATGATTTCATGTGAATGGAAAATACCACAGGGCAAATTGGAGATGAAGTAAGAAAATGGATTAGTCACAGCTTCTCTCTCTCTCTCCCCCCCTTCCCTCCTTCTCTCTCTCTCCCCTCCCCTTCCTTGTTTTAACTGATTTTTTTTTTGTCACAGATGTTACTAATGATGCAGAAATTGCTGGAATCAATGTGGAAAATATTTCACAAAAGAAACACTATCCTTTTAGTTTTATTGCCAGGTATAATTGATTCCATATAGTCTGGCCATCATTCTTGTTGATTCTATTTCTTCCAGCACAGAAATATATACTCTTGCATTGACATTTGATGTTTTCGTTCTTCTCATCAGTTAATATGACATCAACTCTTTGAAGGAGGGGGAGAGATAAAGAGTTGGGTTTACCTAACTCTTTGGAAACATAAAAATTAAAAAAAAGATAATTTAAATGCTTTATTTATATGCTTTATTTTTACATTTATTTATATTCTACGTCATTTTACAATGACCAAACGTGATTTGACCTTTAAACTATAGTTTAAAGTATATCTTGATAATTAACAGGCTATTAAATGTTCAGATGGTCTCTTAAAGATGTATATTTATAGGACATTTACCTCAAAGTCCCCTTAAAACTAATATTTCACCTGATAAGCTTTCCCTAAATATCTAACCTTTGGATTGCAAAGTGTTTTACAACTGACTTGATACTTGAACAAATCTCTAGCAATTATGTCTGCTCGCTGAATGTTCTCATGCAATAGGGTTTTTTCTCATGAGTCATACATGTGGGAATCTAACTGAAAAGTAAATTAATCAAACTTTCTAAATGGTTAATTATTATGGTGATGTGTGTTTTGATTAGGTTGAAACCAAGATAGAATTAGTAAAAGATAAGTTATCTGGTATACATCCCTGTTTATTTATTCACTGTGAGTAAGATGTGTAGGCCAAGGCCACTGTGCTTCCTACAGATACTTGAAGGGCCGACTTCAGTGATCAAATAGATCTTTTTCTTCTGTACGGTAATTCTATTCATAAATGTTGTAGGTCACACTAGAAGAGATATTGAGAATTTGGAATGTGATGATTTTCAAAGCATGCCTCCCACTCCCAAAATTATCTTTGTTTTTCTTCACATGATTCCAAAATGTTTGTTAAAAAAAGAACTTCAAAACAATAGAAACATTTGCAAAAATGTCACATACCAACACTAATAGGATACTTCTTTTTTAGACTGGTATGTTAAGATCTGCTCATCTTTTGCTGTTCCTGAGAAATCAATGCAAAAGATAATTTAATACAAATTACATTTCTCTGGATATGAGTAGAATAATTTTATCTTATTTCATCCTAATTTCTCTCCAGCAGTGGAACACTTCAGGACTGTAGACCTGACTTTGTCTATAAGCTAAGCACAAAAAAAGTAGGTGATATAGCAAATCGATTTTAAAATAATATTGGCAATTTAGCAGAAACAAAAGATATAAAATGTATAGTTTTATGTTTTAGAAGTGCCTAGCAAATAGATGGTGTTCAGAGAAGCTCAAAGTTTCCTACTCCTGGTAATTGGAGATACATATCTAGCGTATATTGAAAGAGATTATTGTATTAACATCTTCACTTTGAATCCATTTAAATGATGACTTTAAATGCAAACTAATGATAAATTCTAGTGACTAAAAGTTAGGAGAATGTGTTAGTGATCTCCTCAATGTGTTGTAAGACATAATACACTTAAGTCTCTGATATTCATCATAACAAAGTTCAAAGGAAAGGCAGTTAAGGTACCACATGTTCAGGTGTGATGAAAACCATCAGCTTGTAAGACCCAAAGAAAGTTGTATAGGTACAGATAATTGTGTTTTAATTGTTTTATTTCCAAGGGGATTTACTTTCTCCCAGATAGAAGCTTGCTCTCAAAGGAGAAGAATGATACTAGTATTTTCTCTTCTTGTTTTCATTGCAAAACAAAGAGGAAAGGGAAGCATCTGTCTGTCAGCACCGGTGACACAGGGACTTGCACTTCCATTGGGTTCCAGGGTGCTTCCCCGGGAGCAAGTGTTAGTGACAAAGCTGGCGGTGTCCATGGCTCCAGTCCTGAAGACTGAAGGCCACTATCGATTAGCAGCCAGGAGTTTCCTCCAGGGCTGAGCTAGAGGCTGTCATTGCCAGAAGTTTACCTTTAAACCTTAAACTGGGGAAAATCGGATTACTTAAACTTATTTTTATATCAAAATTCATGGTGGAAAAAAACAGTGAGTTCAAGGAAATGTATTATTAAGTAAGGACCTTTCTTCCTACTCATGTAAATGAATTTTCACACTGAGTTAAATGGCAGAAATAAACTCTCAAATTAGTTTTGCTGGGTGGGAAAAAAACATGGAATTTCTTTCAATTTGGGTTAAAACTAGATCTTTTTCCTTAAGTCCCCTTTTATGGAGACATCCATATTCTCTGTTTATCCCCTGATTTCTCCCCCCGCCCCCCCCCCCCACAGATTAATAGCTCCTACGGCTTTCATTGGCTCTCGCTTCTTGTTGACTCCCACAACTTTCAGAGGCCCCAACCTAGGCTGGTGCCCAGAAAAGCTCTGGAAAGCAGTAGAAATAAATCTCATGGCACATCTCAGAATATCTTAGGGACAACTCAGACTCCTTACATCCAGAACTGAACTCTAATCCACACTTCTTCTAAAAATGAAAGTAAAAACGATTTCCTCTCTTCTGCATTTTCACAACCTACTCCCCTAAGCTAGAAATCAGAAAGACACTTCAGGATCCTTTTTTACAGCACATCCAATTAGTAACTAATACATGGCATTGCTGTCACCTACATTTATCTGTTGTGCATGGAATGATCACCACTACCAGTATTTCATTTCACACCTGAACCATTATTATAATCTGAACCTCTTTATCTTCCACTTAAACCCAGTCTATGTGCTACTGTCAGAGTAAAATTTCTTCCCTACGAAGAAGATGATGTTATCTCTTTCTTCTAAAAATATTGCTCTCTGCCTCCCACTTCACCGAAGTCAAAGCTTTTAGTGTAAAATGCAAGACCCCTCATGACCTGACTGCTTTTTCTCACTCCCGTGTCTCCCAGGTTCTCACGTCCCTCTGTCCTACACAAACACCATATATACCAACATTACAAATATAACCAATTACATTCCTACAGGACCTTTGCTCTTTGATACCCCCAGGCCTTGCAAATGCCAGTTCTTCTACCTGGAATGTGTTTTCCAGTGTTGGTGGGCTGGTGAATGTCTATTTAGCTTTCACATTAAGTATCACTTTCATTAAATAATCACCCCTGCTCCCTGAAAGATAGTTAATTATCAACCCTTCCCTGTGCTGTCATGGTAGCTTCTATGTCCATATTTCTTACATTTTTGTTATGACTTTTTACATTGCAGATTTCTTCACTAGGCTCGGAGAAATGTGAATTCAGAAGTCCCATGTTCTTCATATATGCTTTCTCAGCACTGAGTCACTCAACGTAGACATTTTTGCACAAACGATGACATGAGAATACGTCCGTTGTGTTTTAAAAGACTGGAGATAGAAGATAATATTCTCTGTGCAGATCAGTGAGTGTTAATGTTTTCTTTCAGACACATATTCATATAAATTTGACCATTTCTCTAACATGTTAAGGACAGTAATATTGGTAGAGGAGGGGATGACAGTGAGATTTTAAAACACGAAGTTATAGTTTGATGATCATTTACTTAATTTAATATGCCCAAGCATTAGAGAACTTATCAAACCCCATCACACTCATGCTTTCATTTTAGCCTCAAGCTATCATCCGAGCATGGAGAGGTTGAAATGTTGTTTTATCAATGAGGACACTAATCATTAGACACATTAAATCATTTCACCAGTCAAAAACTTAGAAAACGTAGGAACTAAGACTTGCACCCTTATCCTCTGGCTCCAAGTCCAGAGTTATTTCCTCTCACACCAGCAAATGCGCAAATAAGTTTCAAAAGTGCATTTGTGGGGTTGGATGTATGGAGTCTATAGTAATCTCTGATCTGATGCTGAAATGGAGTTAGAAATGTAACAGATTTCTTGAGAGGTAACCCCTGAGATCAGAGGGAGAAGGATTGGGCAGGGGGGGTTTCAGACTATCCTACCTTTATGACAAATACTTAGCCAACTCAAAGGGGAGTTCTGGAGCAAAGGTGGCGAGTCAGATAAATCTCACTGCAGACATTGCCAGGCTCTTCTACCCTTACTGTGCTCAGTCATCGGCTAGGGCTGCTCTGAAAGTACTTGGCCTTGGCTCAAAGGTTGAGACAAATCCTCAAGATGCTAACAGCTGGGTAGTTGTCGGCTAACTGTCCTCCTTGTAACCGGATGGAAAGGTTTTTCTTGAGAGTACTGCGACACAGAAGCGATGAAGCTATATAGGAGTTCAACAGTTCTTGGAAATGACGGAGCAACAGACCATCAGGGTTCAGATTAACACAGATTCTCTCAAGAAACATTGGCCATTTAGATCGCAGGAAAGAAGTTGATGTTGAAGGGTTTTGAAGTTTTACATGTCTTAAAGCCTTGTTTCTATGAGCGTGCTCCATCAAACTTCACATGAGCTGTATAACTTCATGACTCTGTCTTCCTTGTCTAAGAAATAGGTTGGCCCTGTTTGATGATTATGTTCGAACCATCTTCCGAATATGAAAAAACATTTCCTTATGAGTCACAGAATTCTATTTTAGTGCCTTGTAAGCAAGTCTGTACATGAAACATGGCAATGGAAAACAGCTGGACTCAAAACTTTATAAATGAGAATTTTCTTTAGTAATTTAGCAGTTTATAGAATGTGCAAGATGGCTTAGAGTTATTTTTTTCAAATATGGCCAGACCCCTGAAAGGCAAATCTAATTTCCACATCAGAAGAACTTAAAACATAAAAATAGTGTGTATTCCAAAGATTTCTAAATAAAAGTAATTTGTAAAGTCATATAGTTAAGTATTGGATAAATCAAAGGCTTGTAATTAGAAGAAATTATGTTTAAAAATCATTGTTAAAGAATTAGACATATTTTCAGCTGTTTCTCACTTTCCAATCTAAGCATATTATAGGAATGATTATGAATATTTTGCCAAAGTGAAACAAGATCAGTAATGTTACTCCCATCTGTGGGTATGTCTGAATCCTGTACCTTATGTCAGTCTCTTTCTTGTTCTGCTTATTGATGTTTGTGTGTATATCTTCCAAAAGCTTCCTGAGAATGGTTATATAAATGTTCAGAGTACCCTTATGTCAGTAGTTATATGGACTTTACTTTCTAACATGACTGGTCATTCAGCTAATTTTAGGTTCTAGGTTGAAAAACTTTCTCTCCCCCAGGATTTAGAAGACAAAATACATTGTCTTTCAGCTTCTAATGTATTGTTGAGTATTCTGTTCTGTTATCATTCACCCCTGAGACTTTTTCTGTGAGACAAAGAGAATTTGGATGTCACCATAAAAACCTTCTGTCCTTCCAGAAGTATCTCAGTCCTTTTTGAACTTCTATAACAAAATACCACAGAATGGGTAGCTTATAAACAACAGAAATTTATTTCCTACAGTTCTGGAGGCTGAACATCTGATACTGGGGTGTCAGCATGGTCAAGTGAGGAACTTCTTCTGGGTTGCAGACTTCTCTGTTGTATCCTCATATGACAGAAGGCATGAGGGAACATTGTGGGTCCTTTTTCATAAGGCACGAATCCCAATTATGAGAGCTCCCCCCTCATGACCTAATTACTTCCCAAAGGCCCCACCTCCTAATACCGTTACTGTGGGCATTAGATTTTCAACATATGAATTTTAGTAGGACACCAACGTTCACATCATAGCAGCAAGTTTTCAGGATCTTCTCTTTTTCTCTGCTCCTCTGAAGTTGTAAAAATAATGTAGCTTACTCTGGGTCAATTTTTAATTCATTATGTATGGAATTACTCTGGCCTCCTCAAATTTATGTCTCTGTGACTGGAGATGTTGAATGTGTTAATGGTGTTCTTCCTTCTCTTTTACCTAAACTCCTGCTTTTCAGACGTTGTACCTATGGACCTGTACCAGTAAACATGTTCTTGTATTTTTTCTCTTACATTTTATTATTTTATAATTTTCCTCTACTTTTGAGGAGGTGTCCTCAATTTTATCTTCCAACTCTCTTACTGAGTTATTTTTTGTTTCTCTTAGTAACATCCAGGAACTTCTTTTTTGTTCTTCATATCACCATGTTTGAGAGCATTTTGTTCTTGCTTTGTAGATATATCATTCTTATCTAAAAGTACAAAGATAAAATTTATATTTTTCAGACTTTTATCTAAAAGATAAAAAGATCATTTTTTAAAAAGTGATCTTCTTCCATAGACTATCAAATTCTATATATGGATTATTAAAAATAGCACCATCACTATTCTGCCTATTTACTGCTTCAGGTAAAGAGAGAGTGTGAAATGTCAGCATACATAGGAGGAATTGTCTTATGGTAGAGAAGCAACAACCGAGGTTTTTCATCATTACAAAGCCTTGTTTTGAGTCAATGAGGAGAAAATTGTACCTGCATCTTGTCTCTCCTTCTTAAGCTACCTAATTCATGTCTTTTTAAGGTTTTAATTTGTCATGGAGAAAAGCCCTGTCAGACATTAAAACCATTCCAAACAACTTCCCTTATGTTTTAAATGGTATGTCCTCCATAATCTGCAATGAGCTAGTCTGTAAGCCCTTGTTTTGAAGACATAACCTCATTATGCTATTTCAGTGCAAAGTTCAAGGGAGACTTTTTCAGGGGGTGGTGGCTAGATGCCATTTGAAATGGAAGTACTGCTTTATGAATTCTGTAAAAATGTGTGAACAGATTTGTATTTGTAACAGATTATCAGAGTTATAAAACAATAAGGAAATTGTTTTTAATAAAGCTTATGGCCTAGACTGTGAGTAGAAAGAAATGTAGGCTGCTTACCCTCAATCTGTTCAAAGCAAGCTGGAGTATACTTGCTAGGTTTTTATAGATATAATACAAATTATTTTCATAAAGATATGGCACTTTATGATATTGATTTAGCTATCATTCTTCTTATCTAAAAATTATATTATCATACATGAAGTAAAATATTCCCTATTTCTCTGCTTTTTTCTTTTTCCTTCTCTTAATGTTGCCTTGATATATTATATTAGATATGTTCTCAACATGAAAGTAAGTACAGTTTTCATTTCTCAATTAAAATTGATGGCCCCTGTTGTTTTGCACCTGACATAACAAACCGAGAGGAAATAGTTGAAATTTCTTCTTAACTTTTTTTGCATTCTAGCCACAGATTGCATATTGTTTCGATTCTCTCTCATGCTGATTCTTTCCTCACAGGTATAGCGTTAGAAAGTCTCTTTCAGTAGAATTTGTATTTTTTTCTTTTTATAAGTATATTCAGAGCATGTGGTAAAGAAGGTAGCAAGCCTGTAAGAAACCAGAGAGAGAATCTTGCCTGATAATCCTATCAACCTTCCACATTCATTCTGCTAATAAATTCGCTCAACACTTAAAAAGAAAAATAAATCTATTAGTCAGCCTAAATATTACAGGATGTATTTGTTACTTGATTAAATTCTAAAATTAAAGTGTAGTCAAGAATTAATTAGTCATGAAATCATTAAATTCCAGAAAAATACATTTTAGATTAGGAAGTGGCTACTGTGTATTTCATGAGTGACTTAGGTTCTTTTTAATTATTAATTTTTTATTATTAAATCCATACATGTTCAACATAAAATTTGATGCATGTATAAACTTGTAAAATACAATTACAGAGAGAACAAAGTAGGCATAACTCATTAGATTCCCATAAACATTTTGCAATAGTTACCTTAGGAATATTTACCTAATCTTAGGACTAATTGAAGCCTTGCTTTTGATAAGTTTTATAATCTGCCTTAATTCCTTAGTGTTATCTATAAATGGACATTTACTCGTGTCAAGAAAAATCTTATAGTGGTTTCATAATTCTGTATGTGGATTATGATTCATTTCATCATTCCATTATTTTCAGACATTTAAGTTTGTCATAGTGTTTGTTGTTATGGACCAACCCTATTATGGGATATTTTCATAAAATAACAGTTTATAATAGCAATTCTGATCACGTTCATATGGACTCATTTAATCCTTATAACAACTCTGTGGGTATAATTATCCTCATTTTGCAAATAAGCTACTAAAGGTATAGAGAGGGTAAGGTCATACAGGTAGTAAGTGGCAGTACTGAGATTCAAACTGAGGCAAGTCTCTCTCTGGAGTCTGTCTCTTCACCACTATGTCATACTATGCCACTAACAGTTTCAGTACTAGTGCCAGAATATCTTTTTCCTTAGGATAAATTCCTAGAAGTCAAATTTTTGGGACACATTGTAAGATATGTTTTAAAAGAATTGATTATACCAGAAAAATTTTTTCCTTAACATTGTTCCAACATTCAAACTTCTAAGAAAGCAGTGAAGTTTGTCTTTCTAACCTCAGTCTTAAGCCTTGCCAATTCTCACTTTAAAACAGCCCAAACTTGGGGTGCCTGGGTGGTTCAGGCAGTTAAGTGTCTGACTCTTTGTTTTTGCTCAGGTCATGATCTCAAGGGTCCTGGGATCAAGCTCTGCATTGGGCTCCCACTCAGCCTGGAGTCTGAGGATTCTCTTTCCCTCTCCTTCTGTCCCTCCCCCTACTTGTGCGCTCTTGCTTTTTCTCTCTCTCTCTCTCAAATAAAACAATAAATGTTTAAAAATAAATAGCCCAAATTTGAAAGTCAAAGGCGTTGTGTCAATATTTTTATCTTCAATTTCTTTAAGTACTGTAGAGTTTATAAAATGTTTTATGATCATTCTCTTATTTACCTAAAAAGATTTATTGATTTATTTATTTAAGACAAAGAGTGTGAGCGTTGGTGGGGGCAGGTGCAGAGGGAGAGAGAATGAAGCAGACTCCAGGCTGAGCACAGAGCCTGCCCCGGGGCTCAATCCCGCAGCCCTGAGATCAGGACCTGAGCAGAAACCAAGAGTCAACAGACTCCGCCACCCAGGGCGTCCCCCCCCCCCATATGATGAAACTTTTAAGTGTTAAGGAAACCCTTTTTTTTGCCATATTTGTGATAATTTTTCCTAAATTTTTGTGGTGAGATTAAATCTGATGTTTATTTTAATTTTACTTTTTGACAAAAGATATTTTTTGCAAGTAACTTTTTAGCTAATTGAAAAGAAGGTATATACTATAGTGGTTGAATATGTAACAATAAAGCTACTTTCCAAATCACATATATGCTTTTCAAAGCCTAAAAAAATCATTTAAAAAAATGATTTCCAAGAATGCGAGAAGGGTAGGGTTTTTTTTAAAATCACCTAAATTCTAATTATTAGAAATATCCATAATATTTGACCAGCATTATTTCAGATAACTCTCTAGCAAGAAAAAAAAAGAAATATAGATTTAATTTAGAGATGTGTTCTAGGTTTAGTA
The DNA here is from genome assembly GCF_003265705.2 of Callorhinus ursinus. Taxonomy (NCBI): domain Eukaryota; kingdom Metazoa; phylum Chordata; class Mammalia; order Carnivora; family Otariidae; genus Callorhinus; species Callorhinus ursinus. The sequence continues at coordinate 43,732,595 of NW_027397064.1, forward strand.
AAATTCAAGTGTTAATAATTTTATTATTTAGATGAATATAACCCCCAAATTGCCATAAAACTGATAGAATTGCTAAAATTCGGGCAATAGTTTCTTTACCAAAAGTGATATTATTTCTTAAAGTATCCCTCTAAAATTAAGATTTAAAAAAAAGATAATGAAAACTTGAAGTCACTGGAGTTTTACTTAACAAATGATTTTTCACATGTTTTTACAACTTGTTCTTTTGAAAATTTTGAAACTCACAGATAATATCCAAGAACAGTGAAATGAAGACTGCCATATACCCTTGATATTGATTGTTAGAGCTATTTACATTGTCTAGAGTTTTTTCAAATAATGCTTCAATTAGTGTAGTTACTATTTACTCCCTATTAGTAAAGATATAATGTGCATTAATATGTCTCTTATTTTTCTTACTTCCTTGATTTGTGTTATTAACGTAGTTATGTTCATACTTCCATGCTAAACTAATAACAGCTATAGCTGATTTCAATTGTATATTTGAAAGGATTCATTACTCCCTTCTCTTTCCACCACTTCAAGGTACTTTCTAGTCTCCCGCTCTTTATATTGGATGTCATGGAATTATTTTGTTTGTTTGTCTGGCGTTGAATATGCAGAAGTTCTTAGATACTTGTGATCATCTATCTGCTGCTGTTATACTGAATGAAAATTTACCTAAGAAAAAATCTAGCGTCATATTTCTTTTCTCTCAAAATTTTTGGACATCATTTATTGGTTAGACTGTACTGCGTTCTGGTAGAAGAGGTTGCTCTTTTCTGTGTGGATGCCAATTATTAGTGACATTTGACCCTCAAGAGAATGTCTAATGTTTATAGTTCTCTGTCAGGTTTTCCTGGTAAATAGCATGCTTTACAGATTCTAGTCCCTTTGTTTCAAAGTTCTCTCCTCTTATACATTTGAATAGATTTTGTATTTGATGCATTCTTTTCTCTTGAAAATCACTAGTCATGTGTGGCCCAGATGTCCTTTGTTACCATAATCTTAATTTTTTATAATCTTTTTTAGTTAGTTGTCATTTTCTTTTGTTGTGAGTTTTGACTCAAATCTATCCATATATTTCTGACATTCTTTTCAGTCATTTTGTTCTATTTTTTTCTTTCTATATTACCTTTAGTATTTTTAATTCACTTCCACTTCTTTCCCATGCTTTTTTCCCCAAACTTTTCATTTGCACTGATCTATGATCTTCTGATGTCTTAAAAATTTCTATCTCTCATTCCTTTACTTCTTTAAAAAAGATAGTTATCTTTCATTATCTTGAGATTTTAAAAGAAATTTCTAATCTCTTCCTATATTTTGATGGAATGATTCTTCTTGAGGTCCATGATATTTATCTTTTTATTGTGTACTTATTCCTTTATGATGGTGGTTTTTATGTATAGGAAATTTATTGGTTTATTTCCAATTAAAACTCACCTTTGAATGGACATTGGCTGCCAGCATAATATAATGTAAGGAGATACAGTTGGATAAGGAACAGAGAGCACTTATTTTCCAGAACACACTCCCTGCTATTTTCTTTGTCTCTGACCACATTCTTTATGCTGGGACACAACTCATCTCAAGTTTTGTCCAAGAGACTCATGGGCCTCACAGCAATTGCTATTCAGGCTCAGGTCCTGGTTCTTGTGGTCTGGCTCTTCTTCTTTTACTCTACTTCACCCTCTACAGTTTCCTGGAGCTAGGAAACCAAATCCTAAATAAAATAAATTACTTATCAGCTTGATTTTTCTTAACCTCCCTACCAAGTCATTTGAACTGGGCTTCTTTCTGGACATTCCACATAAAACCTGTGACCAACACAGAGCTGGATCTAATCCCTCTAATCAAACTCTGATTGTGTATGCCTTTCGGGAAGGTGATACTCTTGGAGAGTATGCTCTCTGCTAAAGTTTAAAGGCAACGGATGTCAACTTTCAGCATGTTCCTCGTCTCAGTCCTGGCTTTACAGTTTTGGCAAGGATGCCCCATGGTTTGTGGTTTGAGGTTATGGTTGTCTTTTTATATCACTGATGAGGTATTCCCCCACTCTTTTTCTATTATTATTGCTTTTTGTTGTTTTCAATAAGCTTAAAAGGAGGAGTGAAGCAGGTGAGGTTTTCTTTTTCCTCCCAATTTTAGTATTGTTCTCAAAATAAGCAATAATTTTTTCATCATGAACAGACCTTTAATCAGTATTCTGTTAGTGGTGTCTTATTGAATGAGGCTTGCTTTGATTTCCCTACTGACTTTTCTTTATTTCAAGTTTTTATTTAAATTCTAGTTAGTTAACAAAAAGGGTAACATTGGTTTCAGGAATAGAATTTAGTGATTCATCACTTACATATAACACCCAGTGCTCATCAGAACAAGTGCCCTTCTTAATCCCCATCACCTAGCTCAACCCCCACCCACCTCCCTCCTGCAGCCCTGTTTGTTCTTTCTAGTTGAGTCTCTCATGGTTTGCTTCCCTCTCTTTTTTTCCCCCTTCCCCTATGGTCATCTGTTTTGTTTCTTAAATTCCACATGTGAATGAGATCATATGGCATTTGTCTTTGACTGATATATCTACTGACATTTTAATGTTGAATCTCCCGTTTTTATAAGTCAGTCATCTTTTTCGTAATACTTTTCTGTTCTACTTTGTTCCTGATTTTATCAATTTCAGTTTTCCAGCATTTTGGATACCTCCTCTTTAATATGGAGAATGGAGCTGACATTGACTTTCTCTCTTCTTTCCCCTTCCATTTCTCAGTATAAATACTTGTTTAGTTAATTAAGTTATTTTAGTTAATTTAATTTGGCATTTTCGATCTAGATTATCACTGGCAATTTAAAAAATAATATAGAAGTTTTAAAGTTTTTTGAAGTGTCCATGTTTAAAATACCTGCAATTATTATTGTATTATAAATATGATATAAATATAAATTATTATAAGTGGTTATAAATAATTCTTTATCTTGCTTGACTAGATTTAGTATTATCCTTCAGTTTTTTTAATCTTATTATTTTTCCTTTCTTGTATTATTTATTAATTTTATCGTGATACTTACTTTTTGAATCATACATTCAAATGATTTTTTGTCTTTCTGTTGCTTTCACTTATGAAAGAAAATCTGTCAAGATATTCACATCTTCTGTGACAACTTTTCCTACACACTGTTAAATGGTGCTCCATTCTTTTTCTTAATTTGTGTGACATAGTCTAGGTCTAGTCTCTTTGCAAGTAACCAGTAAGTGTGTGTGTGTGTGTGTGTGTGTGTGTGTGTGTGTGTGTTGTTTCGTTTTGTTTTGTACTGAAAGAACATTCTCTTTGCCCTAGCATTTCAAAAATATTTATATGTGTTGTTCCTAGGCCAATTTACTTTGCCATCATATTTTTGTTGAGGTGACTTCTTTTATATTATAGTGGCATTTTCCCACTACTCTCTATTCCTCAATTTTCTGATACTTGGGGTTGAGAAAGTATGAAATATATCACTTACAATCACATTTTGCCATCAGATTTTGCCTTGATTCCATCTTGTTCATAGAGTTTTCCTCATGCAAACTATGCATTTCAAAAAGCATCATACTGTTGCCAGGTCGATCCTACTTCTTTTCAGACCATTTCAGGGATTGGACTCTATTTCCAAAAGAATTCTCAGGGTTTATGAATTTGTAAGCAAATAAACTACATTTTTATTTTCACTAGGCTCCAACTAAAATGCAGCACTTGCTTCAATTATAAACATAGCTTTAGACACAGCAGTAATAGAATAACTGTGACCTTGCCACCAATAGAAGTTAGACATATATCAGACATTGTACATATTTCCAAATAAAATTTATTCCGAACACTATTTAGAAATTAGAGTAGGCAATAAACTTTCTGCTAATAATTTTATTTATAGCATTAATAAAACGTACATTATTTTTGTATCACCCAATTTTTAAAATACTTCAATAAATACATTTCAATGTAATTGGTTTTCCTTGAAATCCTAGGTGTATTATATTTTATTCTATGAATTTAAAATCAATTATTCTGAGACATAGTCTATAGTTTTCCTTAGATTGCCAAAGGCATCAATAGTGGCTTTGGTGATCTCAGGTAAGTCAGGTAAAGATCTCCTGATATGGAAAAAGTGAACAAAAATAGAGATCCAAGTGATGGTTGTGAAGAGCTAGGTCTCCAGGGAGGCTGAGAATCATCTCAGCTTAGTACTTTTTATAACTTGGTATCTTTGCAAAATATAAAATTGAGTAGACTATGAATGGTTTTGTTAATTCCTATAGATTTAGTTATTCATCTTTCTGTAAGACTTCTTTGTTCTTGTGGGTTTTAGTATTTCCCATGCCTCTAATGCAATTGGGAAGAAAACGGTGGTTCTATAACTAAAGATGTTAATATGGTACTCATCACTTGAGTTAGAAATCATGTTTTCAAAGTAGAGAAATTTTTATAGCTTAATAATGGTATATTTTTGTGATGAAATCAATTATTTTTATGTTTGGAAAACACCTTTCCCACATAGAGAACAGATTCATATATGCGACTATTTTCTTCTAGCCCTTTTATATTTCAGTTTTATTTTGGGGGGTTAACTTATTGGTCAAGAAATTTATTGCTTATTTTGGAAAAAGAAGATGTGGTATACAGATATATACATATATACACATATAGATATATATATGCATGCATACGTACATACATGGAATATTACTTAGTCATCAAAGAGAACGAAGTCTTGCTATTTGCAACAACATGGATAGAGCTTGAGTGTATTATGCTAAGCAAAACAAGTCAGAGAAAGACAAATACCATATGATTTCACTCTTATGTGGAATTTAAGAAAGGAAACAGATGACCATGGGGTAGGGGTGAAGAAAAGACAAGGGAAGCAAACCACAAGAGACTTTTAACTACAGAGAACAAACTGAGGGTTGCTGGAGGGGAGGTGGATAGGGGATGGGCTAAATGGGTGATGGGCATTAAGGAGGGCACTTGTGATGAGCACTGGGTGTTATATATAAGCGATGAATCACTAAATTCTCCTTTTGAAACCAATATTATGCTATATGTTAACCAACTAGAATTTAAATTAAAATTTGAAAAAAAACAGAATTTGGTACTCATTTTGGAATATAGTGTGAACTGATATCTAAAAGTACTTTTTTGTTAAATAGTCAAAATTTTGACACCTTACCTGAATATACCTTTTCTCTGTTAATTTATGATATTAGATCACTTGTGTTCACTGATATATTCCAAATGCATAGGACAGTGTAGAGCATAGTAAGCTCTCAAATATATTTGAATTCATTAATAATATCTTCTCTCAAAAAATAATTTTGAGTACTCACTCAAGGTACTCACTGGCAAGGATTTCCCTGGCTTTTTGTGAGAATACCTGCACAAAGAGGATAGAAAGTAAAATAAGAGGGGCGCCTGGGTGGCTCAGTCGGTTAAACGTCTGCCTTCAGCTCAGGTCATGATCTCAGGGTCCTGGGATCGAGCCCCGCATTGGGCTCACTGCTCAGTGGAAAGTCTGCTTCTTCCTCTCTCTCTGACCCTCCTCCCCACTTGTTCTCTCTCTCTCTTTCTCTCTCTGTCTCAAATAAAAATAAAAAAAAAAGAAAGAAAGAAAGATAAGAATCTCACATTTGCTGTGTGTCAGTTGGATTCTTCAAGAAGCAGATGCCAAAACAGGTTTAAAAGTGCAAGAGCTTTATTGGGGGCATTGCCTGTGAAAGGATCAGGAGTAGACAGGAAGACCTTCAGGCCATGATATGGTCTGAAACCTGTGAAAGGAGAGGAGTAAGGTAGGAAGATTGGCTAGGAAGAGGCTCAGACTTCAGCGCAGCTTTGTGAAAGCACTGGCCATTCAAATGAGGAACTTTAGGGCAGAGACTATGCAGAAATGGCCAGACCCTTGTACTCCCATCATACTCTATCATTGTCTTTCTCGCATTGTCTGTGTGCTTTCTGGGAAAAGCGTGACTTCAGCTTGAAATCTCAAGATCATGAAAATATTGGCTTCACAGCTGAAGACCCTCAACTAACTATACTCCTCATGACGGTTCCCATCTTGAAGGGAGATCTGAGCGGCACATCATTATGAATGTATGCCACAGCTACCATTGACAAGCCAAGAGAAAATGAAAGGCAAGGAGACGCTATGCAAGGAATCCTCCTTTCTCAGGCGGTCGATGGAACAATTATGAAACAAAGGGGCTCAATTATCATTAACACTGGAGACCATTTTGATATATACGAAATCCTATAATTACATTAAAAGATAAACTAGTGTTTATAAGTTTATATCCAGTTTACATAGCTGCAGATGTTTCGAGCCCCATTTAGTATTATGAAGAGGGATACCCTTTTTCCTAGCTAATAATAGACACAGACACACCACACCTGCAGGCACATACACAAAGTCTACAGGAAAGAGAGCACAGCTTCAGGAGTGTATTCATGGCATGTTTATTTGTTTGGAGAAGATGAGGTTTCACACAAATTTGGTATATGGTTGGATTGCATTTTTAGTAGTCTTAGTCTAGTATTCTATTTTCTTCTCAAAATGCCTATTTTACATGTTTTCATCATTAAATAATAATTAAATACATTTTTGATCAAACCACAGCTTTCTCATAGACGTGTTGTCAATGTCACTACATGGTTATTCTGTACTCTCATATACTATGAATATCTCTGATATTTATTTATATTTATTTTAAAAAGTACACCATCCTCTTAATACTTCATAAAAATGGAAGCAAAATTCTCGAAATGAAGACATCGCCATCAGAGAGAAGACCCAGAATATACTCTGTAGTGAATAGTTTCCCCCAGAGGCAGTAGCCAAGTCCCTACAGCTCTGTTCTCCAAATAACAAAGAATGTATCCCCTTCTGTCTATGAATTCTTCCAGCTGTACTTGTACTATGCTACCATTTGTTGATTCCAAGCAAATAGATTTACAGTAAGTGATAAGGTCCAAGAATTAACTCTCATTCATTATGTTCTGCATCTTATCTTCCTTCTAATATGATGATTAATAGAAACAAAACATGGTAATTAGAAGCATGGTCTTTGAAGACGGATAGGAAAATGGGTATGTGTCGTGACCCTTGCAAACTGTGTGACCTGGTCAAATTAAATGATATCTCTTTGTCTTGTTTTTCTCTTTTGTAAAATGGAGACATAACATCTAAATTGTAGGTTTTCTCTTTTATAAAATGGAGACATAACATCTAAATGTTAGCCAACATGAGGAATGAATCACATCATAAATTTAAAATCCTTACAAGACTGTCTGAAAATGCTACATACACAATAAATATTAGCTATTATTACTTTTTAAATTGAAGGTAGTTAAGAAAAGCCTGTGACTTTTTCAGTATTTGAGGTTTTACTTTGGTTTATAGTCTAAACCAAACATGGCTTTCCACTCTCCTTGTCAAAAACTGGTTAAAGCTTAAGTAAATTACCATCCTGCTGGAGGTGAAACTATGATCCTACTCAGACTAATAAAACATAAATGGAAATTCACTCAGTGTCGCTAGGTAAAAACGTTTTCTTTCATTTGAAAGAAAGGCATTATTCCTACCCTGTATTATCATGGTATATGAATGTAAGGTGTGGAACTCTGCCAGCCATATTACCACCAGCCTGAAGATAGGAACAATGCACACAGAAAAACAGACCCCAGAGAATCAGAGAGAAATTGAGTTGATTCCTCTGAATTAAACCAACCCCATAGCACACCATACCTCTAACTTCCAAGTATATGATCAGATTGATATTTGTTATTATTAATATTAATAAGCTTCTTTTAGCTTCAGTTCTCTGTTATTTGCCATCACATGAAAGGTACCACAGATTTTCTTCTGAAACATAAATGTACAGAATGTGTGAATGTGTGTGTACAATTCGTTATGATACTTTTAGTTGCAACAAACAGAAAATAGAAAACAGGTTTGAACAAAAAAAAATTGTTATCTTACATCATATAACTGAACAAGTCTACAGCTGAGTCAGTAATCTGTTGTCACTCTATAGGGGCTCTATTCTTTTGGCTCTTTCTTCCTCCATGTGTCACCTTCATCTTCACTACAGCAGCTAGAGAGTTGTGGCAATTTCAGGCTTCTTATTCACACACAATAATGTATGAAAGAACATGAATAATCTTTCATTGATTCTGTCTTAATATCAAGCAAACATCTCTCAAAGAAGCCCATTTTAACCTCCTTTGCTGTTTTAATAGTCCAAATGGAAAATTAAGGGGAGTGCTATATGTTGATTAACCTAAACTTCAGGGGCCAAATGTTTGCACATAGCATGGAGGATGGAATCATCCTTTGTCCAAATCCAACCAACCATCATCCTTTGTCCAAATCCAACCAACCAATAAGAAGATGGGGTCACATTCCTTCCAAGCATAATGGATGCCCACCTAGTTGAGGGTTGGATACCCAAAAGGAAATAATGATTCAATTAGAAAGGGGCAAATAAATTGGTAATCAACAGTGTTGACTAGGGTGTTTGTTTATATTATTCTTTTATCTATGCTTTTCTCAAAAAATTCAAGGAATTTTGAATATATATCTAGCAGAGTCAAACCAACCAAGAGTCCTCTTGCCATGAAAAAGAGTAGATAATTCCTACTATTCAACTTCTGAGACATAAAACATAACCCTGCCTATCACTACATCTTTACAAATACCGTAATACATTCCTTCAGATAGTAGTAATAAAAGTAAATTCTAATGCTGCTTCCTATGTGCTAATCATTCTTCTGAGCAACACATATTAATTCATTTAATCTTACAATCACCTATTACTTAGGTGTTATTTTTATTTCCATTAACACAGATGAGTTAACTAGGGCAAAGAGAAGTTAAGTGATTTGCCCAATCTCACACTTAGGAGTAATTAAAAGAAGATTTAGATCCAGGTGGTCCGGCTTCAGAGAGCAATGAATGATCTTTGCCATCATGTATTATGCATCTTTGTATCCCCAGGCCATAAAATTCAATCCAATCATCTTTTCCCCTTCTTTCCCTGGGCTCTGCCCATCAAAGTTTTTGACTATGATCCAATACATTCTTGAATACATGTGCTACACGTATTGGGGATTTGAACAGATGAAAGAGGTAAATAAAGGAGAGATTTAATTATATATCGAGTTATGATTTTAATAGAGTCTTGAGTTTGAATTGCAATGGATTATGATTCAGGCAAAAAGCATACTTGGAGATTTCTACTGGGAAATCATGGCATATTATTAGCTACAGCAATACACTGTATTACACAATACCTGTGTCTAACAACTGGTTGCATATTTTTTCTACTCGTGGGTTAATAAAGCAAATAACAAAAAAATTGTAGATTTTTATGTTTTTCGTAACCCAGAAAGTCGTGAGTCATTTAAATAGAAAGTTAAAAGGTAAATGAAAATTAAATTATGCCTTTGTCTTAGCCGGTCTAAATTTATTATTAGTTTAGCAAATGGTATCCTCCCAAGTTAGGTAGATAGTAAGGGCTTAAGATTAATTTTAACTATCAAATGCCCTATAAATAACAATAGTCACATAAAAAATGTTAATGTAATGAACATTCAAGGCACTAACCACCTTAAAATCACAATGCTAATTAAGATTTGGTTACTTGCTAATTATAAACAATGGGGGCAAACATCTCAAATATAAAATATGACAAAATATAACAAATTCAAGGTTAAAAAAAAAAAAAGCCCAGAAGGGGGAAATCCAATACCCAAGTTGTCAGCATACATGAATCTGTCAAAATCTTGGCATCAAATTTCTAAGCAGTTTGACCAGAATAATTATGATTAAAATGGCATGACAGAGTGGCTTCATCATCAGAGTTTGGCCACTGATCTTAAGGTGGTTTTAATTATGATTTGACTCTTCTGAACCAAGCACATTTAGAGAAATAGTTACCACCAGATGTACAACTAGCTGCCTGATTTGTGCATTTTTTATTCATTCATTGAAATGCATTAAATGCCTACTATGCTCCAGGCACATGAGGATGCAGCACTGAAGAAAACAGAACACTGTCAAAACATCACAGAAGAGGAGAATGTTTTGAGGAAACATTGAAACGTAACCCGGCAGTGGAATGGAGCCAATGACTGCTGAAATACATCATTGGTAGAAAAAGTAATCTGGCATGTAACAATAAAAACCGGGATAATTTCCTTTGAAAGGGGATTTTGAGAAGCACATGAGTCTGAGTCAGGGCCACAGAAATAATCCATCTAAGGCAAAACCATAGCCACACATCAAAGATATTCTTACATGTCTGAACGTTAGTTTTTCGCTATCCCAGTTGCTATAAGAAATTGCATTCTTACTTCCCCTGTCTACCCTTTCAAACAACCCCTCGCTGAGAACTGTTTACTCACAAGGCCACTGATGTAAGTACAGGAATTTGATATTTAAATACCAAACATAAAGAGAGAGAGAGAAATACATAAATGATTCTTGGTCAACAAGAGTTAAGAAGCCATCATTATTTACCACTATACCTCTAAATTACTGGGCTCAGTCCCTTGGTAGAATTATCTATCCCAACAATGACAGAGTGACTCAGATTTTTCATTTAGTCTCACAAATTAACATTTTTTTTTCTGGGAGAATGACTAAGTCTTTGTTTAGCCATTTAATTGTATAGTATAAGTGAAGGAGCCAGGGAGTTTTAATATTATCATCCAAATATTGGTAGGTTGAGCTTTCCAAGCTAAAACACAGAGAACTTCATTCATATCTCAGACTTATTTCTTCCTTAAAAAGTTTTAATTTTTCTATTCTTTTGTTATTAGAGATTGGGGGAATCCACAAAATTTTAGAAAACCTTTTATCTGAAGATGCCAGGAATTAAAAAAAAATACATGAGAGTGTTCCCTCCCCTGAGTAAATTATTGTAACAAGCGAGAACAAGTAGCCTGTATGCTTCTTCCTTGTACTTAAAGTGAATCTTGCCCGTCAATATGCCCCACACATTTGCACAGATTTCTCAAATTCAGGTTAGAGATCTCATCCAGAGACAGCCTGCGGAGAAAGCCTACATCATTTACCTATATGGTCAACATAGCCTTCATTAATAAATATAAGTGGATAACCCAATATCACCAAATATTTAAGATAAGAGCAAGCAAGAAAAAGAAACTGATCAAAAAATAAAGATAATTTAAGAAATTTTTAAAATTTTTAATATAAGTTTGTATCCAAAATAGAGTCAAGGGACTATAACAACCATAAAACAAGACTGGACAGCTATAAACTAGAGCAATCCAGGAAACAAAAGCAAGTACTTTGAAATTAATTACAATGCTTAAAACGAGATAAAATAATAAAATAATAGAATAAACACTGTTGTAGACTAAATTAGTCATATGAAAGATAAATTCAAATAAATAATCCTAGAACATATAGCAAAATGACTAAAGACCAATAAAAAATTCCAGAGAGAAAATAGAGTGAAAAAGCGTGAATTTTAAGGAAATTAGAGGATTGCTTTTATTATTGTCATGAGTATTTCTTCTCTCCCTGTCATGGCATTATACATTTTTGCCTTTTTAAACATAGGATCTGCAGGTGACTTGCTACAACGAATTATCAGCTTGGGGAAGTAATGAATAGCACTCCTGAACAGAGCTTAAAATTCTTTTATTATTATTATTATTATTATCATCATTATCATTATTATTATTATCCTTCTGACACAAGACCTGCAATGATTTAGATGGAGATTGTTTCTTAGCCTAAGTCCTAGAATGAAAACCAGAGGGACCTACTACTTCACAAATATTTTGCCACTGTATAATATTCCAGAACCTAATAACAGATTTCTCATGATTCCTGCCATACGCAATGTGAGATAATGAACATTTTTGCAGCACTATGTTGTAAGGGATTTGGTGGACTTTTCTTGCTGCCGACATAACTCTGTATTTCCTGACTGATACACAGATTGGGTGTTGCCAAAACAGAAAACCTTCAATGTGTGTCACGCCTCATGAGCAGCCAATGAACAGTGAGAAAACTGTTAAGATTAGAAGAGCAGTGATGGTATGCAGTGGTAATACATTTTTAAAACTGTCATCAGCTGTCATTTTGAAAGCAGATAACGTACTGACTGAGCCCGTGCTTCTAGGCCAGAGGGAAACAGTATTGGTTGCCTGCTGTGGTTACCTTTGGCTGCATTTAACAAGTTTCTACAAAACAGAGACATCTCAGAAGAGATTTGGCTTGATGGCAAGCAAAATTTAAGGGGGGGGGTACAGAAACTCAAAAATCTTGGACCCTTGTAGGGTTGAGGTATTGAAAAGTAAATAACTCTAAAATATCAGAAGAAAATATCATATATATACACACACCTATATATTGATGTGTATGTGTGTGTCTCTCTTTATATGTATAGATACTTAACAATTCATATATATATAAGCTCTTTCTTAGCAGAAGACATAAAATAAATGATTGTCATCTTTGACTACACGTATATTTCCTTTTGGTAATAATCTTTATAAACTAAGTTAAAAACTCTAAGACAGCCTGAGAGAAATATTTTCACCATGTAAAAGACAAAAAGTTAACATTAATTTTTGTATAAATAGCTCCTACAAATTGATACCCCAAAAAAGATAATTAAATAGAAAAATGGGCTCAGTAAAGAAGAGGAAATTCACAAATGATAATCACTTGTCAATAAATGTACTAAAAGGTGCTCAATGCAAGCATTTAATAGCAAGATTAATATATTGAAATCCCCTGTAAAATAACTTTATAATGCCTGGTATTCTTGAACTGTAGGGAAAGGAATATCCTCATCCAATTTTGAGGGAAGTAAAAATTTGTGTCACCCTTTAAAAGAGTACTTTGGCAATTTCTATAATTTTAAATTGTGTATACTCTGAGGTTATTTCTAAGTATATAACCTTTAGAAATGTTTGTGAGTGTAAAGATATGACATGGAAATTAAGGACACTAATATTCATAACATGAAAAGATGGTCACAATCAATCAGAATGGAAAGGTTAAAATTAAAATACATTCGTATTGAATGACACAATGAAGCAGTTAAAAAAATGGCATAACTCTAGTGGGGGTCACTTAAGGAAGCATACTAGCTATTTCACATAATAACAATCCTAAGGTATATCTAGACAAATAACATAAATTAAAATATAAAAAGAATAGAAAATTAGAGTGTTTAACCATAATACTTTGCAATCAATTCAACAGAATGAAAATTAGAGTGTTTAACCATAATACTTTGCAATCAATTCAACAGAATGAAACATCTGTGTTTTGCTTTAATGAAAATATAATTCTTCAGGATAGTTTCAGGGCTCACTTGATTCAATTTATTATGATATAATCACTCAATTTGAGAATCTTTTCTGTGATATTTTAGAATTTATATAGCTTTTATTTAATTTTAATTTTGGTGATAATGGCAAAGTTAAATATACCACAAGAACCACAAGTGTATGGAAATGTATGATGTAAATTCCTACTACACATATCTTGTAATGTACCAGGACTCAAACTAGATTGCAGAAAAGAACATATAAATTTTTCTTTTTCTGTTCATAATCAACTTCAATTGCAAAATTTTAAGTAGTTGCAGTAGTTCATTCATATGCTATCTGGAATACTGAAGTGACCATTCTATGGCATTTCTTTCAAAGATAGAAGTCATAGATGAGCTGATAGTGAGATTCATAGTAGAAATCAGTTTTCCTTTTACTTTTTCTTAATATTTTTTGTGAAAGAATTTTGGCAAAATCCAAAGACTGTACTTTTGGTTTGATGCCAGTAATATTTTTTTTAGATTTTATTTATTTATTTGACAGAGAGAGAACACAAGCAGGGAGAGTGGGATAAGGAGAAGCTGGCTTCCCGCTGAGCAGGGAGCCCGATGCGGGGCTCAATCCCAGGACCCTGGGATCATGACCTGAGCCGAACACAGACGCTTAACCAACTGAGCCACCTAAGCACCCTGATACCAATAATATTTTAATAAATAATATTGTTTTTCTAGGAAATTCTATATACATTTATGCTTTCCTGAGCATTATGTACGTGGAATCTTGATTATTACATTATTTTGCTTATAAAACTATTTTTATTCAGGGACACTTGTGTGGCTCAGTTGGTTAAGCATCTGCCTTTGGCTCAGGTCATGATCCTGAGGTCCTGGGGTCCTGCGATCCAGTCCCATGTCAGGCTCCCTGTTCAATGGGGAGCCTGCTTCTCCCGCTGCCTCTGCCCCTCTCCACAACTTGTGCTCTCTCTCTCTCTTTCAAATAAATGAATAAAATCTTTAAAAAAATATTTTTATTCAATTTACCCTAATTAGTACTCATAAAATAAACACAGATATTTAAAAATATTTTTAATATTATCAACAATTGCTAACAGTGATTTTCTTTGCATTTTTCCTCCAATTAAGTTTTTAAGAGCTCAATGACATCAGTTCACATAGAGTACTCTATTACTTTGAAAATGCAGTTGTCTAAAATTATACTTATCTTTTCTATGGGGTTTACTTTTGGGCTTATATCTAAAATAACCAATTTACAGTGGGCAAATTCATCTTATTCAAAATTATTTTATTCATGGCATTGAACTGATTTTTTTATTTGGTATTATCTCCTGTTATATGTATATTATTTCCTATTGATGTTTATAATCTGCATGGGTTCTTTTGTATAACATTATTTGATTTTGCTATGTATTCACTAATTTTCAAATGGAAACCCTTACTTACCAGATATTTATATTCTTCACAGCTAAAGAAACCTTGCTGCAGACATTCTTTCTGCTTCTCTTGAAACTAAAGTAGGATTTTTTTACGAGAGACTAAGTTAAAAAGTGACTTTAGAAGCATTCATAGCAACTCAGAGGGAAACCTTAAACTTAGCCATCTCCTTTTAATCATTTACTTATCTTTCAAATCGTGAGATCATCCTCACCATACAGGTCATGTCTGAGGATCAGTAGCAAATGCAATCAGTCACCTAGCTATTACCATCTACACAACTTAATGGTCAGCTATTTGGAAATAATATGACGACTGATGATTAATCTTTCTTCAAGGTATTCAGTAAGTGTCCTGAAACACTGGAGCCCTTTCCATTAGGAAGAAAATGGAGTGTTTCAGATGCAATTCTGCTTTCAAAATTTCTCAAGTATACTGCAGACCACCTAAAACAGCGCAAGTCCCATAAGAGCCCTTAATGTCAGATGTGTGCCTGGGGATTCTCACATTTTTTATGCTAAAACATTTGCATCTATTTTACATGTATTGTGATTGTGATTTTACCTGGGGAAGTTTTACTTTTACTGTGCAGTTTTAATTCATACTCTTCAAGAATTAAGCATAAATGTGCAGGTTTAAAAATAGTCACAAGTGATCAAGTTAATCCCTTGGATTTATGACATGAAAAGAATGTGAATGAATGATGTGGTACCCATTGAAACTTCTCCAAGATTTTCAGCCACTTCTTCCAAAAAGGGCATTGCTAGCACTGAGACACTAAACAAATCAAACACTTGAAATAGTCTTCAGTCTTTTTTTTCCCTAGAAATACATCTACCCACATATTTAACTTATTTCTAAACTGACCTTAGAAATTAAAAAAAAACACATAGAATAGAGCTAACTTAAGACTATCTGTCAAAACTTGGCGCCTGGGAGGCTCAGTCAGTTAAGCGTCTGCCTTCAGCTCAGGTCATGATCCCGGGGTCCTGGGATTGAGCCCCACATTGGACTCCTTGCTCAGTGGGAAGCCTGCTTCTCCCTCTCCCACTCCCCCTGCTTGTGTTCCCTCTCTCGCTGTGTCTCTCTCTGTCAAATAAATAAAATCTTTAAAAAAAAAAGACATCTGTCAAATCTGTTCTGCAATAAGATGTGTAAGGATTATATAAAAAAAGTCATTGTTATGCTATATTAAGGAAAATGTACCTGTTCTTAATGAATTATACGTAAAACTATGTATAATTCTTAACATAGGTTTGACAGCAAATGCTGTTAATTAACAAATAATTCCCATTAGTACACCTATGGGTACAATGGACAATGTTTAAAACGGACACTTGTGATATGATATGTTAATTGCATTAATATTAATAATAAAATTATATTAATTTGATGGTGGGAATCATGCTGAGAAGTTTTATGAATGTATTGTGGTTAAAAACAAAATGCATACAGGATTTGGTGTCCGATGGAACCTGAAGTTAGGTTGAACTAAAATGACATGCTAGTGGGATGCCTGGGTGGCTCAGTCGCTAAACATCTGCCTTTGGCTCAGGTCATGATCCCAGGGTCCTGGGATCGAGTCCCTCATTGGGCTCCCTGCTCAGCAGGGAGCCTGCTTCTCCCTCTGCCTGCCACTCCCCCCACTTGTGCTCGCTCTGTATTTCTCTCTCTCTCTGACAAATAAATAATTAAAGTCTTAAAAAAAATAAATGACATGCTAGAGATTTTAGACTTGATTTTAATTGCAGAGAAGCCATTAAAATATCCTAGCTTTTAAAATTATCAGAGATTTGGGAAATTTTCCTGTAATGGTTAGATTTCAAATTGGAAAATAGTTGGCTTGACAATTACAGTAGTGAAAGGACTAATAGATGAGTTGGATGGATGAATGGATGGATGGATGCTTGATGTCGGAGAGGTAATTTTATGCTCAGAGAGAGGACTATTTAAAGAGCAGTGAAATACTATATATATAATACATATTATATACATCACATATATTATATGTTACACATACATACATACATCCTTAAAGTAGTTGTTGGTGAATGTGAGATGTCTAAAGAGTAGAAAAACCCTATAATTTTATTGATATGTAAACAATAGTTTTTGAAATCCCATCTTGCAGTTTATTTTTTCATTATTCAGTGAACATTAATTGAATACCTACTATGTGCCAGGCACTTTGCTAGACATGGTGTATAAAGTAGACATGCTTTTGCCCTCAGGAGGTTATACTGAGAAAGACAAATAATAAACTGATGTACAAGCAAATAAATGGAATATTGCAAGTTTTGGTGTTATGATGAAAAATAATATGTTTATGGAGTGAATAACAAGATAGGTGAAAATTGTTTCCTTAGATGAATTGTTAAGGAAGACTACTTTGGGACACTGACATTTGAACTGTGATGTAAAAAATGACAAGCCAGATATAACAGTATGAATGTATTTAAAATACAGCTAATTCCATATGTCAAGTTCATAAAGAAGTTATGAGTGCAGCATATTTTAGGAATTCAAAAAAAGTTAGTATAGCTAAGACTGTTGAGAAAAATTATTGGCATAACATGAAGTAGGAACAATAATATGGAAGACATATGCTTTCTAGGCCATGGAACCTAGATTTAATTACATTCTAAATTCAGTGAGTGAATATAACTTTTCTGTACTTCAGTTTATTCATTTGTAAAGTGGTGATAATAGCTGTACATCATAAGGTTTTCGTGAAGACTAAATTAGTTGGAATAAGGAAACTTAAAATAGTACCCTGCACAAAGGAAGTGCTCTAAAATTATTAGTAATTATCTCTATGGTTGCTATTATTATTTACAATAATAAAATATTGAAAGCCCTAAAATATGTGCCAGTATTCATCATCATTCAGGAGACAAATCAGATAGAATGGGAGCCAGATAGTAAATGTTTAGGCTTTGTAAAACATATGTTTTCCATCACAATTAGCCAACTCTACCATTATAGTATGAAAGTAATAGGAGGCAATATAGAAACAAACGAGTGTGATTATGTTTCAATAAAACTTTATTTATAAAAGCAAATGATGGGGTGCCTGGGTGGCTCAGTCATTAAGCATCTGCCTTTGGCTCAGGTCGTGATCCCAGGGTCCTGGGATCGAGCCTCACATCGGGCTCCCTGCTCCACAGGGTAGCTTGCTTCTCCCTCTCCTAGTCCCCCTGCTTGTGTTCCTTCTCTCGCTATGTCTCTCTCTGTCAAATAAATAAATAAAATCTTTAAAAAAAAAAAAAGCAGATGATGGGTCAGATTTGGCCTGTGTGCTGTAGATGTCACTCCCTGAATTAGAGGATTATCCAAGTTGAATATCTGTAGGCAGCACAAGTCTTCAAAAGGGCTAAAGATCTGAAAGTCAATCAACTTGATATCAGAAGGCAGAGTTGGTGAAAAAAAAATTGGAAACCAATGGTTAAATTTATGATTTTCAAAGATGTATTTTGGTTGGTAGCAAGGAAAACTGAGGAATTATTGTTCCCCAAGGCAACCTTGGTAGTATCTAAGCATTTTTGACCAGCCAGTCATTAGTTAACCTGGCAACTCACCATAGACATGAGAAATCTTAGCCAAGGTCAGCAAGGCCTGACCTAGGCCAACACAACTGGTCAGCACCACTAACACTGGTGACCTACAGAACCTGAGCTACATAACTGTGGTTTTAAGTCACATATTTTGAGATAGTTTTCTACATAGCACAAATTAACTGACAATAGATTGTGTACTAATTATCATTGCATTAAACAGATGATTTATCATTATATGATGGCAAAACTTATATAAAACAGAATGAATACAAATAACAATATTTACTGAGTCCCCGCTATACATAGAGACCATGCTTGAGTTCTGAGATGCACCAGTAATCAAGAGAATTATGCCCCCTGCCCTCAAAGGTTTACGTTTGTCATGTTCAAATAACAGGTTGATGGAATAGTCCAATCTATAGTCAAAGGTTAACCTTCTCCAGTGACAAAAATCAACACTCTTATATATAAACTTCAAAAGAGTTACTTACTGTGGCTCTCACCAAGATGAGCTAGAATGTTTATGATGTTTTAGATATTTTTAGGAAATAGAAATCACTGGGTTCCCCCTTTACTGCTTGCTTCCTAAATGAAGGCTAATGCTGTGACCCACTCTTCTCTTCAGTTTTGCTTTTTGTGAGGCAGCTCATTTCTACATGTAGCATTCACTGAATCTCTTTTTCTTTTTTCCTGTGAGTCTGTTGCAAGTGGGAGCTGTAGGTATGTGGGACTTGAGCATTTTCAAGAGCACCTTGGCAGACCTCCAGTCCTTTGAAACTTCGTTCTGTTCACTATGCTGTAATAGTTTCCATTTTGAGTCTTAGCTTCAACATTTTGCATCTTACAACTGTTTGCTGTTGGGTTACTTAAGCCTACTTGAAATTTCATTAACTTAGAAATAATAACACAGATGTGTTCATAATAAAGGCCCAAAATGCTTCTTACTTATGTATTCTTTTAGGTTAAAAATGGAGAGAACCATATCTTTTCAGCTACCTAATAATTAATAAGTATTTTATTAAAATGTATGTGATAAAATATGTTGAAAATACTCTTTTTTCTCATTTCCCAATTACAGAGATTCTCCACCACATTTTTAACCAGAATTGAAATTTGCTGCATACTTCCTAAACTCCAAAGTCCCTGCTGTTTCTGAACTGAAAAAAATAAGAAAGAGAAAAACAGAGCACCTTGTCCATGATCATGAGAATGTTCAAAGTGACTTAAATTGTTTCCATGAAAATTGTTAAATTTCATATTAAACAAAAAGATACAATTATTCCTAAGTACTTTTAATGCTTACTATCTCACGGCATCTATCGTTAGCAAAATAAGAGCTTAAGAGTTTTTTTTAATTTAAGAGTAAAAATCAACATAACTTATCAACTTATAACTAGTAAGTTATAACTATGCTTCAAATGACATTAAAATGCTACGGGCAAAGTTTATCTCTGTATGTAAACTACGTAAATAGTAGAAAATAAATTGTAGAACATCAATTACCACTTTTATTTGTATTCATTCAGAATACTATTAACAGAAGTCATCCAATGTACGAGATTAACTTTATTTCCTAAGTTATTCCCCATATGGAGTAGTGCATGAATATAACATCTGTATAATTCTAATATTTTCTCGAATCATCCAAACCCTTTGTCAGGCAGCCAAGACTAGTGCTCAGACCATTAGCGCAGGTGCATACTGGAAAGAAACAGACTGGAATCAAATCACTTTAACTGCCTTGTCTATATAGGTCAATCATCTTGAAAAAAATATTCAAGAAAATCATCTCAGCATAAGAACTGATGAAGTATTCATGAGTTCAAGCATTTCAATTTTATATATTTTCCCTCTTTTTTATACCTTAAAAATTTTTAATATCCACATGTTTTACTTCAGTTTATCATAGACAACATGGTCTAGGCTCATAAGAGATGAATTCAGTCTGTTAAAGTCTCTGTGATAAAACAGTCAAAATTATTAAATCTCATGCCCAAAATCTAAATGTTTATGTCATGTATATTGTTTCATATTCTCAACTTTTTGATTTAAAGTGTTTTGGTTTAGGGGAGCCTGGGTGGCTCATTGGGTTGAGATTCGACTCTTGGTTTCAGCTCAGGTCATGATCTCAGGGTCGTGAGATTGAACCCCATGTTCAGAGTTTGGCTCCACATTCAGCAGGGAGTCTGCTTGAAGTTGTCTCTCTTTCCCTTTCCCTCGGCCTCCCTCCCACACACACCCACACTCTCTCTCTCAAATAAATAAATAAATCTTTTAAAAAATAAAATGTTTTGGTTTAAAAAAAGTTTTGGTTTTACATTTACATCTTGTTTTTAAAATAGAAATTCTAAGCCAGAGGTCCAGGACTCCTGATACCATACAATATCCTTGATGTAGTTTTCCAAACCATAGGCCAGAGAAAGGGAGTCCAAGCGAAGGGGAGTCCTTTCTAGGAAGAATACACTGAGAAAAATACTGGGATTTGGGGGTAGTATAGTAGAGAGGAAGGATGCATAGAGAAGGAGTTGTAAAATCTGCATGAAAATTCCCTTCTGGTTTTTGGCTAACTCCTGAGCTGTAAATTCATAGGGTGTGACTCTGAAAAACCAGACTGGAACAGCTACTGGGAAGCTGAGACCTGAACAGAAATTTCAGAGGTTGCGTGATACAGGAAAGACCTTGGAAATTAGGCATGGCCAGAATGAAGAGACTTAGCAGAACACTCTAGGCATTCAATTGAGGAAAAAAGGGCACATTCCTACTCTTAGAACCATGCCCTAACAGTAAGGGTCATGCCCAACAGGACAGGTAAGGGCAAAGCTGGAACAGACCAACCCAACAAAGTCTAAAAACAAGCTTGCACAGAGTCAAGGTCATTTTCCAGAAGCAAGAACTACTTGCTAGAAAAAAACTCAACACCTTTGCCATGTATAATTGACTAAAAATGTATGTTTCACTAGTTGTGAATAAATTATTTCAGACTTGCAATATGGGATTGGAATTTTTTTTACTGTTTTAGTTAACAAGTTTGGGTTAAAAGCCTTTTTTTCCCTCTTTTTGAAAATAACTCTTCAGTGGTTCCAGCTAACCCTGACTTCACCCTTCCCTCTTCCCCCCATAAACTGTTGATTGTGCACAATGTTGTCTTCTTTGTTTTTATGTATTCATTTATTTTTCGTGGATTCTAAGATGCCTATGTTTACATTTTAACATTTATATAATTGGGATGTGTCTTAAAATCAATGGAGGGTCATTATTTACTTGGTAGCTTTTTCTCATTCTGACTAGTACCTAAAATGCCATCAGTGTGGTCTTAGAGTCAATGAACTGTAGTAAATATGTGGAAATGCAATTAGTTATCTGATATTAAATGTATAACACAAAGACAAAGATAAATTGTTTTAGAGGACCCTAAGATTTACCAACCAAAGAAAATATACCTGAAGAGCACTATATAAGCATCTCAAACATCTAGATTTGACTGAGCGATGGCCGTCATTTACCAGCCAGCACATTCTGAATGGTTTCTTTAACATTTCTCAGTGTTGGTCTCCTCATCAGTAAAACTGTACCGATAATAGTAGTGGACGCCTCATAGAGTTGTGAGAACTAAATCAAAAAGAATATGTAAAATGCTTGCAACAGTGCCTGGAATAAACTGAGTGCTTAATAAACAGGAGACATTTTCACCAGTATAATGATGATGATGTCATTACCAGTTTCTCATATATGTAATCAAAAATGTACATTTTAATCTTTTGTTCCTATAAAAGCAAAAGATGAAGGAAGAAAGGAAGACAAAAAAAAAAAAGTCAGGCAGGAAGAAAGGCAAGAAAGAAGAGAAAGAAAGAAGGAAGCAGAATTGGAAGAAGATACCATAGATGCAGTTACTGGCAGATAGAAATGCATCCCCTGCTCGTTTGTGAGGCAAGCTTGACACTAATTGCTGAGATCCTAGAGTTTCTGATCTGTAAATAAGTGCAAAATCATTATCGCCTTTCTTCCTACTCGACAGTAAGCTCCATGAGGGCAGAGATAAGTCTTTTTTATTTATTTATTTATTTTTACTCAACAAGCAGCTCATATAGAAACCAGAACTATATGATGAATAAATGTCATGCATTGCTGAACTCCAATGTACCTGAAGAAGAAAAAAACCTCCTCATAAAACCACTGTGTTACATAACTTAGAAATGAAGAAATACCTCCAATATGATAATATTCAACTTATTCAATTTTTGGTTTCTGAATAGTTTTCTGAAAAAATATTGAAAAAAGTGAATATAATATCTAATGACAAGGAATGTTATCACAAGGACTAGCAACCTAAAGATGATGAACTAATTTCAGACTCCAGATGATATCCCTAATAACTCTTTTGGGTGCTCCTTTGTCTTCTTAGAAACACTAAAACTGAGAATAAGGGGATGACAGAACTTGCAGACACAGTAACTGAGAGAGAGAAAGAGACAATGAATAACTGCCAGGGAAAGAGAGAAAGGAAAACTACACCAGAAGAAAAAAGAAACAAAAAAAAACCCATCAATCTTTCGTGGTCAGCAAGGCAAGCCCGGGGGAGGCACACCCAGCTTGTCCTGGGTTCACATCTGTGTCCTCTTCTAATAATATGACCTGAGGCAGGATCTCCTCTTAGACATATCCTAAGTTTAAGAGATGTGATCCTTGTAAAGTGCTTAGCAGAACCCCTGGCATAAAGAAGGCCTCCTTCAGTGATAGCTTTAATTATTATTTACTACATTGCTAAATAGGTTAAAAACGCAGTTTAGAAAACCATACCTTATTATCTTCTGTGTTTGCTGTTTTATAAAACAAAGCACAACAATTTTAGAAAGATTTCCAGAATCCAAGATATTTAAAAGTGATGAAAACCTTTTGTGCTTGAAGGAATACACTTTTTGGTGACTTGGAAAATCCTTTCATTTAGAATAACACTTCTTCCAAAGACACTAAAAAAACAAGGACAGACTCAATTCCAATAATGATAAGTTGCAGTGAAAGAATATCTCCAGTCTTTGTAGTTTGTATTGTACTTGAAACTGTTTCAATTTTACCAATGTGTATCAACAATATGCAAAAATACGGGGAGTCATGCCACTTCTTCAGAGACTCAATTTTCTTTATCAGAATGCTTCATTCTGTGAAGTGGGGACCTGTGATGTGGCAAATTGGCTCAAAACAGAGTGAAACCTGACCAAGAATTTGGACATTTCTTTCTTCAGGCTTCACAAGAAAGCCTCCGTCTTTTACACTTTCTCTCCCTTAAGCCACCCAGTTATTTTGCAGCCGCTGCCCTTGGCTACTAACAACAAGAATATGTCATAAGTCCCAAAGAAGTGGCTGCATTTAGTTACTGTGCTCTAGACATGCACACATCTCAAGTCAACACCTAATTAAATACTAAAATCCTAAAAAGAAATGTTCAGGCTCTGTGTGTTTTGGAAAAACAAAACAAGAGTAAAATGACCACCATATATTCTATAGGTGTAAAATGAAGAATTCTGAGGAAGGGTTGATTGAAAGGGAACATGTGTGAGCATACGTATAATGAGTTTCTCAGACTCCTTCAACCTGTAAGCTGCTGAAGGATAATAGCTAAACAGCAGTGCAACTTGTTAAATATTTTTCTCTAATATATTGTGAAAGCTTTAGTGTGTTTTGTTTAAGATCCTTGTGTCCCAAAGAGTTTAGATTTTGTATTATCCTTTATTTTGAAAGTGACTTAATGTAAATACTGTTACGCACTCTGGGAAAAAGAAACCAAAAAAGATACCTGACTTTTTTGCCTCAGGTTAGGTCATTGATAAGTTGTTCCATGACAAAGGGGCATATCATTTCTCAGCTATATTCTTCAAAAATAAAGTAAAACTCAGTAAGCATCAACATACATAAACATATTATATATTCAAAATATATTTTAATCTCTGTGATATAACCAGTGACCTATATTTGTATCTATTACCATTTTTACACACTCCCCATTTTAATAAAGCCTCATTTGTTGTTTGCTATTTACTCTGAATTGCTTATCTTTGTGTAATCTATTACTAATCCCTTTGTCCATTTTCATGTTCTTTTTTGAAGTATTTATTTATAAAACCGAGGACAAGTCAAAATTGTTTCTATTGGGTTTCCTACAATTCCACATGTGGTAATCGGGCAAACGAACAAAAAGTTTAGAAAGGAGTGTGATTATAACTATCTCATGTTGAGTAACTAGGTTTCAGAGCATTGTTTAATGGTATCTTTTTCCCAGGGTATAAAGGCAAAATTATCTTTATGGGCTCCAGATGTGTTGTCAAATAAAAACATCTCTAAAGGCTATTTGATGCTTGTTTCCTCATTTATTAGGCAGAGCAAAATTTGACCTCACATTATAGTAGATGTCTTCTTTCTGAAACTGTTAAAACCATCCATGCAGCTGCTCATTCTATGGATGTTGTTTACTAAAAAGATTCCATGGACTGGAAATACGCTGACCGTAAAGACCCAAAGACTCTCCATGGGCATTGATAAAGACCTTTCAAGATAAGCTCCTTAGGACCTACTTGTGTCATGGTGTGAAGTTTAAGCTATGTAGTTAAGTGGGGGGAAGGTGTACCCACTCTTTAATTGCTCTTTTTCAATGTAGACAGAACCTGAATTTGAAGCATCAATTTGCTTAACACTGTTCATAATCCAATTATATGAACTAATACATTTGTGTTGGTCCTTTCTGATAGGTAAAGGCGTGTGTGTATACCCACTGAAGTAAGATAAATTTTAGATCTCTCAAGAAAAGACTGTAAACTATTTGCTCAGTTTTCCAAATATTAGAACTCATTACCACAATATAAAAGATAAGGGCAAGAATGCCCTTTAAAAAAATTATATCTGACCAGTTCATTATCAGGCTGAAAAGGAGAAAAAAGTTACTTAGTATCAAAGTTTGGAAATTCAGATTTATCTCACACATCTTGTGGGTTTTTTGTCATGTTGAGATCATTGTGGTTTTATTTTATTTTTTTTGTCCAGTTTTACTGAGATATAATTACACACACATCCACTGTATAAGTTTCTATATACTTAGCATAAAGGTTTGGCGTACATACATTGTGAAACGATTACTATCCCTAGTACTTATTTCTCTTATAACTGAAAGTTTGTACCTTTTGGCCACCCTCCTCCAATTCCCCTTTCCCTATCCCCCATCTCTGGTAACCACAAATCTTATCTACTCTTCTGTGACTTTGGTTGTCTGGGTTTTTTGTTTGTTTGTTTGTGTTAGATTCTACATATAAGGGAGATCACACAGTATTTGTCTTTCTCTATCTGACTTATTTTACTTCACATAATGCCCTCAAGGCCCATTCATGTTGTCAGAAATGGCAGGAACTTCTCATTTTGTCTGGTTGAATAATATTCCACTGTGTATACATAACACATCTTCTTTATCTATTCATCCATCAGTGGACACTTGGGTTGTTTCCATGTCTTGGCTATTGTAAATAATGCTGCTGTGGACACAGGGGTTTGGCTCTCCTTTTGAGTTTGTGTTTTCTTTTCTTTTGGATATATTCTAAGTGTTGCTTCTGAAAATTGTACAGCAAATTTTATTTATACATCCAAGGTCTTCTGTACATTAGTAAAATATTATGCTGTCACCCTGTGTCTAAGTCAGTAAACCTAGAATCTGATTTGGAAACAACAGTAAAGAACCTATGTCAACTTTAAATGAAGGTTCCTTTCCCTGAGAACATTAAAACACTTGAAACTCCAAGCAAAGGATTTTAGGAAAAGAAGCAGAGGGATTCTGGAATGTAAACAGTTTCGGTATTTCAAATATGCATGAGTTTGAATTCTTCAAAGAGCAGACCTTGTACTATCTTCCTCATGCATATACCTAGTAAATTGTAATCACATTCATAGCTCTGGATTTTTAGAGTTTATACATGGCATACTATCAGTTTTTACACTTTAAAAGATGCTAAGTTCCAGTTTTCCACCGTAGACTGGTATTTGGGTGTAGGGATGTGGTGAGGTGGGGGACACAGAAAGGGAAATACTATCTTAAGAAATTTGACAGATTCAAGAAGAGTTTGCTGAAGATGCAGCCCCAGGGTGCGGTAATCTCGATATAAGAAAACGGGGGCAGAGACAGGGTTAGACTTTCATATGGATTGAAACTATTTTTTTCAAGTTTTTATTTAAATTCTAGTTAGTTAACATATATGGTAAAATTAGTGAAACTCCTTCAAACCCAATCATCTACTTCAGAAACACTGGCTGAATCATATGGGCCAATCTGACCAGTGGACAGTGTAGTAAAGTATACAAGGACCTGGGGGATACCAGCATTTCCTATTCTCTGGCATCCTACTATCACCCCCATAATCCTTTAGCTAGGAACTCATCTCAGCTTCTTAATCTTATACTTTGCACTCCATTCAGGGATTAAAACTTGTCAAGGATTTAGAACACAGGAGTTAATATTTTGGATCACAATGTCAAAACTAATGTCTTAAAATAATGTCTTCAACTTCAACTGGTTAGTCATCTATGAGTGGAAAACTCTAGTGTCATGTGGGAAAAGTGAGCAAAATGAAAAAGCAACTCCTAAAAGTTCTTTATGCTTTTGTGTTTTATATTATTAATCATTCTCTTTTGTTTAAACAAATTATCTATAAAGATATTTAAATTTAGAGGAAATATAAACATTTGGATTACAATATTTTGGCCTTACATGTTCGTTTGTTTTTTTAATTTTACTCTCATTTTGAAAAAAAACAAGAACAAAAAACAAAAACAAAAAAACAAATCCTCTTAAGAAGTATTTGTCTACAGTTTTCTTTTCTGGTGATATCTTTGATTTTGAATTCAGGGTATTGCAAGTTCCCTAAAATGTTTTGGGAAGAAGTCCATCCCCCTCATTTTCTGGGAAAGACTGTGTAGAACTGGGATTATTTCTCCTTCAGTCTTTGTTAGAATTAGCCTGTGAAACCATCTGGGCTTAAAGTTTTCTTTCTTCTGGAAGATTTGCTTAGTAGAAATTCCATTTATTAAAAACGTGATTGTTCAGATCATCTCTCTGTTAGCTTGTGTCTTCAAAGGATTGGTCTATTGCATCTAAGTTATCAAATTTATGTATATACAGTTGTTTGTTGTATAATTATCTTTTTCAATGTCTGTGGGGTCAGTAATGATATTCTCTCCTTCGTATCTTATTAGATAATTTGTGTTGTCTCTTTTATTCTTGGTCAAAAAGTTTATCTATATTAGGGATTGTGCAAATGCTTCCTGCTCTCCTTTGCTCCTCCTTATATTCTTAGCAGAAACTCACTTTTAGCTGACTACACAAAGCCCATTCCTTTTACTTAAAACTGGGAATATTCTATGTGCCCTGATTTTAAGCAATCTGTAAAATGATAAAAATCTATAAAGAACTCTGGAAAAAGACTTCTGAATGAATGAAGCAAAACAAAACTAAATAACTTGCATAAAGAAAAGGAAATATTTTGTATCAAGTGACTCTATCTCTCCTTGTTCTCTAAGCATAAAGAAAAATTGAATTTTTCTGGAATTATTTTCTTTAATAAAATAAAGTTGACAGTTGTTTTCTCACAGAATCCTGTGATCTCCAAGTATGTACACATAAATCTTATGAAGTGGTACTTATGAAACATAATTATGTCTTCCCAGGTATTGAAAAAAATCTATAATATTCAAAAATATATATTTGCGTACTCTTATTTCCAGTAGTATCACTTGCACTTACCTATTGAACTTTTAAAAAAAATATTGATTCTGAAATCTTTCAACTTTGATTCCTTAATTATTCAAGTTTTAGGCCCTTGCCTACATTTTTAGAAGATAATCATCTTAGAACAAAGTCAGTCTGGTTAAAACATATCATATTTATTAAAACAAATTAAATTAACCTTGTCTTGGGAATGCTAAATTTCTCTTGAAATATTTGGACAAGTTTAGCAAGTCATAAGACCAGAAGATAGAAATGCCCAATTGATAAAGAAACTATGTATCTGTAGTTCAACATAAATAATGGTCCAAGTTTGAAAAACAAACATTCAACCACTGAGTTTGGTAAACAGTTAAATTTCACATTGATAATTCATTCCCCATTCACATCAAATAACAAATGCAGTTTTTTAGAAGTCTGTCCTATATAACCTCTATGTGTTTTTGATGTCCAAAAACATTTTAATAAAGGATATATTTTTGTTCCTATGGTACTGTTCCTCCACATGAAAATATAACTTGGCATCCATAGTGCCTGCTTTTAAAACATGCCCAAATCATTACAATTTCCATAAATCAGATTAAAAAATAACCGATTCCCAAATACCTTTAGTTACAAATATATATATAAATTTTATAAAAATTATATATATATAATTTTTGATCTTTGCAGGTCAACATGCATGTGAATTTTAAGAACTTTAAAAATATTTAATAATCTTAAACAGGGAAAATGTAAAATGAAATTACTTTTTTTTATTTAAACAAAGCAAATGCAAAGCTAGGCTACTTGTTTCATTGTCTTTGAAATACAGTGCAAATTGTTCTCCTTCACTAACATGTCAAAAAGCCAAATGGAATTATTTTCTAAAAGCAATATGTATTTAAGTCTGGCATGAAACTATTCAGCTGTTATTTGCTCCTGACAATAAAAAAAAATTGAGTCTTATCAAAACCACAAAATGGGTCTAGTCAGGTATAAAAAAAAAAGGAGGGGAGCATAATTTCTTCTATATATGGGAAAATTGATTACTTAGCTGAGGATACTGTGTAGTGTGATAGATAAGTAAACATCCAGGCTGGAATCACATAGACCTAAGTTTACCTGCCAGCTTGTCACAAAGTAGCTTTGTCATTCAAACCTATTTACAACCCTGTTTTCCCTTTCTTCAAAATGGCAATTGCATATATAAAAAAGTTTAAAAGCTAAAAAAATAATAGCTGAATTTAAAGCAGCATTGAAAAACTCTCCTAACATTTGCTTTTCCTGTCTTATTTATTTACTCTTTCCCACCTTATTGAGATACACTTGACATATAATGTTGTGCAAGATTAAGGTATACAATGTGTTGATTTAATACACTCACATACTGTGAAACAATCACCACGGTAGCATTAGTTAACAGCTCTATCATTTCTTAATTACCATTTCTTATTTGTGGTAAAAACATTTAAGATCTACTCTCTTAGCAACTTTCAAGTATACAACCCAATATTGTCAACTATAATCACCATGCTGCACATTAGATCCCCAGAACTTATTTTTCTCATAACTGGAAGTTTGTACACTTTGACCAACATCTTCCCATTTCCTCTAGCCCCCAGTCCTTGGAAATGGTCATTTGATTACCTGTTTCGAGGAGTTCAGCTTTTTCAGACTGTACGTGTAGGTGATAAACAGCATCTGTGCTTTTCTGTCTGACTCATCTCACTTAGCATAATGCCCTCATCCGTGTGGTAGCAAATGACAGGATTTCCTTCTTTCTCATGGACAAGTAATATTCCCTTGGCTATATACAATGAAATCACTTCTTTATCCATGCATCCATAGATGGACATTTCAGTTTTTTCCATAGTTTGGTTATTGTAAATAATGCTGCAGTGAACATGAGAGTGCAGATGTCTCTTCAGGATTCTGATTCCATTTCCTGAGGAGAAGTACCCAGCATAGATTGCTAGATCATATGGTAGCTCTACTGTTAATTTTTTTGAGGAAACCCCATACTGTTTTCCACAGTACTTGTACTAATTTACATTTCTACCCAGCAGTACACAAAGGTTGCCTTTTCTCCACATCCCCACAAACACTTGTTATCTCTTAGGGTGTTTTGTTTTGTTTTGTCTTTTTGTTGTTTTGGTGAAAACCATTCTAAAAGATGTGAAGTGATATTTCATTGTAGTTTTGATTTGCATTTCTCAGATGGTTAGTGATTTTGGACACATTTTCATGCACCTGTTGGCCATTTGTATGTCTTTGGGAAAATGTCTATTCAATTCATCTGCCCATTTTAATACTGAATTGAATGAGTTCTTTATATATTTTGGATTCCACCTTTTATCAGGAATATGACTTGCAAATAATTTCTCCCATCCCATACATTGTCTTTTCATTTTGTTGACGGTTTCTTTTACTGTTCAGAAGCTTCAAGTTTGATGTAGTTTCACTTGTTTATTTTTGCTTTTGTCACTTTTGCTTTTGGTGTGAAATCCAAAAAATCATCACCGAGATGTATGTCAGGGAGATTGTTGCCTATGTCTTCTTTCAGGTCTTACATTCAAGTCTTTAATCCATTTCTGAGTTAATTTTTGTATATGGTGTACAATAGTGGTCCAGTTTCATTCTTTTACATGTGGCTTTCCAGTTTTCTTTCACAACACCATTTATTGAAGAGACTGCCCTTTCTCCATTGTATATTCTTGGCTCCTTCATCATAAATTAACTGACCAAACATTCATGGGTTTATTTGGGGCTCTCTATATTGTTTTATTGATTTGGATGTTTGTTTTTACGCCAATACCATACTGTTTTAATTACTATTGCTTTGTAATATAGTTTGAAATCAGGAAGCATGATGCCTCTAGCTTTGTTTTTCTTTTTCAAGATCTCTTTGACTTTCAGTGTCTCTTGTGGTTTAATACAAATTTCATGTTTGTTTTTTCTATTTGTGTGAAAAATTCCATTGGAATTTTTTTTTTTAAGATTTTTTACTTATTTATTTGACAGAGAGAGACACAGCGAGAGAAGGAACACAAGCAGGGGGAGTGAGAGAGGGAGAAGCAGGTTTCCCGCTGAGCAGAGAGCCCGATGTGGGGCTCGATCCTAGGACCCTGGGATCATGACCTGAGCTGAAGGCAGACACTTGATGACTGAGCCACCCAGGCACCCCTCCCATTGGAATTTCGATAGAGATTCCATTTAATCTACTGATGGTTTTGGGTAGTAAGGACATTTTAACCATATTAATTCTTCCAATTCATTACGTCAGGATATCATTCCATTTATATGTGTCATCTTTAATGCCTTTCATCAAAGTCTTACAGTTTTCTATATACAGATCTTTCACCTCTTTGTTAACATTTATTCCTAAGTATTTTATTATTCCTTCTGCTATTGTGAATGGGATTATTTTATTTCTTTTTCAGATATTTTGTTGTTAGTTTGTAGAAACACAACGAATTTGTGTATGTTGATTTTATGTCCTGCAGCCTTACTGAATTTGTTGCTGAGTTCTAACAGTCTTTTGGTAGAGTCTTTAGGATTTTCTATATAGAAAATCATATTATCTGCAAACAAAGACAATTTTACTTCTTCTATTTCAATTTGGATGTCTTTTATTTCTTTTTCTTGCTCAAAGGTTCTGACTAGGACTTCCAGTACTACGTTGAATAAGAGTGGTGAGAATGGACACCCTTGTCTTATACCTAATCTTAGAGGGAAAACTAAAACTTTCCCCCATTGATTTTAATGTTAGCTGTGGGCTTGTCATATATGGCCTTTATTATGTTGAGGTATGTTCCTTCTATACCCAATTTGTTGAAATTGTTTATGATGAAATGATGTTGTGCTTCATCAAATGTATTTTTCTGCATTTCTTAGGATGATCATATGGTTTTTATTTTTATTCTACTAGTGTGGTGTATCACATTTATTGATCTGCATGTATTGAACCATACTTGCATCCCCGGAATAAATCCCCCTTGATCATGGTGTATGATCCTCCTAATGTGCTGTTGGATTCAGTTGCTAACATTTTGTTGAGAATTTTTTCATCTGTATTCATTAGGGATATTGGCCTATAGTTTTTTCTTTCCTATTAAGTCCTCTTCTTCAAATCCCTTAACTGGCTCTGGTATCGGAATAATACTGGCGTCATAAAAAGAGTTTGGGAGTGTTCTCTTCTCTTCAAAATTTTTGAAGGGTTTGAGAAGGATTGGCCTTAATTCCTAAATGTTTAATAGAATTCACCAGGGAAACCATCTGGTCCTGGGCTTTTCTTTGTTAGGAGATTTTGATGACCGATTTAAATGCCTTACTTGTTATTGGTCTGTTAAGATTTTTCTCTGTCTTTGTGAGCCAGTCTTGATAGGTTGTATGTTTCTAGGAATTTATCCATTTCTTCTAGATTATCCAGTTTGTTGGCATATTATTCGTAGTAGTCATTTATAATCCTTAGTACTTCTGTGCTAACAGTTATAATGTCTCCTCTTCCATTTTGGTTTTATTTATCTGAGTTTCCTTTTTTTTTTCTTAGTCTAACTAAAGATTTGTCAGTTTTGTTTATCTTTTCTAAAAAAAAAAAAAACAACTTTGACCTATTGGTCCTTTAGGAGTTAATTTCCACTTATTTGTCAATTTTCCAGCTTCCTTTCTAGTATTAATTTCTAGTTTCATGCCATAGTGGTCATAAAAGATACCTGGTATGGTTTTAACCTTCTTAAATTTGCTAAGACTTGTTTCGTGACCTGTCATATAGTCTTTCCTGGAGAATGATCCACGTATACTTGAGAAGGATGGGTACTCTGTTGTTGCTGAATAGAATGCTCTGTATGTGTCTGATAGGTGCATTTGGTCTAAAGTATAGTTTTGGTTCAATATTTCCCTATTGATTTTTCATCTCTTATCTAGTTCTTGTTCTCCATCTGCCCCTTGGACCTAATGCCTTGGGCTTCCTTCCCAGACTCTTGCATGGACTGAGCCTTACATGGCTCCATCTTGAAACCAGCTCTCCTCCTACAGTCTTTAGGCCAAGTTAGAACATCAAGACCTCCATATTTTTAGAGGGAGAGAGAGAAGGTTAAACAATATCATTTCCAAATATTACTAATCCAGGAAGGGAAAAAGAAAGAGAGAGTTCCAGAGGAGCCAAAGAATACTCAAATATATGGTAAAATTGCTGAATTGCATTATCCCTGAAATATCTTCACTTATCCCATCACTCTTTTCACTGTTCAGACTAGACTTGATTTTAGTCTCTCTTGTACCAGAAAAAAAGATGCAGGAACGCCTGCGTGACTCAATCAATTAAGCATCTGCCTTCAGCTCAGGTCATGATCCCAGGGTTCGGGGATCGAGTCCCACATCGGGTTCCCTGCTCTGCTGGGAGCCTGCTTCTCTCTCTGCCTGCCGCTCCACCTGCTGTGTGTTCACATTCTCTCTCTCTCTCTCTCCGTCAAATAAATAAATATAATCTTTAAAAAAAAAAGAGGCAAAGAGAAAGAAAATATGATATTTTAACTAAACTAGGGATACTGATAGCTGAGTGAAATTTTATTTTTCCTTATCTCTGATATTTTGAATTGTTAGTCTTAATTCTTCACTTCCCTGTAGTAGTATTGTACATCCATCTCCTTGCAATGGTCTCATGGTGGATAGCATGTACTTCCTAGTCTCTGGAATTTGGGCTTGGCCTGTGACTTACTTCAGCCAATGAGATATTATTGACAGATGTGTTTTCTCTCCTTCATTTCTGCTTTTTCATGCCTTGGGTAGCCACAGATCCAAGGTGGGAGACCTAGACCCAGTCTGCAACTTGGAGTCAAGCCCAACTGAACCGCCATTGATAAGCTAAGCCTCCACCAATCCAGAATCATTTAAACGTATTGTTGTGGAGGGGGCTGGCTGGCTAGCTGGCAGAACATGTGACTCTTGATCTCAAGGTTGTAAGTTCAAGCCCCTCATTGGATACAGAGATTACTTAAAAAAATAGAATCTTAAAAATAAATATATCATTGTATGCTAAGTTACAGTTGGTTTGTTACACGCATGGTTTTGTCAGTAGCTAAATGATCTACAGCCCTTGGAAAGATAAGAGGCTCCAAACTGGACAAGGGGATAGGAAATGTTGGAGAAAACTTGTTGGGAAAAAAATAAGGGTTGGGTATAAATGGAAGTCCCTCACCATTTTATTGTCCTGCCCTAGGCTGATTCCATGAAAAAGGGGTGGTAAATGAGGGAATCCTCTTTAAATTTAGAGGTTGAAGATGAAAGATGACCTGTGTAGGTCATTTTCAGACGGGGTCTAAGAAGATGTCAAGTCTCATTCAATAATCTCCTGCAACAACACTGTATGGTTGCTAGAGGGAAGATGGCAGCATTCTATTCCCAGGCATTAGAAGGACCAAGCCCACACCCTCTCCTCACAACAGTAGTATGGAAAAGCATTTAAATGTCTCCTGTTCTCCCTTTTCCTTGCAGAAGGAAGTGGTCGTCCCTGGGAAAATGAGGTTTTAGAGTCTGGATAAGGAGATGCAGACTAGATATCTAACCAGGGAATTGACAAGTATTCCTGTGGATGCCAATAAGGAATAAAAATGTACCAGAGGAGATGCCTTGTGTAGCAAAGGATGCCGAGATGAAACTCAAGCCATCATAGCATTCGCCTTTCCTTCTATAGCTTAGTATTATCCTCCGGAAAAGGATCTGAACTGGAAATGTCTTGGATCACAACACATTGAATTAATTATGGGATAGAAGATGTTACCAGGCCTTAAAAGGAATCTTAGCAAATATTCCTCACACTATAATTCCTGTCTGTTAGCCTGCTTCCAGGTCTTCAGTGATCAGGAGAGGCTTCTTCAGTCATTTCAGGGGAAAACAAAGAGTTCTTTCCCATTCTTTTTAGGCTCTATAAGAAAATGCTAGCACAGCATATTATATTTGGAAAAGAGCCAAAAATCTAATATTAACATCACAAGGAAGCCAGAAACAAGACTGTGTTATACTAAATATGATAGTTTCCCCTCCTGAAGAGGCCTTAAGAGATTCACAAACTATATTACACTTAAAAATGCCTAGGCACAGGATCACCCACGTAGCAAAGCTGGAAAAGATTAAACTATTTGAAACACACACACAGAATTCATTTTAAAACTATTTTTTTTTTACAGATTTTATTTATTTATTTGACAGAGAGAGACACAGCGAGAGAGGGAACACAAGCAGGGGGAGAGAGAGAGGGAGAAGCAGGCTTCCTGCGGAGCAGAGAGCCCGATGTGGGGCTCGATCCCAGGACCCTGGGATCATGGCCTGAGCCGAAGGCAGACGCTTAACGACTGAGCCACCCAGGCGCCCCTTAAAACTATTTTTAAATAATATACTGTGGGTAGACAGGGAAATTTTCAGATTGAGAAATATATCCAGGCTACTGATATATATTCTCCTTTACACAATGAGGAAACCAAGGTACAAAAAGATCAGGAGACCTGTCAAGATGATACAGCGAACAAGGAGAAGAGGAAAGATTCCGACTCTGAATCATTACCCTCTACTGTCTATTACAGTAGTAATAGTTTTTGTATGTGTTTCACATTTTAAATAAATAGTATTTTTCAATTTAAGTCATTTACAACCATGTCATATGAGCAAGAAAACATAGCATCATTAAATAACAATGTGAGCAACATTTTAAACTACACGTGCTTTCATACTTGTAATAAATATGATCGAGTACATTATTTTTTTTTGTTAACCTACTTATTTTTTCTTTTCTCTCATACCAGAGTTATTTCAGACAATGGTTTTTCTTCATCTAGATTAATCTTCATACTAGTCAGTACTCCTCTTGTATTATTCCCCCCATTCTATCCTTCCCTCCTTCACTCATTTTTAAACATTTTTGACTTCCTAAAATTAGTAAGGCTTAATGCCTCAGATTATCTTTCTACTGAAGTAGTTGAAATCACTGAGATGACTAAATTCATGACCGTCCAATGGAATATTTTTGAGAATTGAAGCAATCGTATTAATAATCACTACATGACAACAGATATAAAATACACTCTTTGGTGAAAATCTGAGTTTATGTCTACTTGAGAAATCACTGACATGTGAAATGAACCTTGAAATGAGTACATTTGTTAGACAAAGATGGTGGAGCAGTGTTTCAAACACAGGTGGTAGGGTCATTAAAAGCAGAAAAGTCTAATGACTGTTTAGGAAAAGTACAAGAAACTTAGGATGACTAAGATAGAGGCTCTGTGGTCCACTGCAAGAAAAGATAAAGCTGCAGAGCAGTTATTTGTAATCAAATGTAGAGGACTGTGAATGTCAGACTAAGGAATTTGACCGTAATTTAGCAGAGAGTGAGAGTCATTGAGTGTTCCAGGGAAAGATGACAAAACAAAATATGGTGAACCAAAGGTTAAATAAAATTAGTCTGGTCATGACCGTCGCTGAAGGGTCATGGGATGCAATTGGAAGCTGGATGAGATGGCTCAGGTGGGAGGCGACAGGCTTGACCTGAGAGGTCTAAGACTTGACCATTACAGACTAGAATAATTTAACTTAATTATGTAGTTCAGAGCAATATTAGAAATGTCTTCAATTTGTTTTCAGATTTTTCACAATTTACCTTATTCGCTAATCCTTCATAATCAAATATATCTATTACCGCTTCTATCAAGTACCTGGACTCAATACTCTTTTATGACACCCTCACATTACCAAATATTCCCTTTGCATAATCTTTAAAATGTCACATCTTTCATAGATCAATTCCTCATTCATAAAATTTCAGAAGGCCCCCTTTCTCTTATGTTATTCACTATCCCCATAATAATTATATTTATTACTGAGCAATATCCATTGGCTTGAGTTTTCATAATGCTAACAGAGTTATTTTACTCCTTTATTCATCCCTTCAGTGCACAAGTTGTCATTTTGAGAAACTCTGCCTAAGAAAGCAATATATCTGCTGGAGCACCTGACAGGAAGAGATATTGCTGAAGGAGATATACTTTTCAATTAACAAATGGAAAAATAATATGCTGAGATTTATTCAATTCATTACTCAAAACTTTTATGTCTTACTGATTATGTGCATGTGTTTAGTGCCTGTTAACACGGAATTATTTGGGTTTTATATAATTATCCTCTATGAGGTTGAGTCCATGCCTATTTTACAATAGCTACTTGCTATAGTTGATCAGAATATCCTCATAAATATGGTGTCAATGATACTTGTGATTTTCCACTGACTTGAACTTATTCTAACCTATTTACTTTAAAATTTTATTTTATAATTAATTATGCTAAATTTTGTGTAAGCATTTCTCCTTAAAATATGTTTATTTACCTATAAACCCAGATTGATTGATGCATTGACTACTCCTTTTATGTATTCCCAGAAGCCCACTTGATAATTTTCTTGGTTGTTTTGCTTTATTTTCTTGCACACTAAAAGTTTTCTCTTGCAAATGGATTTCTAATGTAACATAAATCATTTCTCTACACCACCATTTCTCCAGACTACGAGATCTTTCAAACAAATTTATTTTTCTAATTTGTTAGTTAGGTTTACTTGCCACGTAAATTTGCTGGCAACAAATTCCTTCCATTGCTTTTCTCAAACAAGTCATATAGTGATAACATTTTTATAAATCCTAGTTTTAAAAACAATCTCATAGCATTGTAAACTCTTCAAATTTCCTATCAGTCACTCTTGCCAAAACTCAATTATAGTTAATAAATACACTCTTAGCTTCTTGACATATGTGTGATTTTCCAAACTAATTCTCATTTGTCTCAATTTATAATAGTTTCCACAAATATTTTAACAGAACTTTATTCATATGAATAGAGCAGATGACAGCTATTACTGTAAAACTGAATTTTCCTTGATGGGATGAATAGTTAATCCCTCTACTGCATATTTTTTATTTTTATAGTAAATTATTTTAAGTATATATGTAACATAATTTTGCATAATATACTAGTATCAAAATCTAGTGTATTTGCCTCCTGCCATAGAATATTAATTGATTTTTGATCACATTAAATCTTGGTTTATTCTTCCACTCCTTATGATGTAGAGATATCTAGTATCAGTCTATTATTTGAAAAGGATGGAAACGACTCTGATAACAAGACCCCGGCATACAAGAAATTGGGTAGAAGAATGTCCTATTCCTCTGATCAAATAGATCATCACTGAGATACTGATAGTCCAAATCTAGAGGTCCTTTCAAGAACCCACAACTTCTCCCTCTCGATGCCATATGGACCTTTTGGATCTTTTTCAGAAGATTCAATTAAAGATGCGAAGTATTGATGTTCCTTTTTTTTTTTGGCTAAGAAGTATTTTATTTATTTTTTTATTTAAATTCAATTAATTAACATAGATTGTATTATTGGTTTCAGAGGTAGAGGTCAGTGATTCGTTGATCTTATATAATACCCAGTGCTCATTACATCACATGCCCTCCTTAATGCTGTATTGATGTTTCTATACCAACAAACCACATAGTTATCTTTCCATGAAGATATGAAGATTATGATAGCCCTGAAAACTCCAAAATTCTCATCCCTTCTCAGTAACTGGCAACTCCTTCTCTATTACCAGTACCATGGTATCTTTGATGCCAAACTCCTGTCTCCACCCTCAAAGTCTATGATCAGCACCTATACCAGCTATGTTGTTTCAGAAAGCAATCTTTTAAAGTAAATCATAGATGACTAAAGAGCAAAGAAGAAATGAATGTTATCAGTTACAGTGTGCTCCAAGATAATGCTAACAATCTGCTCTGCTTCCCCTTGCTTAGCAACGTTTTTTACTTTTTTTTTTTTAAGATTTTATTTATTTTTTGACAAAGAGACAGTGAGAGAGGGAACACAAGCAGGGGGAGTGGGAGAGGGAGAGGCAGGCTTCCCGCTGAGCAGGGAGCCCGATGCGGGGTTCGATCCCAGGACCCTGGGATCATGACCTGAGCTGAAGGCAGATGCTTAATGACTGAGCCACCCAGGTGCCCCGTTAGCAACGTTTCTTAAACCTGATCTCCAAAACTCTCTTCAGCCTTTGCTGAAACTGCCCACTTTAGCCATTTGAACCAAAAGACATCCTGATGTTCAAACACTAGAACTGAACTGTTTTCACTGTAACCTTTATCAAGGTTTGTCAATTATTTTTTATTTTCTAAAATTTAGTGTAATGAAAAATTTTTTGTTATTACAGTAATTGGACTATTTGAGAAGCCCAGTACTAACAGCTTTATTGAAACTTAAAATCTTTAGTAATGGACTTCCTGGAAACAATATTTTTTTGCCAAGACAGTTCAAAATTATCTCAATGAACACAGCTACGAAATTGCAAACTTACAGCTTGTACTACAATTCCCTAAGATTAAACATCAGGAAATATATATATATGTATATATATATTAAATACATGTATTATATATTAAATATATTATAATATATATTTATTTGTGTGCACTATATATATTTAATATATACAGTTTTAATACATGATTTTTAAATGAAGTAGTCAATTTTTATAATCATGAATCCTTTCCATTTAACATATCATCTCACAAAAGCAAAAATATACCATAACATCTTGGATTTCTAATCAAATGAAGGCAGCACTAATATGTGCTTGGTGTATTACAATATTTATTGTTTCTATAAAATCAATTCATTAAGTTTATTCTTCAAAATTATCTCATTATTCAAATGAGGAAATAAAGGTCCAGAATCAAGGTTAAGTACCTTCTGAGACTACCCAGCAAATAATTGTGAATAAAAGTAGGACCTTGTTTTTCTGAGTCCAGTTCTCTTTCTATTTTTTGTACCAAGAATCACATGAAAAACTGGAGAAGAGATACAGGATAAGACCATAAATTTCATAGCATTGGACCATGTTATTTTATAAGTCCCCCCTTCAAGCATCACTAAACGTGTAGTTCTTGCATATACTATTCTATACTCTAAAATGATGATTAGAATGGTAAGCTAAATTTGCTCTCTGATATGGCCAAAGAAAGGCAAACGGCAAAATATTTCCACATGGTAAAGGCTAAAGGAATGGCTAATCCAGGAAAGACCTTAAAATATATGTCAGCAGTAAGTGGTAGTACTAATGTTTGTGATAAAACACTCCCCTTGCCTAGAGTACAGCTCTACCAGAAAATATTTTTAAAGAGTAGTACGTGGACTTTTTAGGGTCTGTAATATCCTGGAACTCTAATTTCACTCTAAATGCAGAAAATTGACAGGTAGATTTGTCTAATTAACTATGACAATAGATATAATTTCACATTGTCTGTTATCTCCAAAAATAACTTTTAATTCATTACAAAGTTATATATAATGTTTGTACTGGAAAATTTTTTCTTTACTCTTGGATATGGGTTTACATAAAACGGTGCTTGGTTCTGTCTAAACAGTAGTCTAGGCAAGTGGAAATCTCCTAGTACCAGCCTGGTAACAAGTGGGTCCACTCCTAATTAGGAGCCCCCACACACATGCAAAAAACTCTGAATGTGCATGTGAATCACCTGTGGATCTTGTTAAAATGTGCATGTGAATCACCTGTGAAGAAGTCAGTCTAAGGTGGGGCCCGAGACAGTATTTTTACTAAGTTTGTATGATGCTTGCTGCCAGTTTTCAGACCACCCTTGGAGTAGTAACACTATAGCAAGATCCTAAAAGTAAAGAATTTGAAAGGTCATTTTCAATAAGCTTCTCACAGCACTGTGAATAGAAAATACTTGGAAAGTTCATTGATACTGGGAATTGCAAAGTGTTTGCCAAGGCAGCTGCCTTGAATGTATTCTCAGTACAGTGCATTCCACACAGTTGAGGCTAAAGAAATGAATAACCTAGGGATGATCCTAAAATATGGTAGTGATAAATGTTAGAATTAATGCTAGTGATAAAGCACATCTTTGTCTAGAGGATAGCTCCATCCAAACATACCTAAAAAAAAAAAGTAGAGTCTATCTCATTGTATGTTTGTCAAACCCAAACCAATGCTAAAACATTCTGCTAAGTTTAATTTTAGGGGAAAAGTCTTTGCACACACTAAGATATGTTTTAAATCTTTTAGATAATAAAAACTATATACTTTAATATAGCCTTTCTTCTTATAGTCACTCAGAAATGAGACATTTTTATTTATTTTTTAAATTTTTTTATTAACATATAATGTATTATTTATTTCAGGGGTACAGGTCTGTGATTCAAGTCTTACACAATTTACAGAGCTCACCATAGCACATACCCTCCCCCATGTCCATCACCCAGCCACCCCCCCCACCACTCCAGCAACCCTCAGTTTGTTTCCTGAGATTAAGAGTCTCTTATGGTTTGTTGAAACTTGATATTTTTAAATGTTATCATAGGCATTAATTCTGAAAGAAGTGACAAATATAATTTAATCTTATTGCTTCCTTTAATGTCTATTGTTTTATATCCCTAATACTCTTATTTTGCATTATATTTGTCTCCAAATAGTTCCGGAGGTAATCAGGAAAAGAAGAGAGGAAAGGGAAACTAACAAAACAAAGAGAGAGAGGGGTATAGGAGGAAGAAAAGAGAAAGGAGAAAAGAAGGGAGGGGGAAAGGGATGGAGCAGGAGAAGGAGGGCGAGGAGAAGGAAGCAGGGAAGGGAAGAAGGAAGAAGGAAGAGAGAGGAGGAGTGAGGAATGGAAGGAGTTAATTTTTGACCTTAGAAGATGAGGGACAGGTCTTGTCTTTTCTTTTTCTCTTCTTTTCTTTTCTTTCTTCTTTTCCTTTCCTTTCTCCTCTCTTTTCTCTCTTTCTCTCTCTTTCTTTCTTTGTTTTTGTCTTGTTTTGTTTTGTTTTTGCTTATGGGTATCTAATTGCTCTAGTGCCATTTCATGAAAAGATTATCTTTTCTCCACTGAGTGCTTTTGCAATGCCCCAAATCAGTTGTGCATATTAGTGTGGGTCTCTTTCTTGGCTCTCTGTTGTGTTGCACTGATCTCTCCCTCTGCCAATACCACATGGTTTTGAACTGTAGTCAAGACCATATTCTAAGTCTTAAAAGTAGCATTCCTCCTACTTTATTCTTCCTTTTCAAAGTTGTTGTAGCAATTTAAATTCCTTTGCATTTTCTAACACATTTTAGAATAATCTTGCATATAGCTATAAAAATGTCTTTCTGGAATTTTGCTTCATATTGCATGAAAGTTGTATACCATTTTTGGGAGGATTGATATTTTTACTACGCTGAGTCTTCCAATCAATAAATAAAGTATGTTTCTCCATTCACTTAGATTTTCTTTGTTTTCTTTCATCAGAGTCTTCTAGTTTTCAGTATATATGACATATATGTTTTGTTAGATTTGCACCTCAGTATTTCATTTTTTGGGCAATTAGTATTGCAATTTTAATTTGGATGTCCACTTGTTAATTAAAAGAACATAGAAATACCATTGATTTTTGCAAGTTTACCTTACATCTTTTTTTTTTAAAGATTGTATTTATTTAT
Source organism: Callorhinus ursinus (assembly GCF_003265705.2). Taxonomy (NCBI): domain Eukaryota; kingdom Metazoa; phylum Chordata; class Mammalia; order Carnivora; family Otariidae; genus Callorhinus; species Callorhinus ursinus. Next base: position 43,775,203 of record NW_027397064.1, read on the forward strand.
TTGACAGAGACACAGTGAGAGAGGGAACACAAGCAGGGGGAGTGGGAGAGGGAGAAGCAGGCTTCCCGACGAGCAGGGAGCCCGGATGCGGGGCTCGATTCCAAGACCCTGGAATCATGACCCGAGCCGAAGGCAGATGCTTAATGACTGAGCCACCCAGGCACCCCAAGTTTACCTTATATCTTGTGAATATGCTAAACTTACACATTGTAGGTATATTTTTATTGCATTCCTTCATATTTTCTACTAAGACCACCAGGTCATATGCAAATATGGTCAGCTTTATTTATTCTTTTCTGATGTATATGGTTTTTTAATTTAATTCTCTTATCTTTATCATTTTCTTCTTTCTGCCTGCATTGGGTTCATTTTGCTATTTTCTGGGTTCTTGAGGTGGGGACTGAGATTACTGATTTGAGACTTTTCTTCTTTTTTAACATATATAGTTAGTGCTCTGCTGTGTCTCACAAATTTTGATGTATGGTATTTTCAACAGATTTTATTATTTATGCTATTAGATGTTATTAGATTTTTCTCTAGCAAAAAGATTATTTAGAAATGTGTTATTTGGTTTCCAAGTGTTTGGAAATTTTTCTCTTATCCATCTATTATTGTTTTCTGGTTTGATTTCATTGTAGTTGGTGAACAATTTGCACAATATTAATTCTTTTAAATTTGTTGAGGATGGCCATGGATATGGTGTATGTTGGAATATCTTCTGTGGCACTAGAAAAGAATGTGTTTTCTGCTTTTGCTAGAGAGAGAGTTCTATAAAAGTTATATTGCTGTGCTGAAACTTTCTAATTTTTGTTTGTTTCAAGTATGTTTGTTATAGTTCACTGAAGCATTCTTATGATAGCTTTTTTAGAATGTTTGTCAGATAATTTTACTATCTTTGTTGTCTCAGTTGTCTTTTTCTTTAGGTTAAGATCTTCCTGGTTCTTAGTATGACAAGTGATTGTTTTTGAAAGGTGGAAAGTTTGGGTATTATGTTCTGAGACTCTAGACCTTTTGTTCTAGCTAGCTTCTTCTGACATTGTTCCAGCAGGAGAAAGGATGGTGCTGTCTTGTTACTGCATGTGAGAGTAGAAGTCTAGCTTCTCCACTCTAGTTCTGTTGACACTTGATAGAGATATTCTCATTACTGTTTAGCAAGGGTGGGAACTCTGGGTTCCAATGAGGCCTCCACTGATACCTCCTAGGCTGTAAGAGAGAGGGATGCATTTGGCTTTCTGTGATACCAGCCTCTTCAGCTCTGAGTCTGTGATACATTAGTCGAAAAGAAAACCAAAGGAATTCACCACTGTGTCCTTCCTTGGGTCTGGACAACCTTCTTCTTTCAACCTTTCTGAGTCATATATTTGTTTTACATATAATATCCAGGGTGTTTACTTGTATTTAGTGAGACAAATTTGGTAAAACATGTGTATTCTAACTTCCTGGAAACAGAAACTTTTCTCTCAATGTCGTTTTAATTTGCCTTTCCCTTATGATATTTAGGGGCCTTTCTTATATCTTTTTTGTGAACTTTTTGCCTACTTTGATAACTAGGATTTTGTCTTGTTATCTTCTTGGTTCATGTCTCTTGCCCACTTTTATAACTGGGCTTTTGTATTTTCCTCAGCTTGAAAGGATTCATTACATATAAAGGATCTTGACCCTTTATGTCTGATATATATTAAAATATTTTCTTCCAGTTTTTTATATGTTTATTGAATTTGGTAGTTATGTGAGGCAAGCTTGTTTTTAAAAATTCTTATGTAGTCAAATGTGTTAATCTTTCATTTCATCTGGATTGTGAATTGTATATGTTTTCTATTGCTGCTGTAACAAATTACCATAATACAGATTTACTACCTTACAGTTCTGTACGTCAGGGATCAGACATAGATACTCTTATCTATGAGTAAAATCAAGGGGTCTCTTCCTCCATCTGCAAAGCCAGAATGTCAGGTAAAATTCCTGTCACACCTTCTTCTTCCATTGTTATCTCTGTCTGATCTAATTGGGAAGGGTTCTCTGCTTTTAAGAATTTATGTGATTATATTGAGTTTACCCAGATAATCCAGGAAAATCTCTCCACCTCAAAGTCCTCTCCCTAATCACATCTGTAAATTCCCTTTTGCCATGTGAGGTAACATATTCAAAAATTTCAGGAATTAAGGGTGCACATTCTTGGAGGCCATTCTTTGCCTAACATGTGACTCATAGCTAAAAAGCCTTTTTCTACATCCAGGTTATAGAGGAATTCACCCTTTTCTCCCCTCTAATTTTTATATTAATTTCCTATTGTCACTATAAAAAATTTAGTGACTTAAAACAATACACATTTATTCTCCTACAGTTTTTGAGGTTCAACATTCAGAATGAGTGTTATTGAGTTAACCAAGATAATTATTAAGTTTATTCCTGATGATTTTACTTTTTTGCATTTGCATTTGCCACTTGCATCGTTATCTCCTGGAATGAAAACAACTTACATTACAGGAAATAAGTTCCAATGACTTGAATGTTTCAGAGAAGACAATAATAAACCAAGATGCTTGATTTAAAACTGAACTTTGTTTTTTTGAAAGTATTAGAAAAAATTTTTGTATCAATTTGAAAATTATCCCAAACTTGTTTTAAACAAAATTAAATTAGCAAATTTAAACAATTGTGAAATAAACACAAAAAGATATTACATGTCTAGAAATTTCAACTTAATGTAAAACACCTTTTTGCTATGTACATATAAGATACAGATGTACATTAAATTACTTACATTAAAAATTCATTGCTACTTATTAGTTACATTGCCTATTTAATCTCTAAATAAATTATCTAAATGTGTGTAATTTCATTAAAAATAATCCTCCAAAATAATAGGCATTACATTATCCCATTTTCTTTTTTTTTTTTTTTTAAAGATTATTTATTTATTTATTTTTGAGAGAGAGAGAGAATGAGAGAGAGAGAAAGCACATGGGGGGGGAGGGTCAGAGGGAGAAGCAGACTCCCTGCTGCGCAGGGAGCCTGATGCGGGACTCGATCCAGGGACTCCAGGATCATGACCTGAGCCGAAGGCAGTCGCTTAACCAACTGAGCCACCCAGGCGCCCTACATTATCCCATTTTCTAAAAGCATATTATACTTGGTTACTGAAAACCTTCTGTAAGAAATTTTGGTTAGGACTGTAATATTTATACACACTCTCAGATGTCTAAATTAAGTCAGGTATTATGAATTCAAACAACAGATATATTCAAGGGGCAAATTAGTTAATTAATTAAATTCTTCCTCTGGGCATGTATCAATCAATCAATAATGTTTCAGTGTTGTCAAGGTAGAAGTATAGAAAATAACTTACTTAAAATTTGTCAACTTGATTTATAACTTTAAATATTTAAACTTATGGTATGTGGGCCTCCATTTATACCCCTGTTCTGGCCTTGTAAATGACAAATGATAAGATATAAAGAAAGCAACCTTAGACCAAATTCTTCCATACATACATTTCTTTGCAAGCAAGCAAAAACAGTCATATAATCTGCTCTATAAACTCAGTGAGTTCTGAGATTTAGACATTCCAGAAAGTGCCTTGAATGAAAAGTTCTCTGAGGAATTTTCAGCACTTTTTCAGGGACAGGATTTTGCTAATCTTCTAATCAGAGTTAGAGCAGAATCATCTGTATGTAGCTTTGCGTAAGACCAAGCAAAATTCTTAGCCTAGGGTATAACCCACCAGATTCTTCTTTTTATTCATACAAGGGCTGAGCTGCCTGTCTGTTATTTCTAGCCCAACCAAATGGATTTCTACCATCCCTTATTAAAAAAAGAATCAACTCTCGAAGGCAGATTAAAATAGAATTATTTAAAGCTCCTTTCTGTTAACTCCCGCTGGTGTGTGGATTCATAATTAGAGTTTTTAAAGTGCCACCTGTTCACCCCTGAAGTATATACTTTTTACCAAGGTATTTGCCATCATTATAAATTAAAACTTTTACCCAGCATTCTATATACTGAAACATCATAATGGAAATTAAAAATAATGGAAGACACTGTTATGAAGGACTCACGCTGGCCTCCCTCAAAGTCCTACAGCAGAACTGAGGCCTGGGAGCCTAGAGCTTCCTGCCTGTCTTCTCCTTCTGCGGTCCCTTGCCCAGTCTGCCAGGTCTAGAACAGAGCCTAGGGAGTTTGAATCAGAATCTTGGCCAAGCGCCATCGGTGAAACTATCAGAACTGGCTGCCTTTATGTCAACATCAGACTGCTAAAGTATGAGACCGTTAAGATCCATCTGTGCTTGCTCTTAACAGAATTCTAAAGACGTTCTCAGATTCAGGAATGGAATGTCTGCTGACTTGTAACCCTTCTTCACTCTCTTCACTTCCAGGCCGAGAAAAAATTTTCACAGTCCGAACGTCAGACTTTCTTTCTTTTCTTTTTCTTTTTCTTTTCTTCTTTCTCTTCTTCTTTTGAGTCAGATTCAGGAGAAACAGAGCTTTATGAGAACATGTCTCTTTCGGAGCCTCCAGGAGTTTGGCTGACGGCCATAATGTCCACAGAAAGTCAGAAAGAATAGCAGTGCATTTGGTTCTCTGCAAAGCCCCTTTCCTTCAGATCCCTGCCCTTCCTCCATGGGCTTTCCTGGCCAGGAGTTACACAAAGGACTGTGAAAAGAATATCAACCCACTGAGCTCAACCCTTACCCCTCTACACCACTTTTCACTTAGAGCAAATCCCTCTAATCAGAGCAAGGCCTTCTAGGCCAGAGCCTGTGCCAGATGTCAAGAGGGTTGTACCTCATGAGACACAGTGAACAAAGAAACAGTAAACTTTATCCTTCTGGCCTGGCTTGGCTTCCCCAGTGCAGCATTCTCAAGGAAAATATCTAAAACATTCAAAAGAAAAAGAGCACCCTGTATTTTCTTTAACAATTTTCATCCACACCCTGCTTTCCTATACCCAGATGTCACAAGGCGTGGAGAGCGGTGTAAACGGGCATCATTCAAGGACCCCCACCTCCCAGGCGTCCCTTCCCGATCCTGTGCCCGGTGCTTTAACCAGCAGTTGCTTCCAGAGAATGAATTCTTGGTTCCTCAGACTGGACCTCCTCAGAGGCCTTCTCTTCCATTACTCTGCCTTTGGCTGAGGGCACCTCACACTTGATGGAAACGTTGGCCAGCAATGACTTTAACCACTCACAGTGTTCTCCCTTGCAGACTTGTTCACATCCCTGAGGCCAGGGATGGAATAACTGATCTGTAAACAGAAGGGGAATGACTGCAAGATCATGGGGTCCAATTACAAGGATTCCACTGTGGAAACGGGGAATGGAAGACATTTAAATCCTGAATTTCATAAAGTCAGATGACAGGTAATGTCCCAAGTTTGGGGCTTTGGGGTGTCTTCACCATTGCCTGTGTACTCTGTGTCTTGTTCCTATTGTTCTACGATGCCAACCACAAAAGAAACATTGCATGCCTCTGCAGTATCCATCCTCCTTTCTCATGTTTCCCCAGGCTCCTGGCTTATCCTGCGATAGTAGGTTAGAGCTGGGGGATTTCCCAGATCAAGAACATTTTCAGGCTTCCTAGCACTGGAATTTCAAGTGTCCAAAGTGGATGCCCCTAAGATAAATTACCCCACCCTCCCTTATCTTTTTTGTTATGGTCCTTAAGAGGCAATACAGATTACACAGCTTAAATGAAGCAAAACAAAAATGGTCACCCATTTTACATTTATAACATGGTAATTTATTAGATATATAGATACATGTACACGTGTATCCATGTATCAGTGTATCTATCCATCTACCTATTAAATCAGAATTTGGATTACAATTAGTTTGCATCGACTGAGAAGTTTGTATGACTAAGATTCTTTGTGTCCTCGGGGAACTGGAGGGTGTTTTTTGTAAATGACTGTCTCCGTAGCTGGGACTTTAAGTTTTATTACAAAAGAACACGACAAGATTATATATATGTCCTATTTGAAGTGGGTGTAGGCATTGGAGGGACAAAGAAGATGGGGAAAGGTATGTCAACAGGAATCTGGAAAGGAGGAAAGAGAAGCCTGTGCACTCAACACCAGTCATGGTATCTAAGAAGGTATAGGAACTGCAGCCAAAACACAATGTCAAACCTGGGACCAAGTAAAGGATTCCTTCAAGGGACATTATTGTAATATTTGGTCTTCATTGAGCTTGAGTCTCCTTTTACTCACTGTCTAGCCTCCACTCGAGCAAGGAACACACAGCTACATGACTCTGGAGGGTATCAGAGGTGATAATCTCACCTTCACTAAGGAATCCCTAACTCTCAATCAAGGGCTTAGCAGAAGTAACACCTGTCTGTGCCAAAAAAACTTTTAGACTCAATACAGATAATCCCACAAAGCCCTATGACATCCTTATGCATCAGCTGTATAACTAGTATGATGGTGCATTGAGGTTAGGTTTGGAGGACTGAACTAAATAAGCTGAAGACCAATCAAATGGAGGTGATTTGTGATATTTCCGCCACACGGGTATAACTTAGAGATGTGTCTCACTCTCCATGAACCTTAGCTCCATAATCTGGCAATGAAACCAGATCTCTGTCCTGATCACATAAATCCCAAAGGATACTCACTTTTTTTTTTTTAACCAAATCCTTAATAGGTCTTAAGAGCTATGTCACTAAGGGACTTCATGAAAATTATGGACTCAGAGTCACCTCAAAAATGAACCATTACAAATAATCCAATTTATTCTCCTAAAGGTCCAGCCTTCTCTTGCGTAGGAGTGTAGGAGGAGACATGAGTGAGAGGTTGGCTTGGCACTATGGTCTAGAAGGCATTGGGAGCCAGACAGAGATTTCGGCTGAGGATATGGAAGGTTTGAGCAAGGGGATAAATTCTGTGAAGGAGAGGAGAGCAAAGCTTCCAGACTCAGAGACAAATTCAAATGCAGCCTCAAAGTAAAATTTAGAATATAGAAGAGTAACACTTCAAAATTATTTGTTTTATTGAGTGAAATCTGAGAGACCTTATATTTTATTTCAAAATAATAACAGTCCACAGGGAGAGTTTTGGAACAAAGAATATAATGATTAAAAAAAGAAATTAGGGTACATGACCTCTAAGTATTATTGAAATTGGGGCTATCCTGGAAAATTAATGTATGGTTATAGACAAAGTATTTCTAGTTTCTCTGAAGAAAAGGAACACCTGGATAAATACATTCATGACAATATGAATCCATTTTAATCCAAAATCCATTCTAATTTTATCTAAGAGACGATAAACCCTTGTTAACAAAAAGAAATATAATTTATAAAATTGCAAAATTTTGTGCAAAGTAGCTAACTTTCCTTCCTATAAATTCATTTACTTCCTTAAAGTTTTTAACTGTTCAGCAATTACAGGATTTTTTTTTTCTTAAGTAGGCTCCCCACCCAGCGTGGAGCCCAACACAGGGCTCAAACTCACAACCCTGAGATCCCAAGACCTGAGCTGCTATCAAGAGTCTGACACTTAACCAACTGAGCCACCCAGGTACCTGGCAGGAATTTTTTTTTTTAATCAAAGAGAAAAATATTTACATTTCAAATACAAAGGAAAATTTTACATGATTCTTGGTCTCTAAATCTCAACCACTCAGCATTGGTTTTCCAAAAATCGTGAGACTTTTCACTGGACAAATTCAGTTAGCTTTGTTAAGAAGCTCCACATCAAAGTAAACCCGACAGAAAATGTAAGTAGGAATAACTGCTTAGTAAGCAGCTAACTTTTTTACATGGATAGTTCGATTATTCTCTACACTTATTTTATAAAAAGAAGCTTAATTTATCATTTGTGCGGGGTGCCTGGGTGGCTCAGTCGTTAAGCATCTGCCTTCGGCTCAGGTCACGATCCCAGGGTCCTGGGATCGAGCCCCGCATCGGGCTCCCTGCTCCGCGGGAAGCCTGCTTCTCCCTCTCCCACTCCCCCCACTTGTGTTCCTTCTCTCACTGTGTCTCTCTCTGTCAAATAAATAAAATCTTTAAAAAAAATTTATCATTTGTGTTCTTAAACTCACTCCGCTAACTAGAAAAAAAAAAAAAGATTTATTCTTTTCCTTCCAGGGAGGAAAATTCAAATAATGATATATGAAGAGACAGAAATCCAAGTTATAGGTCCGTCACTTTAAGATCTTAAAATTTAAGTAGTTTTTTTAAATATACATTTTTGTTATTTAGAAGTGTGTTTGGTTCTATGCATCAGAAAGTTGAATCTACTGTTTAATTATTTTTCCTTCTATAACAGGAAATTCAGAGGTAAATTGCTCAGGATTGGGATGAGGGGGACACCATGTACTAAAAGAGGTCTGATATGTTTTCTCTGTTTTCTTTAGTATGTCGTTTTAATTTGTGTGGTACAAACCAGCCGTTGAACATCTAGACATCACACCTGTATCCCAAGATGGAGAAGAGGGAAAGGCAAGAAGATTCTAACTGACTCTTTCCCTTTATATCAAGGAATAATATAGATTTGACCATCAGTGTCATAGAATAGTTGCAAAGGAGTATGAGGAAATTATTTTAGTTGGCCATGTTTGAACAAGTCTTTTCAGTAAGGAAGAAGAGAAAATGAATAGGTCATAAGGAATATTTTCCATAACACTTCTTATTTTAATTGCTTAGAACTTTTGTTCAACTTTAGCTTTTACTGAAAGCTTAAGGGGCTGTTATCTGTACTGTTAACAAAAATCCCTTCCTGTATCTGTTTTTTCATCACTGAGATACAAGAATAAAAGATAGGGCCTGTTCCAAATAGTACATAGCCCTGTAGGTGTTTGTGTGAATATTAGGCTGGGTGAAGACAAGACAGGAAAAATGCAAACATATTTCTATATAAATGATACATGAGAACTAGTTACTAAGTATTACTAGCATCACAGAGGGAGTGACTGGGGTGGAGATAAGGAGGGAGCACACAAGGAGGGAAGACTTTCTGAAAGAGCTGAGAGGTAATATTTGTCATGTCTCTTGGGATTTGAGTTGATCTCCATAATGTCACCAAGAACTGACTAGGGATAAAAAGAAGTGGTATTCGAGTTAACTCCTTCTTAACAGAAAATCTCAGAAAATTGAATGTCCACTACACGCAGTTGATTAAATCAGCTATTTGGAATTAGTTTCAACCTACTTAATTTTTTTTTTAAGATTTATTTATTTATTTATTTATTTGGGGGGAAGGGGCAGAGGGAGAGGGAGTCAGAGAATCTCAAGCAGACTCTATGCTGAGCGAGAAGCCCAGTGCGGGGCTCAACCTCACCACTCTGAGATCATGACCTGAGCCAACACCAAAAGTCAGATGCTTAACCGACTGAGCCACCCAGGCGCCCCATTAACCTATTTAACTTTAGTATCAGATAAGGACAATATAAAATAAGTCATTTGATTAAATTTGAAACTGTGGGTATTTTGTTGTTGTTGTTTAATTTTTGATCAATTAGATTTAAAAAATCAGGCTATTAAGCCATTTGAACAAGTGTTAGTGATGTTGAGATACAGGAAGAACAAACAAAAATCATAAAAACTACAGGCCCACAGGGCATTACTTCTAGGGAAAAAAAATTAAACTAGAGGTTGTAAGGGGAAAATCTATTTCTTAATGAAAGGCTTTTCCGTTTATATGTTAGGCAGCCTATATTCCTTTCATGTCAGGCATCTGGAAAAGCAGAGACTGAGGCACGAAAATCACCAGATTCACTCCAATAAAACTTAACAGTTTTATAAGAAATAGACAGTTTGCAGATATTTTACAATAGCACTTTCTGAGGCTTATAAACCATAGACAGAGGCTTAGATCAAAGCCACAAGACATTTTGAGGTTTAGCTTGTGCTTGAGTTTATCCAGAAACTACGGAAACATGATATCATTTCACATCAGGGAATAAGCTGAGGTGGAAAGAGCACAATTTCAGTGACAGGTTCAGTCTGTGGTCACGTCACGCAAGAAACGAGGAAAAAAAATAAATTGTCCTGATTAAAAAAAACAAAAAAAAAAGAAAAACTGGATTTCTCCTTATAAAAAATTACCATCAAATTGTGATCCACACATTATCATCAAATTGATCTGTGTGATCAAAGAGAAATTATCAGAATAAGAAAACCCAGCTGTTGAATATATTATATGCAACAAGTTATTTAGAGACCTGATTTTTTTTTTCCTCTTTCCTTCTCAAATCTCATCTTTTGATATGAGAGTGTCAAGTTTCGCGTCAGGCCAGCAAGTATTGGTAATGATTAAATGTGTGAAGTCGGCTGGAAGGAAAGCAATGTACTCTCTAGTTTCTCCAGATAACCATAGAAAACCTAAAGAACTGTTTTGATAATAAGCACATTCTATCTCTCCCAACCAAAAAGGCAAAATCATTTCTCTTCTTCCAATGAATGACAATTATATTATTTTATACACTTTTTAATTTTTCATACAGATTTTCATTTTACTCTAAGCAAAATTTAGTGTTCATAAAGATCAGGTCCATTTTTATTACTGAAACATTCTATTTAAATCTTCTTTGGGTGGCACCTGGGTGGCTCAGTCGTTAAGCATCTGCCTTTGGGTCAGGTCATGATCCCAGGGTCCTGGGATCAAGCCCCGCATCGGGCTCCCTGCTCAGAGGAGAGTCTGCTTCTCCTTCTGCCTGCTGCTCCCACTGCTTGTGTGTTCTCTCTCTCTATCAGGTAAATAAATAAAATCTTTAAAAACAATCTTTTTGATTTTTTTTGTAACTAAAGCCAATTCCTTGTATTTTGTAGTTCTTTACACTTTCAGTGCATTAGCATCCATTATTCTACTTACTACTCATCATCATCTTCTCTCTCAACTAAATAAGCAGAGATTTACCATCCTTCTTTTAGGAAAAAGAAAGGCATGAAGAGGTTAAGTAACTTCCCCAAAATGTCACATCAAATTAATATTGGAGTTAGGACCAGAAGGCTATCTCCTTAACCAGACCCAGAAAACAACTGAGGAAAATTTGTAAACTAGTCACATACATTCTTTACCAAGTAAACATAGCTGATCTGGGGTTGCCTGATCTATTAAACTACCCAGAACTTCCTGGAACATTTTTTTATTGAATTGTGCAAAATGCATCAATAGCTTCTACCCAAATCAAAATTGAAAATGTTTAGAAGTTTCACTGAGAAATTCTCTGTTCCTCTATAGTTGTTGGACACAATATACAAATCAATAGTCAAGCCAAAGAATTTCTGCTCATCTTGTTCCATGTGTTTACAATAACATCAATATCTCAGTTAAATATTTTTAGATATGCTGCACTTGACTACTTTAAAACTATAAATCTTCAGTGCAGTGACTAATACTAATACAACATTTGCAAAATCATATTAGATGAGTTTGTCAACAAACTCCCTTCTCTCTTCTTCATATGTCATATCTTTTTTCCAAATCTTTTCCCCCCTCTATCTCATTTAATATTGTTTCTTTCACTGGGAGAGTGATCAAGTAAATTCACTCAAATTAGGTGCTGAGAATTGCATTTTTATTTGTAGAACAGAATTGTTTTACTTAAAAAAATGAATTCTAGAGAAAGAAATGAATTGCCAATGGTAGAAGGGTTACAGTGGGTTACAACTAAAGACTCTCAAGTTCTGTTTATTTGAAATTCACAAAATCTGATTTAAAAAATACTCCAAGATGGAAGCCTGATTAAAAGGTAAAATCTAGAAGTAATTCTGAAGCACTATAAAGGACAATTGGGAAGCACCTGCTAAAATACTATGAATAAGAATGGAACCTTCAGCATAACTAGCACTCACTCTCTCCAGCACGTTTTAAGTTATTCTAATTTGTTCCCATTCTGTGAATGTCTGGCTGTTTTACTATTTATTCCACTTGAGGACTGAAGTTTGTCTTATGTCTCTTAGATCACAGGAGCAGATCTAAAAATGTGGCACAACACTTCCAATGTATTTTCAGGACAATTTTTAGTGCAACAATACTTATTTGGGGGGCGCCTGGGTGGCTCAGCCAGTTAAGTATCTGCCTTCGGCTTAGGTCATGATCCCAGGGTCCTGGGATCGAGCCCCCTGTTCAGCGGGAAGCCTGCTTCTCCTTCTCCCTCTGCCCCTGCTTGTGTTCCCTCTCTCACTGTGTCTCTCTCTGTCAAATAAATAAAAAAAAATCTTAAAAAAAACACAATACTTATTTGTTTTTTTGAGGTAATAAAAATAAAAACAAAAGTAATTAAACCAATTTTTATCATGACGAAGACCCTAGGAGGTAATATGTTTTATTATGACTATATTACATATAAAACTGATGCTCAGAGAGTTTAAATAAATCACCTATATCCTACAATTCACCAGTGGCAAAGACAGGGTTTAAACTCAGGTTTTAGATTCCTAGAGCCCACTGCTCATGATACTATCCTATTACTTATATGCTATTGTAATATAATGTTATACCATCATCCATGAAAGATCAAGTTAATAATTATGAGTTAGAAAAGCACAGATCGAGGGCGCCTGGGTGGCTCAGTTGGTTAAGCAACTGCCTGTGGCTCAGGTCATGATCCTGGAGTCCTGGGATCGAGTCCCACATCGGGCTCCCTGCTCAGCAAGGAGCCTGCTTCTCCCTCTGACCCTCCCCCCTCTCATGTGCTCTCTCTCTCTCTCTCTCATTCTCTCTCTCAAAAAAATAAATAAAATCTTAAAAAAAAAAAGAAAAGCACAGATCGAGTATTTTTTTTTAAACTCCTAGCTTTTTTTTCTGGTGATAAATTTACTAAATTGAAAACTGGGAGATATTAGTTCTCTATTTTAATTCAGCTCTGAGACATTGTGCCCTTAAATTCCTCATGCCTCACTTTCATTGTCTGTATAATGGAGTTTTTAGGATAAATAATTTATAAAGCCCCTCCAGCCCCTCAAAGCCAATTCTTCCTTGGAACCCCATTTTAGAGAGTTTATCCATCCATTTTAGTGGTCACCTTATCCTTAAAGTGGCCAAGTTGAACTGGGATCAACAGGGTAAGTCAGGGAAAGGAGGACACAGAATATTCCTCTCTCCAAACTTTGGTCACATTTTGAAATAGGCTTAGAAGGCAGACTGGGTTTACTTGGATACTTGAATGTATTCGCCATATAATGAATTAGAGCCTATATGTACCTTAAAATATAAAATGCAGATTAAACGCCATATAGAAGCTGTAAATCTTGGGTCTTGATGAATGTGTAGGATTTAGATAAGCAGAGTGAATGAGGAGAGAACTCCACATAAAGGAAAACCTCACGGGAACAAATACAGATGCAGAAATGAGAACCATATGTTTACGGAAAAATGAGGGAGGCTGAAAGATACTGATACAATGTTTTCATTTTGGCTTATCTTGAGAAATACCACTGGATAGATAAGTCAAGGTTGAGTTGTAGAATTTCTTAAATGTTGGTTATTAGTTATCAGGGGTTGCATAAGAAAGTACCACAAACCTAGGGACTCAAAACCATGTACTTATTACCTCAGAGTTTCTGTAGGTCAGAAGTCCAGGCATGGCTTAGTGTCTTACAAGGCTGGAGTCAAACTGTTAGCTGAAGCTCGACTTTATCTGAGACGCAGGGTCCTCTCCAATCTTATTCAGGTGGGAGAATGCATTATTTTGTGGTTGTATGATTGATGTCCCCAGTTTCTTGCTAGCTGTCAGTCAGTCGGGATTCTCTCCTACCAACTAGAAGCCTTCCCCCGAACGGCATGGGAGTTTGCTGCTTCTTAGTGGTCAGTAGCAGAGTATCTCTCCGATGCTTCGCCTTATTTTATTGGGCTCACCTGACCATGTCAGACCCACCTGAGATAATCTTTTCCTCCTGATTAACTCATAGTCAATTGATTAGTAATGTAATCATGGGAGTGATACCCCATTATATTCACTGGCCCTGCCCACATCAATGAGAGGGGATTATACATACAGGGCATGTGCACTAGAGGATGGAAATATTGGGGGCCCTCTTAAAAATCTGCCCACCAGAGCTGGAGATTGGAAACATTATATTATAATAGAATATTGTTAAAAGTTTATTGCTGTGTGAGATAATTTTGTTAGACAAATCAGGCATAGAGAGGCATATCATCATAAAGTGTTTGAGATTAATGCTGGATGGTATGCCCCTGCCTCTCAGATACCTCCATGGGGTTTGGGCATTCATTCTCACAAATGTTGGTAGTGTTGTTCCCCCCTGAGGGGTCACAGCCTAGGAATCACTTTCTGCATGAGCGCTACCTCACCTAAGATTACACTTTATCCTCAGGGAAGGCTATATCCAATGGTGAATCTAAATAGGAAGTACAGATTCTCTCAAATTCACTTAGATATTTCTGAAAAGTTATTCCAGCTACAGAGTTCCCTATGGATTATCTGAGGTCTTTGTTGCAACTGCATTGCATTGCAATTTCTACCTCTGCCTAATCTTACTTCCCTCATCCGTTTGTAGATATTGTTATTGCAAATTTCCAACACAGAGTCTATTTCCTTGTGAAAGTGATCTATGATAGTTAATACGGAGTATGGTCCTAGAAGGCAAACTCTAATGTGATAATTTGGAGCAAGATCACTTCTGGCAAACTGACAGTCAGGACCAATAGCTGCTGATGGGTAGAATACTGACATAGCCTTGAACACAGCAGCAGTGCAACTGATGAAAATGATCAAACGGAAAGGATACTTGTAGAAAGGAATACACTGTTAGATGCAACAATGCAGATATTCAAGGGTTTAGAGAATGTAATATTCATAAGGACTATGGAATTGGATGGCTGTTGGTTGGGCATTGGATAGATTAGAAAAAAAAAAAAAAAGAAAACCATGGTGGACTAAAGGTCATTAGTCAACAATTAAAGACAAACTCTGAAAGCCAGAATGTGTTGGCACAGCGTGAAGAGACTCATCTCATTCTGGAGGGAAGAAAAAAAACACTGAGCATACGATTCAGGATGCAAAGGGGAGGCTGGCTCCAGGAAAGTTTAGATTCTCAAATCTGGAAGCCCATTATCCAAAGTCAGGGTTCTGATTGGGAAGAAAGGGGAATCTGAAACATGGAATGGGACACATGGATAAATGCATTCCCCAACTTGAGTTATCAGGTCACCTTGAACACTCCAAGCCTACAGAAAAGTCCCCATCTTCTCTGTTAACGGTTTGTACTCTTCACTTGCTTTTAGAAGCCACAGGAGTCTTAAACCAGCAAGACAATATATATCCCTTCTTGGGATCTACACCCATCTATCTCCTGGGCCACCAGACCCAAAACTAGAGTAAAGTCACAACATAATTAGGCAAAAGAAATTCTGAGCCTGCTAAGGAAAGAAAGGAACTATACCCCCAAGATACTTCAGAAACTGTATATCAGCATAAAGTAGACCATTTTGGAATCAAAGGAAAGAAATTATAAATTTAGATAAATGATAATTTATTGATATGGGAGCATTCTCCTGTGCTATAGGACTTTATAGCCTGGAAAGACAGTGCTAACATGCTAATGAGGTGGTTTCTGAAATGAAAATGACAAAACATCTTCTGCAGAAGATGGTGAAATAAGTTTTTAAAAAAGACTCAAAGAAGTACTGTTAGAGTAAATAATCTATGTAAAGTTAGAAAACCCACCAGCTACATCCCTCCAAATCACCCAGAGTATGCTCCATTTACCAGAGTGATAGGGACTATACTTGTGACAGGAGCACCAGCACTGTTGACAAGATCAGCAGCGGCTGAACTCTTTAGGTTGATGATAGATGGTGTTCACATAGAACTCGGCTTACAGAGAGCAATGGGGATGGAAAGATACCAGAGAGTTCAAGTGGAGGCATTTGACCATCAGGAGAAAAGTATTGCAATTGTTGTAATAAGCAACAAGTTTGATCTGACAAGCAGAGGCCCTTGGCCTGTAAGAAGCAATGGAGATGGTAACAGAATATGGCATCCTTATGGGCATTATAGATGTTCAGATAAGCGTAATTCAATCTATAGTTATATAGTCTGTAGTCAGCTAAGAAAAATGTTGCTCAGCCTATATTTCTAGATATGTAATGCTGCTCAAACTCTATAATGATAAAAAATCAAGAGTGGATCATCAGAAGACCGAGGCCAGATTTCCCAATAAAATTCCATAATCCTTTGTCAAATATGGGAATTGAGCAAGTTTTCAGAGCCAGATCCCACTGATGGAAGGAGAGATCAAATCTGCAGGAATAAGGATTCTCCCTGAAACAGTACATCAAATGTGTATAGTAATGATACTCCTAGACTTTCCTCTAGAGGATCTATGGACAATTATTTGAGCAATTGTACACTGAGGAAGGGAAATATTTTGAAGACAACTGGACACAAGACATCATCACAGGTCCTCCATGAGGGTGAGAGTGTTTGGAGCTTGCTGATTAATGAATTCCTGGCCAAAGTTCAACTTGCAATGGGTCTATTGGGTTTTTGGTCAGTTCTCTGGTTCATAAATTTAGGAGTCGAATGAAGTACTTATTATTAGACAAAACAGCCCAATTTATTCCTTGGCCTGTTGGATCAGAGATATTGCAGTGGAGTAAATGAAGTGGAATCCATTTAAACTATACCCTCCTTTTCTCCAGGCAAAATAGTAAATCAAAAACAATAAATATTAAATTCCAAGAGAATGGAGGGTGGGAGTGGAAGCAATTAGTTCTATCCTTAATGACTAACCAGATGCAGGATTGATGGTCCTACAATAAACTGAATCAAAGAATAGTTTTTATTGGATCTGCCATACTGGAACAGATTAACTGAGACCCAAGTAAATGGTATATGTTTCGATCTGGAGAATAGATGCTTTTCCATTCTACTGCCCAGCAAGACAGTCATGATAGGAAAATCCTCAAAACAGGCAGATCATTGATAATGCACTTAGTCACCCACTTTATGAAGGGGAATGTCCTATGGTAATTAATATAAGCAAATTCATAGGCAGTGGTGAGTGACTTGGTTGGTTGGTCAGAGACACAGGGAAAGATCGGAAAATCAGGAACAAGGTTATCTGGGTTTATGGCATGTGCATAGAGCTATGGGCCTGAGCAAGTGAAGATTTTTGTATTGCATGTTAACAACCATCATTTGCTTCCTAAATACCAGCTGCAGTGGTGGGAACTCTAGGTTTTTGTTTTTTTCACTAATCTTTCTCCTGTACATTTTTTTTTTTTTTTATGAAACAAAGACCAACCAAAATCATGGAGGAACTATTCCCAAATGGGATAAACTGACATACCCACATCCCTCCATTAAAATGTTCCCAAGGCACTATTGTTCCCAACTGCCAGAACAATTGCTTTCTCATGGCTCATAGCTGAGTCCTTCCCCAGGAATTCCTTCTGGCCAAAGGGAGATGCCTCACCCAAAGTAACTGCCACTCTCTGAAGTCACTGCATGTAATTACTAATCCGTGAGAGGGTACAGCGCCCTTTCCTTAATTCAGAGTTTCTCTGAAGGGTCATTTAGCCCCAGAGCTCCCTGCTGGATGGCTGAAGCCATGTTGCCTCACAGTTCAACATGGCCTTCTGCCTGGTCAGGCTTCTCTCACTCCTGCATAGGTGTCATTACCAAGAGCAATCCCCAGTGAGCCATCTGCCTGCAAATACCCATCTCAGAGTGTTTTTCTTAGGAAACACATCTTATGACATTATTACATCTTAATTACTTTTAGCACATACTTAAAACATGAAGCAATATTTCCCTTGTCAATCTGACTCTCACCGCCCAATGTCTTACTTTCCAAAATGTAGGTCTTTCCCTAGGTGCTGATTCTTGGAATTGACATAAGCCTTGGACCATACTTTCTTCCTAGGACTCTGGAGAAGTGGGATGTTTCCCTGGTAGTCTCAACCACATGTAAAAAAGCTACTACACTGCTTAACTTTTCTCCTGGTTTGAATGCTCATGAGATCCCTGTTAAGCTACAGCTCAAACTTCCCAAATTCAGCAGCCTCTCCTGTATTCATCCTCTTATATTTCTCTGATCTGAAGCCCCGTTCAGAATTGTTTACCCCAGATCTTTCACCCTGGGTAATCCATCCATTAGTAATTCTCAAATTTCCTCTTTTACCCAAATTCCACATTTTTGCTAAAAGTGTCTGAACTTGGGGCGCCTGGGTGGCTCGGTCAGTTAAGCGGCTGCCTTCTGCTCGGGTCATGATCTCGGGGTCCTGGGATCGAGCTCCGCATTGGGCTCCCTTGCTCAGCGAGAGCCTGCTTCTCCCTCTCCCTCTCCCTCTGCCTGCCGCTCTGCCTACTTGTGCTCTCTCTCTGTCTCTCTGTCAAATAAATAAATACAATAAAAGAAAAAATAAGTGTTTGAACTTTATTCTGACTTCATGCAAGGAGAGCAATTCAGTGGTTTCAACCCTGGGAATATCTCAAACACACATTTTTAGAGAATTATGCTGGACAAATAAAATTTAAATTGTGCCTTTATTAGCAAGGTCCCACATTAACTGACTTTAAAATATTTTAAAACGGTCTTATTTCCTTGATTAAAATTGATCAAATATTTCTGAGTCAACTCTCAGACCATAATATCCTTTGAGAAAAAATATAATTTTGTTAGTATGAGCAGTAAAACCAAGAAAAATGATAAGCAGGCAGATGAGAGAGTTCATAAGCAAAACAGATGTTTATTAATACATGCTATTTATAATCGAAGGTCATTAAAAAGCAAACTTTGTAGTAGCTGTTAGCAAGCACTTAAGAGCTAGATGGAAAGGCAGAAGATATCACATAAAATGTAAGGATTTAACAACATCCAAGTAGAAGTGAAACTATCAAAATGTGAGATTAGTGAAAGAGCAAGAATTTGTACTTGTGAAAAAGGCTATTAGAAGAGTTAAGAATCATGGAAACCACATATTCAATTTTTCAAGAGGAAAAAAGATAAGGGCAGTGCATTTAAGCAATGGATAATTACTTTCTACTCCATGTCTACCATGTTGAATGAAGCATAGTTGGACAGACACTTTGTCAGCAGCCATTTACAGTTCAGCATATCTGAGTTGCCCAAGTACTCATATTTCCAAAGAATTTTAGCCAATTTTGGTTTTGGTTTGAATCTTTCCTTGGAATAGATTTCAAACCATAGAAAAATCACATAGTTTTTTGGCTTCCCAGTAAAGCAACCTGGATTAGACTTTGTGGGACTCTTGGTTCTGTAAGCCACACTCAGCACAAAGGCTTCTGGCAGGCACAGACCCAAAGCAGAAGCCATGCCAATGGCCACTATTACAGGGGTAAGCCCTCCCATAGACCAACATTCCTGTTTTCAATTATGCAGGTCTTGTTATGATTTATTTAGTTCTGGACATCCAATCCTGGAAAGATTGACTCTCATTTTCACTAAAGATATCATATGGAGCAAATAGGCACCTCAAAATTGCAGAACATTTTATGAGGCAGTCGCAAGGAAATTATTCTGAAACAATATATCAAAACAATTTTTGTTATCAAGTCATTTGATGATATATAAAACGGTTAAAGAAATACAAGGTTAAGCCCTTTTATATTAATTTCCTTAGTGCTTTATGATTATTATTTTTTTTTTTACCTAAGACTTATTGGAAGCATAAGACTCTCATTGCCCTAATAGTATTTCTAAATTCATGTGGCATTTATAATAACAGCTATCATTTGTTATCTAATTTAGATTCTTCGCATATTCATTTCATTTTATTCTTAACTCTACAATGCATATTTTATAGGTAAGCAGACTGAGGTTTACAGATATTAAGTACTTGTTTTCCGAGGTCACAAAATTAATAAACATTAGAAGCATTTAATAAGTATCATGGATTATATTGATGCTTGTCAACTTTTGTTTCCCTCCTAGTCATTTCCCTTGCTCTATCCCTTTCCTGAGGAGCTCGGGAGGAGGCGTGTACTTGGTTTGGCCAGTGAAGTAATGTGTATTCACTTCTGAGCATAAGTGACGTGTGCCGCTGCCCAGCAGAAACGTTGAGTCAGCAAATGACTTGTCCTGCCTCTTTTCTCTCTACCACAAGATCAGTAATGCTGCAGTTAGGGACAGCTTCTTTAGCCTGGAAGAGATCCGCCTTGGAACAGAGCTGTCGCATTTTGTAATGACATGTAGTGTGAGTGAGAAATAAACTGTGTTCACCGCTGATACGTGGGGGTCACTTGTTGACACAGCAGATCTTGGCCTGGATTGCTTTACTCAATACCAACTACAAATAAAAGTCACTGTGACCTGACTCAACACCCTTTCTATGACTATTACATTAATTCCTTTTGAGTTGTTCAAGCATGAACGTCTCTTATCTCCAACTTGATTAAAATCTTTCTAAAGGCTAATATAATGCATTATGTTTACACTCATATTTTTCTTCACCAAAAAAATTGTTCTACTCAAGATATGTACATGGTATTTGCTGTGAATGAATGAGATTATGTTCATTTATTTTCATTGTTTTGTGAGGCTTTTTTTTTTTTTTTGCATTTTAATCCAAGACCATACAACGGTGTATAGGTCTTTCCTTCTGCACGAACTTAAGTATATTAAATACCTTACTATTTTTTCATCCCCTCACGGGCTCACGGGTCTTTATATACCTTCGACAGACACTAGTCCTTAAAATGAAATAAACAGGGTCTTTGAAATAGCATTGGAAAATGTCATTTGTGACATTTCTACAACTTAAGAAAAATCTAGTGTTTCTGTTGAGTTCCTATTAAATTAATGCCCACTCATGCTGGTTTGACTATCATCACTTCTATATTTCTGTTGCACACTAGCCTTTTTTACACTTAACAGGCCTTTCTTCTTGTGGCTAGGTCTAGAAAAAACTGGCACTTCTACAGTTAATTTCTTCTTATATCTATATTTTGCTTTATTAACATTTTGAGTGTTATACTTAGCCAGGAAATGTATAGGTTACCACGTATCTCAAGGAGCTCTTAATATTTTTTTTAAATAAACTTTTAAATTCAGGACAGGTTTAGATTCACAGAAAAATCACAAAGAAAGAACAGGGAATCCCCATGTACTGCACACCAATGTCCCCATGATTAACATGTTTTGGATTTGTTACAATTAAGGAATTAATACTGATGAATTATTATTAACTGAAGACCACAAATTATTCAGATTTCTTTAGTTTTTACCTAGTGTCTTTTTTTTCTGTTTCAGGATCCCATTGAAGGATATTTTGGTTGCTTCTAGTTTTTAGCAACAGTGAATAAAGTTGCAATAAACATACACATGCAGGTTTTTGTGTAGACATAAGTTTTCAAATCAGTTGGATAAATATCTATGGGAGTAGTTGCTGAATTCAATGGTAAGACTATATTTAGTTTTACAAGAAACTGGAAAATGTCTTCCAAAGTTGCTGCACCATTTTATATTCTCACCAGCAATGGATGAGAGTTTCTGCTGTGTTACATCCTTGCCTGTAATTGGTATTTTCAGCATTTTGGATTTTAGCCAACTGTTATTTAATAAGGAAATTTTAGTTCGGAAGAGGCAGATATCATCATGAATAGCCAAATCTCTAGCTTTTTATGCTATTTTTTTTCTGAGAATCATTAATCTAAGTAAGATGCTTCATAGTCCACTTCAGAATACTTTAACATCTGTTATTTTGGGAAACTCAACACACCATTAATGTTATCTTTATGCTTGAATGTAATTTTTTTCTATAAAAAAAGTTAGAACCCAAGTTGCAACTAGCAGCTAGAGGAATATTCTTTAAGACATGGTATCAATAAGTAAAAAAATTAAAAATACAACACTACATAATCCAAAAGTATATCATGTGATTTGATATTCGAACTGTTTATTTCAATAGAATATATACAACTTGTGGCTTTTACAGTGTTCATGTAGAAACCCATTTATTTTGTGACACTTTCACATCTATCAGAATAGAGTTATGACCAATAATAATCACAAGTTTCTATCAGATTACCCACACCATTTCATGTACACTGTGAAAACCCTAAGCAAAAACAGTTGGTAGTGACTGATCCTTTTATCGCAGAACTGGTACATGATTTCTGCTCTATGGAATTAACTCAATGGAAGATACTGGATAAAGTTTTCTCTCAATAGTACCATGTAGAGAGCAAAATTATAGAAGAACAAAGACAGCATCATTTATATGGGGAAGCTAATTTAAAAAATATTATGTAGAACAAATTGGCATTATGCAGCATTAAGAGATGTACATAAAATTAAGAAATAGAAACTCATTTTGTGAATTTATTTTATAAAATCTTGACATAACAACGAGGATGTTTTATGAATGTATACAGCTTCATTGTATTCTTCTGTATTTTTTTTTTTTTTGTAATTTGAAGTTCTTACAAAAGCTTAACCACAGTGGGCCTGTCTGCCTCTCATCCTGAGTCTGTCTGGAATATTGGAATATTAATGGAAATCACATTGTTTTATATTTATAATTGCCCTGGTTCTAATTCATATTAATTCACAACTAGTATGAAGTGTCAAGTTATAAAGCCAAAAAATAACTTATAAAAACCTCTGAATAATTATGTACTTTAAATGAGAGAAGAATGTTAACATGGTGCCCTGTATTCGACTGGAAAAAGACGTATCTTGTGAATAAAACTCATTTAGGCAGAATAGAGCTATTTAGATGCAAACCCCAGCTTGACTGAAGGTATAACTGACAGGGTTTGCAACTGTTCTTTGTTTAAGACCCTATATCTAAGAAAAATAAAAGTCTTTATGAAATTGCTGTTCAACACTGTCTGCTTTAGAACCACATTTCTGCAGTTTGTTAATAACTTCTCCATATTGTGCTGATCTGCAATTTTTGAAACCATATTTTAACCCAAGTAGTTGGCATAATTTCTAAAGCAACTGCTTTATTCTGGGAAATCTGGCTGCCATGATTAGTGGTTTGACTACAGTATTTCCATACAAGTAAGTTCCCACTGATGTACTTGTGGTTTCACATATACCAAAAAATATTCTATGATGAGCGCTGGATGGAAAAGACTGTGCATCTCACAATAATCTTTCTGGCCACATACCACAATTTGTATCAGTAATCTTGAAATTTTGGCAGTCATAAGTATACATGATTCTTGCCAATATATATTCATTATTTATACCATTTTCTTTTGATGTTTTAGCCTTTAGGAAATGAAAGAAAAAGAAATATGCCTCTAAAACATCTCCAAAATTTTCATTGAATACCCCAAACTACTTTAATAATTGCCTTAAACCAAATTCAGGATCACATTTCTAAAACTTCAGTTCTGTTTGTCTATGTGGATATATATCTCTTGCTGGAAAGGAAGCAGAGAGGGAAGATAAAACCTGGGTGCAGAAATTTCAATTGTTCCTTCAGAATATGTGCAGTTATAGGCCATGAAAGGATCAGTGAAGGACAATAACTTGTTTTTTTTTCCTTCCAATCTATATCCACCCAGGAGAATAGACTCGAGTTGGCACAAAAGGACCTCATCAGAGAGGCCTTTTAACATAAAGCATCTGTCATAAGTATTAAAAATGTAACTTCAGTTTTCCTCTTAAATACCATCACAGCTGACCTTTGAAACAGAAGTTTCTCTCTGCTTGAAATTGCTCATTCTCCTGAAGAACAATAATCAATTAATGCATTTATCTTAATCTTGCTTGGCCTTTCTCGAAAGCAAGCACATTCCAAAATAGTTCTCTGTGTCCTTTAAATCCTAGTTACATTGTCTCATTTTACACCCGAAAAATGAACTAGCCAGAGCAAATTTCCTCATAGTTGTTGAAGAGAAAGATAAGTGGTGTTATAGGCAAGTTAATATTAAATATTATGTGAGTAAAAAACACTTGAACATGTAAAACTCACAATGTTAAAACATGGTCTTCCTTTTACTTTCCCATGTATTTCGTCTTGTCAGTTGTTAGGCAATTTTCATGCATTGCTTTTAGGGACATTTTTGTCTAATTTTGCTTTGACCTTCTAATTTTTAGTTGGGGAACAGTGAGGGAAACAATCTGGTTTTGATGGAATCCCAAAATTTTGTAAGCGTGTGTGTGTTCTAAATAAGCTCATCTAGGTCATATGACTCATGTGCTTTCCATGGTCTCATTGACTGTTTTATGTCTACAAGCTTTCTAATTAATTTTATTTATCAGATAGACATTCTTGATTGCTTCTTTCTGAAAAAAAATTGACTGTTGGCTAAGAAGGAGGTACCACTTTAGAGTTATCAGTAAAATATCTTCCAAAAGTTTGTATGGATTTCATCCATTTGCATAGCAGGAATAAATACTCAAGCCCCTTGTGGTTTTCAAGGACAGCTGTTTTCTCTAGTTTCAGCTCTATGATTAAGGCTTAAGGAAGGATACAGAGTGATGAGAAATACAATTGCTACCTTTGGAAGATTTAACAGGCGTGCTGGGGATTTTTATGTTTTGCATATTCTTTTCTTTATAGGTACAGAAAAAAATACACAAACAACTTCACCAAAAAGCTACATAAAAGAGTATAGTTCATATGTCAAAGGCAAGTTTTATTTGAATATATTTCAAGAAAGTAATCTACACTTACATTCTCACATATAAAGCTTCATTATAAACCTAAGCACATACAAACAGGTTCCTATAAAATCCAGAAGGATAACAAATTCTCTGTGAATTTAAATGTTTCTCTTCATGTAAACATATTTAAAAATACTTGTGTTTTTTTTGTGGTGAGCGCTGTGAATTGTTTAAGACTGATGAATCACAGATCTGTACCTCTGAAACAAATAATACATTATATGTTTAAAAAAAAAGATAGTAGGAAGGGAAAAATGAAGGGGAGGGGAATCAGAGTGGGAGACGAATCATGACAGACTATGGACTCTGAGAAAAAAACTGAGGGTTCTAGAGGGGAGGGGGGTTGGGGGATGGGTTAGCCTGGTGATGGGTATTAAGGAGGGCACGTACTGCATGGAGTACTGGGTGTTATACGCAAACAATGAATCATGGAACACTACATCAAAAACTAATGATGTAATGTAGGGTGATTAACATAACATAATAAAATAAAATAAAATAAAAGTAATCCTAATATATATATATATTTCCCTACCCCCCCCCAAAAAAAAACCCTTGTGTTTTGGTATTTCAATGTACTAGTAGCATATATTTTTCAACATTTCTTTGCTGGCATTTTCAAAGTTTATTGTTTACTTGGAAAGAGGAGAGTCCCTGAATTCCTTTGAGACATGCATCATTTATCTTGAAGTTATCCTGAAAATTTGGCAAGCCATTGATGCTTTTGAAGAGAACCATAGGCCCCATTTCTCCAGTGTAACTATGCACTGAGATTTGTCTTTCAATGTGTCCCGAGGAGTAGGAAAGGTTGAGAAGGAATCTTAGAATCATGCTTGCATCCAACTTTATTAAAAGGACAGAATTCTGTATACAAATTTTAAGATTATAAACAGATACAAAGGCTGGGACAGTTTTGTGGTCTTTGCTGTCCCCTTTTATGAGACTGTTGCCAGCCAGATGCACTATTTACCTAGGAGACATTGATTCAATATTTACTTAAACTAGTATGTAAATAAAAGATGAAATATGTGGTTTCTGTGACATTTTTTGGTTAGTTTGGAGGACTTTGTTTCTTTTTTATGCCAAGAATAGCTAATGTTCATGAACTTCATGAACCCCATTTCAGGACTCTCCCAAAGTCAAAGCTCAGATCAGGGCTATAACTGTAACTGTAACATCAAAGTATGTTAGTTACATACTGTATGTACATATGTTACATTAAAATCCTAGTTCAGTGATTATAGATCAGACTGAGATGTTCTAGGGCAAATAGTTTAAGTAATCTTATTAAAAACTACGTAATCGTTCAAATAAGCTATGGTTTAGAAATTTTCAAACTCAAGTGATTCTAAGTAATATTTATTTTTCTAGGTCGCCTGGGTGGCTCACTCGTTAAGCGTCTGCCTTCGGGTCAGGTCATGATCCCAGGGTCCCGGGATAGAGCCCCTCATCGGGCTTCCTGCTCAGCGGGAAGCCTGCTTCTCCCTCTCCCACTCCCCCTGCTTGTGTTCCCTCTCTCGCTCGCTCTCTCTGTTGAAAAATAAATAAAATCTTAAAAAAAAAAAAGGTTTTCTAATTGCCATAGATGGCAGGAAGTAATGAAACAATTGGCCAGCTTATTTTCAGGTATTTTCCTTTAATTCCTTTTATGTCGAAAAGATGAAAACTGCAGGCATTACCAGAGAACTAAAGGAAATTAAAGAGGAATCACTGTAGAAACAGCTTGTTGCATAATTGCATCATACTTATTACTCTCTAGGCTACAAATGGTCCAAATCGTCTGAAAAATGAACAGGTCAAATATCTGTGCACAGCCACTTGGCCAAGTGTGGGTTAGCTGATATCTCTGAATATTTATGACAGTCCCTTCATTACCTGTCTCCTCCCACTCCCTGTACTGTCTAGCATAACCTAAGCTGCTTTTTTTTTTCAATTAAAGCAGTTACCAAGAATAAAATAAATGAAGAACTGAATTGCTAAATGAAGCATGAGTGTGTGTCTTTGCATTCGTCTGTGAGAGAAATCAGTATATGCTGAATCTTTGCCAAAATTTCTCAGCACACACTTCCTAGATATACTTAGCTACCTAATACCGATTATTTAATGATTTTGATAGTAAACTGATTTTAAGAATTATACAAAAAGGCAAAATGACACAAAGCTTTGAAAAATAATAATTTTAAATTTGCCCCAGAGTTATATTAGTTTTTTTTTCAGCTATTAGTAGACTTAGTCATAAAATTCTTTTATTTTTTCCTTTCAAAATGTAGCCAAGAAACAAACATCTTTCTTTGCTTTCTTTGCAGGAAAGAACCAGTCTCTGGATTATTTCCAGGCCATCCAGACAGCTATTTCAACTGGAACAAGTGACCTTTGGAACAGACTAGAACATAGCAGCCTGGCCAGACAGAGAGGAGGGAGTAGTCAACTGGGAAGGGCCCCAACATGTTCTTGTGAAATGTCATTTGAAGTAAGAGGACAATAAAAATTAAGGACAAATAAGTGAGCTTAAAAATATTTAAAACCAATGAAAACGGTGTGACCACAATATGGCATTCAAGGAAAGATACAGTAGGAGTTAATACACATGCTCCAAAAATACAGTTCTCCAGTCCCTTCAGTGCAAGGAATGTCTCTTAATTATAGAATATTCATCTTTATAAATCTTCACAGCCTCTTTGAAAACTCAGT
Source organism: Callorhinus ursinus (assembly GCF_003265705.2). Classification (NCBI taxonomy): domain Eukaryota; kingdom Metazoa; phylum Chordata; class Mammalia; order Carnivora; family Otariidae; genus Callorhinus; species Callorhinus ursinus. The sequence goes on from NW_027397064.1 coordinate 43,802,452, forward strand.
AATCATTTGTTTTCCCTCCCTCAGTTGGGCCAAATTTCTTTAGTCTATGATTCTATAGTGTTTGTAGATGCTCTTAGAGAATTGTCAAGATCTTTATTTAGCAAATTATTGCTACAGTGAGATAAAAATTAAAATCATAGGAAAAGATTTCATCAGATAGAACAAAGTGATTATCTGCTAACATTCACTTGGAAGGCATATTGTTCTTTTCTCTCCCATAGGGCATAAGACGTTTTAGCTCACATCATTAGCAAGAAGCATGCTAAAGAAGCATTCAACCTTTACTGAATGCTTATGGACAAAATGTTGTGCTTGGCACCACAGGATATAAAAATGTCAAAGCAAACTTTTCTTCAAGATTTTTGGAGAATAAACAGAAAAGTTAAAAAAAACTTTATTAAAATATTTTTAAAAGATTTTCCAAAACAGTATTTTATATATTTTTGTAAAATATATTAATGATAATTCAAGAAAGTACAAATTATCAAGAAAATGTTATGGGATATCAGAATGTCCTCTAATAAAGAACTTGATTAGGTCCGTTATGTACTGGAGAATCCTTTTAAGAAGGTAACTCCTACAGCTTCTAGCCAGGTTTTCTTTAATGAAAACAGCAATATTTAAAAGCCTTCATGCATATTCCAAAGTGCCTATAGATTTGTATGTAAACTGGAAAAGTCTGACCCGATGAATTTTAAGTATGCATCTGAATGAATGCCAAAAATGTAGGAAAGAGAAATAAAGTAAATTTTTCCAAATTTTTAGTCACACAGCTATGGTGGTACTATTAAGTGACACAAAACTCTATGTTAATGATATAGAAATTCCACTATTTCAATTTATCATGTAATGTCAGAAAAATTTGAAATGAGACTTTAAGCTCAATTCCTTAAGTATGCCATATTTTGCGTATTATTTAAGTATGATTTAGTTAGTACTCTGTCTTAGAATCCATGAACCGAAGTGGAAGGAAATGAATCCAAAGAAATGTAATGTCTTCTGCTATTTAAATAATATCCATATTTCATAAAAATTTACTTGAAAGCAAGGACATAGAAGACCATAAATTATTTTAGGTGGTCTCCTTATAAGAGTAAGGAAATCCATTTTGGATGAATCCAGAGAAAATAAGTTTTATATGAGGAATTTCTAGAAGTGGGTTACATTTGGTCCTTAACAACATAAGATCAAGACATGGAGCAAGTATGTAAGAATTAAGGTTTTGTCCCATTTATGAGATGGACATTGAAGGAGGAAGTTCTTGAGAAATTTATCTGAGCTTATCTAGGAAGAAGAGGACACAAGTTAGGCCCTTCCTGCATGAGATAGGGGGATCTGAGGGCAATTCTAGCCACGCCCATCTCAGCAGTGGGTTAACCAGCTAGAAAGGGTGTAATTTAGGTGGAGTCCGAGATTTAGTTGTCAAAATTGAGTCCAAGATTCTCCAACTAATTTAACAGAGGTTGAAATCCAAAATCATGAATAAATACTGAATTTGGAACTATATATGGAAACACTGGAACAGAAAAATATTAGCAGCTAGTTTTTTTCATGGTTATGTTAAGTAATATCAAAAAGAGTAAAAAAAAAACATTCAGAAATGCAACAATGTAAAATCTATCAGAAATTCTATCTGAAAAATAAATTCCCATAATGTAACCAAAATTTTTTGAAAAAAAAATTCAAATCCCAAATGAAAGAAATAAGAAGAGAAAATTATTGCCATTGGACTGTCTTGATAGTCTCACAGTGGATATCTAACACTGTAGACACTAGCCAGTGCTAGGTGCCCACATTTAAACATAGTTAAATATAAACGTCTTATGGGAAGTTTTTGGTTCACACGGTACTTTAGAACATATTGGTTTTCACCTATTAATTCATATATTGCCTTACTTTTCCTTTATGACAATAAACTAACCGAAGGCAGGAACTGGTCCCCTTCAATTTAAACAATGTTAAGTAAGCAAACTTACTAGACGTTCTCTTATCCACATACTATATGTTATCATGTAAAGTGAGTAATAAATAAGCTTTATTGAATGGGTTGATGAATTGTTCACTGGTGTGCAAAGAACGTACATGTGAGTCCTGTGAATCTTTAAAATACTTAATATTCTGTTTTCAAAAAGTTCAAAATGTTAAGATATTCCAATAAGCCACAACTCAGATCTTATTATCAAGTCTACCTTTTAAAGACTATCTACCAAGAAACCCTTTATATTATTACTACACTAAAAAGGCTCTCAATTTTGAAGAGTTATTATTAATACAGTTACTGCACCAGGCGCTTCTTGAAAGGAACCAAATTATGACCTCTCTCACCAGCAGGATCGAGTCCACTGTTTTCACAACTGAATGAAATTTGCTTATAAAGCTAAAATGTGTGTGGGCTGTAAGAAATGAAGTTAAAGTTCATTAATTCTTTTCCTTTCTTTTCTCCTCCCTTCCTCCCCTCCTTTCCTTCTTTCCTTCCTTCCTTCCTTCCTTCCTTCCACTCTTAGGCCTCATTTTTTGACCTGGAAACCTTGTCATGTGATTAGCTTCAGAATGTTTCTAACTTAACCAGAGATTATTTAATGAGTAAATATACAATTATTTATTTAAAATCATTTATTCTCAGCAAAATCAAACATATCACTGAGTTTACATAGAAATACCATTTTCAACTGGATTTTCATAAAAATGCACTGGTGAAATAAATGTTCATAATTAATGACCAATTATGTACTATTTAGTCATGCCAGTAGCAGAACTGATTACCATTAAAAATTGGTAAAGTAACATATCTTAAGTGTGCAAATACCATCTTAGTACTCTACTGTGTTACCATTGGTAATAAATGGCCACTGAATATATACCTATTACATAAAGCTTTTAAAGTACAATAAAAATACAAATTCTATCTGTTAAAAAAAAGCCATTCATATGGCTTCTAAACATCATTATACAAATTCCAAAATACTATATGACAAACAAAATTATAAAGATTCTTCTTTATGAAACATATACTAACCTCTAATTAAGGTACAACTTAGCAGATAACAGAAAACACCTAAGAAGGCTTATATATACCATAGAACATTATGAATATACATACAAAGATAATATTGCATAAGCATATTTGATTTCTTTTCCTAGTGAATATGTACCTTTAGCACTTGACAAAAATTCCCATGAGTAAAAGAAAAATCTATTTTGAGATCTACCCCTAATCTAAACTCACATTTTCATTAATTTAATCTATTTTTCTTATGATGCAATGAACCAAATTATAAATTTTAACCATAAATTCTCTTGCACTGAGTACAAATTAAAGTCTGTTTACATAATGGGCAAGGTAGAAAAATAAACATTTTTAAAGGTCAGAGTTCATAGCACATTATGAATTAAGTACAAGAAAATTTTATAGTTCGTGTTAGCCCAAACTGAGAAGCCACTTGATTTTTGTAAAGAATGAGATTCTGACTTCAACAAAAACAAATACAAATTAAAATTGCTAAATAATACTGACGATTCATAAAGGATAATTGTTACAGATTTTAAAGTATCAAAACTAAGGGGGCATCACAAAATAAAATTTGGTGAGAAAATATTTACCAAAGGAGAAAATATGAGAATAATACCATTCAGTGAGAAAAAATATATTTGGTAAAGTAAATGTGGGTAATAGACATTGCAACTATAGACAGCATATATTCCAAATTTTTTTTAGAAAATACTAGACCAGATGATGTTTAGATGTTTAGCAATATAACTTACCTCATTAGAAATTAAATTTTAAGTGTTTTGTAATGAGCAGATTTTTTTTCCATTATCCTTATTTATGAAATAAAGAAAAGATTTAGAGTATAAATGATAATAATAGCTAACATTATTACTTTGCTTTTACTAATAAATACTCTAATTATTTGGTTTAATTATTATTGGAAATTATATTTTTGCTATTTTACCTGCTAAAAATGACCTAGTGGCATTATAGTCAAAGTCTACATTTTGCCAATGATATGAACAACATTTAACACATAAAATAACATATCTCTAATGGATGGTAGGTAACATGCTTATTGGTTTGAATATAGAACATATTTAGTTTGGCATTGGCATATCTCCTCAAGACTTTGAAAGGTATCATCAAGGTATGGCTTTTGGGAATCAATAATAAACTAGCAGCCTGGAAAATGAACACAAATTTCAAGATGCTAATTATTCAGAACTCAGACACAAGACAGATATTTGGATAATTTGTTTTTTGATTATAAATTCATCTACAAGAGAAACAGAAAGGAACATAAAAGTATGATTTACTATACAGTGAGTTGTTTTTAAAATAAACATTATAGATCAATAGTGAAGGACATTTTACTAAAATAATTTGCAAAAAGTTAAGATCTTCAAAAATATATTGGCACACATATACTACCTGTCATAACGTAATAAGGAGTGATGTATATGCATATACAACAAATTTAACACAAATCTGGATCTCTTGTTCTTGACATCAGCACCTGCTGTCTAATGGGTCGAGACAAAATACTGTGCCTTCAAGAGTTAGTCCCATTTTGAACCCCTCCTGTAAAACAGAGTAAAATCATTAAAATAAGAAATGCTCATGGCAATAATAATAATGATAATAACGATGATAATCACGAAATAAAACGACTCTGAATGGAAGTTGAAATCTTCATGCTTCGATCAGCTAAGGAACAATATGGCAAATGCTGGTCTGTCAAATTTTTATATTGGTGTGTATCTCAGGTAATTGTTTACACCCATTAGCAGTTGAAATGTTGTAAACATATGTGACGAAAGACAAAAGAAGACAGAAATACATGGAATTAAGTGGCTTTAAGACTTAAATGTTTCTTTTTCAGTAAAGTCTATTCTGCCATTCTATGGTAGCTTCCATCTCCTCTGCTGGCTTTCAGGATCAGTATTCATTTAAATGTAAGTAAGATAGCTAGACCTCAAATTTGATGAAAAGTTTGAGATGGCCTGATAGTTCTCATCCCTGTCCAGGGCCTGGGTAAAATACTTAATAGTAAGCGCAATGCCATATCCTACGTGGAACACAGAACTGCAGACCACTTTGTCACGGAGAAGGCTTCCTCTAGTCCTGCTATTGCTTGTAGCTCTAAGTTTTGCTTTGAGTCTCACTCCCCTTAGCAGGGTTTAGATGTTTCTGGAAGTTAAGTTAAGCCGCCCCTGATTTATTGAGAGCAAGTACACAATTTTTTTTTTCCTCCTAAGATTTTTTTTTTCCAAGTTTTTGTTTAATTCCAGCGAGCTAACGTACAGTGTAGTATTTGTTTCACATGGAGGATTTAGTGATTTATCGCTGGCTTACAACACCCAGTGCTCATCACAAGCGCCCTAAGATTTTGAGTTAAAAGTTAGTGGCAAAAAAGTTTGTCCTCTGCTCCGAGCTCTCTTCTTTTTCGCATAAGGTAATGGGCTATCTCCAGATTTACGACCTCCCTCGCCCCCCACTCTTGCCCGTAATCTATGTACACTGGTGTGCCAAGAAGAGATCGAAAGCATGGACTCACATTAATCAGAGGAACTGGGGGCCACTGAAATTTTGTTCAAGGAGCTAAGGTGTAGTAAGGGGTGACCATGTGACACATTATTGGTGAGTGAAATGTAAACAGACTATTCCTGCCGAAAATAAAATGTCTCTCAGTGAGAAGGCTTTTGTCCTCTGTTCTCCTTTGCATTTTATTTCATTAAACTGTACCTACTGGTGTGTTAGCCAATTGTGTATTTCTTTGCCTTCCCCCAAATTGCTTTCGTTTACAACAGGTATCTAAATGTCCTTATTACAAATCCAGTGTGAACATGATCATAGAGAGGGAGAAAATCATGAAACTGCAAGCCACACCTCATTTGCTCTCAACGTTCAGAGTGCTCTTCACTGTATCTACAGCACAAAGACCACGGGGCAATGCCACCGCTGCAAAGGTTTCCCAAAACTTCTTCCCAGCACTTAGAATACAAATTATAGTCAGTTGAGTAAAAGTCAGAGTACTTACCATTATTTTTTTAAAGCCTGTTTTTATCACAAGAAGAAATACTTTGTCATATCTACGCATATCATTTTAAACAGTTGCCAAATACTTAGAGGAGTCAATACTTAAAGCTAAAGAGAGTGTAAATTAACTGTTTCGTATAAATATTTTATTTGGATATGTGAGGATCTGTGTACTATGTCATCTTCTGATACATCAGATAAATAGATGATAGATAGAGAGAGAGAGAGTATATATAATAACTGGGAAAGGTTTGATACTATACAGTATTTCAAAATTTTTCTCAGTTCATTATGAAATGAAACCACTATCATTTCAACTACCCTGAAAATACTATTTATCAGTGTGTTTGTGTTTGAATGGCAGAAGAGCAATCATAGTAAAATAGGGATTGGTCACGATTTCAACAATAAAAAAAATGTATATCATTTACAAGAGTATCTCCATAGTGATTTTATAAGGATCCCTTTGTAGTCTCCTTCAGTTACTTTAATCATCCCTATTAACAGACCCATAATATTCTCTCTCTCTCCTTGGTTTTCTTTACACCTAACATAAAATTTTTCACACAGTTTCTGACCCTTCCTCCTAGGTCTCATTTAGTAAATCATGATTTAATGATCAGTGAATCTTTCTCAGATTTCCATATCCTCTTGAATTTTAAAACTTGGGATGAAAATCAGGCTTTATTTAACTTATCTAGTGATGGAAGTGATCATAAGCTAGTATCATGCAAATGATAACTTTATTATTAACATATTACTAGTAATACACTTTTCGTACAAAATATGTTGCCCCATTGCATTTTCTTATTTTGAAATAGGGAGAAAATTATGTCAAGGAAAAGCCAGTCTTCTGCAAGAATTGTCCACACACTGAGGTATGTCCTTTGAGGCTCCTTTTTTTCTATCTCTAGGTTTTTTTAAAACAATTTTAATAATAACATAAAAACTATATGGCATATGTAACTTTCTTATGTATTTCATATATATAATTTTCTATATTCTTTTTAAAACTTAGTGGAACAAACATTCCCTATTGAGTCCCCATGAAACTAATTTAATGATTATATAATATCCTATTAATTTTTTTAAAAATTCAAGTATAGTTGATACACAATTATTATGTTAGTTTTGAGTATATAACATAGTGATTCAATATTTATATACATTATGAAATGTCCCCACAATACGTGTAGTTACCATCTGTCACCATAAAAAGTCATTATTAATATTATTGACTATATTCCCTATACTTTTCATCCCTGTGACTTATTTACTTTATAACTGGAAGTTTGTACCTCTTAATCCTGTCTCTTCTCTTCCTTCTGGCAACCACCAAACTATTATTTTTAATGTGATTTAACTGTTTCCAGTATTTATAATTATGAAAAAAGTTAACTAGAAGCTTTTGCCCACAGAAATTTTCCACATTTTTAGTCATTTTTTTTCCTCAGAACAGATTGTATTAAAGTTTCTGATCTCAAATGAAAATATAAGGTTTACTAACAAATTACTCTCCGAAGGGATGCTATGAACTGACCGTGGCCCAGCAATGAGTTAGAGGGCTTGTCTCATCATACTTTCACCTGTACTGATTATTAGCAAGGAAATAAAATGTTTGATTTGCTTCATTAAAACAGCATTTCTAATTCTTTATTTAATTTGTAGATTTTCTTTGGTCAGATTGCTACATGCATAAAAACCATGGCCTTTTGTGAACTGCTAGGTTTTTATTTATCTGATTAAGTTATCTAATTATTTGTCTACTTACCTTAATTATGTATATGTGATATATTTATATATTTTTAAAGAGAAAAGAAAAAATTTACAAAAGACTATAGAAACTATAAAACTACATATTTTTCTTTTCCTTATAAAAATTTCTTTCCAATTCAAAAGTCTGATAAATATTCAGTTGTATTTTCAAACATTTTTTAAACTGACTAATCTTTCTGAAATTTACTTGGATATTTGTTGTAAGTTACAGCTGTGCACTGATCTTCTACCAAATTATTAACCAGCTGACTTAACACCCCTGCATGCAAAATTCTTCCATCTTTCTTGCCAAGCTCCTTTTTAAAGGTATTAAATTATTATAACTTAGAAGGTACACTTCTAGGCTGTCGATACTATTTTACTGATTTGCCTGTCAGTGACATGTCCCAGGAAGTTCAAATTATGTCAAATTAAATAACCACGTTATTGAGTTCAAATAAATATTTAATTCTCTAACAATTTATAGTACAATACGACTTCACATTTCTGCTTACATTCTGACACGCACAAGATACTTTTGTGATTTCCTCTGTAAGTGAAAGAGAAAACCCAAATATCTCCCTACGCTTATTAACTCAATATTATTTATACAACCCACTGTACTGTACTGTTTTTACATTATATACAAAGATAAAAATAGTAGTCAAAAGTGTGCATTAGCTTAATTAGGCTAACAAAATTAATAACAAAAGTTGTCACAGGCTTTAGATGAAGAAAATATTATTTTACTTTAAAGTGACCTTGCAAGTAAATCTTGAACTAAAAAAACAAAACAAAACAAAACAAAACAATCAGACAAGCAATGAGGTGGATAATGCAATAGAGACTACACCATTGAAAAAAATAACTTTAAAATACAGATTATAAAACCTCTTTAAACACAACAATCAGAAACAACCATATGAAACTGCTGTTTGAATATTTATTAAGTAAAGCATGCAAATATTAAGGTTTTAGCTTTAAGAAGTTGTAAGTTGCTTAAAATTATTATGAAAATAATATACCAACCATCTCTGGCGCTACCCACCATGAAAGCAGAAAAGAATAAAAAAGACATTAAGAAAATATTAGAAATGGCAAAAACAAAAACAGAAGCAAAAATACCACAGCTTAACCTTATTTAACTAACACATCACTAAATCATTCCAATACAGTGTCTCTCAAAGTTAGTTCCTACAAAAATCTGCAAATGTAGGTTTATTTAAAAAAATAAAAAAATCTATAGAAAATTTTTCAGTCTTGTGAAAATTAAAAAAACATTAATAGAAAAGTACTCTTTGTGATTTGCATAATGCTTGAGAACAAACACCACCACATCAGTGCCCATGTTTGTGTTTGTTCTTATAAAAGCATTAATCCCAAGGAGCACAAACCTAACTGGTAAAACTAATAAAAAAGGAAGGGATTGATTTCATATGAAATAGATATTCTTGCTAAGTAATCACGCACTATTTGAGTGAAAGTATTTCATAGTATTTGAAATATAGAAAAGAGGGAGAGAAATTGTACCACCAAACAGGATACATGCTGAAGTCAATAGAAGTTTGACATCGGTGGTTTTGGTTTCAGCCAAATAACATCACCCAACGTGTTGAAGTTCTTAATTTGAATTTTATTAGGTATTGTAATTTTGCTTTCATTTAACTTAAAATTTTTGAATTAACAGTTGTATAGGAGCTGTAAGGCTAAGTTATTTATAACTTTTTTGGTAAATACTTAAGAAGTGTTACAATTTAAGTCAATATAAAGGATTTAAAATAATTTTTTCATGTAAAAGAAAATTATCAATCACCCAACTTGAGAAATGCTGTTTGAACATATTCTTTGAAAATCTCAAGGCGTATGTCAAAATAATCCAACTGTTAAGATGCAGGCATTATTCTATCTAGAACAATAAGGAAATTCACAGAATACCTAGAAAAGAAGACAACTGCTTCACAGCTGTAGTCCAAAATGAGTGGAAGGATATTAATATTATCTTTCTAGGAAGGGGTGTTCCACCAGTATTAGAAGATCAGAATCCACTATTAATTGTTTTGTCCAGGAAATGAAGCACAGAGAATGAATCACCTAATAAACAGGAATGACTCCTTCTCTTCGCTGCCTCTTCTCAATCAGTTTCCTATAATTGGTCTTTGCCTACATTCTACCATACAAATAGTCTTTTAGATAAAAAATAAGATATATTAACTTCACCAAAATGTAAAGGGCAAATATAAAGAGAAGATTTTTTTTTTCTGGTGCTTTTAAGACCATTTATTAATCATGGCCCACCATAAAAAGAAACCAGTATCTTCAAACTTCCAGTACAATTGAGAATTGAAAAAGGGAAAGAGAAGTGAAAACCCAACTGGACTACGTTACTAAAGAAGGTGCCACTGGGTTCCTGCTTTTCCAAAGAGTCCAGAAGTTAGGAACCACAGCTACAATGCCTCTTTTAAAAGAGACTGATTTTACTCTCACAAAGATTTTCCTTCATCTACCCATTCACAATTTGAACTTCGTAACTGGTAGAACTGAGACAAAATCTTGTAAACCTAGTGAAATTACCTTGTAATTTTTGGATTTCAAAGTAATGAACCACTAGAATCCATGTAATTTTGTATAAAAAAAGAACCAACTTATTGCCATTGTAAATCACACTACTAAAAACAAAAGAGAACAAAGTAAGACCCATCCTTAGCACGCATAGGAGTATTTTTAGGACTAAATGTATATGAATATTTTAAAGCAATTGTTTCAAGTAGGTTTTTATAGTGATAATAATTCAAGGAAAGGGTAGTTTTGGTGTGTCCAAATTTCTTTGTGTCCATTTTCTGTGTCCCATATTAAAAAGAAATAAACCATTTATAGGCCAATCTATTAAAATAGTCACCTGCATTTCATCTAATTTTGATTGAATATCTGGAGGAAAATCCCCTGCGCCACAGTTAAATGGGTCAAAAGGTTCTGCTCCAAACAGGTCTCGTTCTAAAAGGAGGAAAATAATTTAGTAAATGAAATGACAAGAAGTGAGTTGGGGTGAGTTAGGTTTCCAAGGCAAGATTATATAAAGAACTACTCATATGGCCAAATGAGCTCCTATCCACACACACTTTATGCTGGGCTTTCCTGAGCTTAGACCAACAAAGAAGCAAAGATCCATTTTATGACAATATTAAAAACTCTCTGGTTTCAAGGAATTATTATCCAGAGAGATTTCTGTGTCTTTAATTAAGACTTCTCAATATCAAATTCACCAAATATTTGAAATTACCGTATTACAATACCTGCATTTTTACTGAAGCAGTTTAAATTTACCACAGTGAACGTATTACTTATTGAGACTTCTCTATTCCCTTTACTGATGCCTTTGTAACACAATAGATCATGAAGCAATATGAGGGACTGAGGTAGATTGGTAAATAGTTTTACTCATAGCTCATTATACCTTAATCTCACATTTATTTAGAGAAAACTTAAGGCACATTGTCTCATGTACTATGAAATTATACCACCTTCCTAAATAAACACAATGGGACAGGTTCTTTAAAAATGTCTCCTAACCCAGAAACAAATTTCTTTTTAAAAATAGCAATAATGGAATATCAAAAAGGTCTCTGTAACATACATTCTAAAGTACATACTTTTTTAACCACTAAATAAGTATCAAAGTTAAAATTGGTAAAACTATGGCCTGTTATTTAAAAATTTAAAAATTATGAAATTTCTTTCTTCTGAATCAATTTCAATGCAGCCTTAATGGACACAATTTTTTAAAATTATATAGGTGCATGGGAATTTATAATATATTAAGAAAAACTATATCCTCAAAATTCCATGCTATGTAAGAAGTAGTATTTATGTTCCTTGAGTTCTACCATATCATGTAAATTAATCTGTGACCCTCATTATAAAAGACTCTTGCTTTTCTAATTATAACTGTTTTTTTTTTCAAATTCATGTATTAAATAAATAAAAAATTTTTATAAGTTCCTGGTGCTGGTAAGTATTGTATAACTAAGAGGGACATATACTTTATCATCCAAATAAAAGACACTTTTAAGAGTAAAAGGAACGCTACCAACAGTTAAAGCAGGATAAAAGTTATAAACCAGAACTGTCCTAAATAAATGGGAATTTATTGTCACCTTATATATGAATATCATATATATGATATAATGCATATAGGTATTACATATGGGTATGGGTGTTATTATTACTGTTATTATCCTCAGTCTGATGTAGCTCAGGCAATAAATCAGAACTTGGAGAACAAAGGAACTTTTCTTTGGAGGAGTGCCCTGGTTACCACCATACCACAAGCCTGTCCAACAATGCTTTACACATGATAGATGTTCGTGAAATGAAATGAATTAATGAGGGTGCCTCAGTGGCTCAGTCGTCAAGCGTCTGCCTTTGGCTCAGGTCATGATCCCAGGGTCCTGGGATCGAGACCCGCACTGGGCTCCCTGCTTGGCAGGAAGCCTGCTTCTCCCTCTCCCACTCCCCTTGGTTGTGTTCCTGCTCTCGCTCTCTCTCTTTCTGTCAAATAAATAAATAAAATCTTAAAAAAAAAGAAATCAATTAATGAAAAGGAAGAAGAGCTGATCAAGAAGAATAGAGATTTTCATTACAAGCATATTTCATTTTATTGTGCTTTGCTTTACAGTGCTTCACAGAGACTGTGGTTTTTACAAATTAAAAAGATTTGTGGAAATTCTGCATCAAGTAAGTCTGTCTGTACCATTCTTCCAATAGCATTTGCTATAAAGATAGACAGATATGGTATGGGGTATCTAGAATTCTATCTATCTATCTATCTATCTATCTATCTATCTATCTATCTATCTACCTACCTATCATCATCTATCTTTCATTGTATTTACTAAACTTTGGCACTCAGGATCATTAGATATTAAAAAATGTAGCAAGGTGTTACTTCAGTTTCTCATTAAAAAATTCCTTAAAACTATCTGAGCATCTTTGCCTAGATTTTCTAAAAGCACATCAAATTTATCAGTGTCTACAACGGAATACATTTTTCACCTTTCTACCTCTAGTTTTGCCTGTTAACAACATTCAGTCTAAAATCCTGAGTCATAATTGATTATGAACTCTCAATCACCATCCTGATAGATTATTCCTTCTAAATATTTTCAAATCTATCCAGTCTTCTCAATTTCTATTTTGGCTTTGATTAAAATCCTCTTCGGTAGATATATCACTAATTTATATTTCAAATTCCAGCTTGTAACCCAAGTCTAGCATATATGCTATACAAATGCCCATTGGACTAAATAAATGAATGAGTAAACCAGTGGTTAAGTCCAAGGAATTAAAAAACAGTAAAGGAAGAGATGTGGGATACTCATAAAGACAAAAAAATGCCCCATTATGTATCAGGATATTGGCAACTTTGCTAAAAACACACTATGGCTCATATATTATAGATTATTTCCTGAAAAAATACTTTGCATTGGTACAAAATATATTCAGAGGAATTTCAATATATATTTCAATTTATGTAAAAGTACTGATATATTTTTGTAAAATGATTTTTGAAGTTTATAATGTTATTACTTTGCATTTACAAATTAATTCTCTAAAATTTATTGAATATCTAACATGTGTAATATATTTTGGTAAGTTCCATAGAGGGAAACAAATAAATTAAAGGCCCTGACATACTTTAAGCCCAAGCTAAAACTTAAGAGTTATATTGAAAATGTCTTAATGTGAACCAGAGAGGATGCAATAAAGCATAGTATGTAAAACTCTCTTTTCTTCAGTTTCCTCTGGACATAATGACTGAGCATGGCCATTGGGAACTACTCTGTAAGTTTCTGTGACAGGGCACAGATCAAAATACAATCACGACATTGAAAATGAGCATCGTTGGATACTTTCTAATTCATCAGTAAGAGACTCTTATGTTCCTTCCAAATGTATAGAAGATAAATCAGAAAAGCGATGCATGTATAGTATTTTAGATATCAAGAGAGAACACTTATACAGGATTAATAAATAAACGAATCATGGAATTCATGTATTTATGTATTTCTTTAAGAATATTCCTATACTCTATGATAACAAAAAATTTATAATGAGCTCTACTAAACATGTCAAAAATATTAAAATAATTACCACCAAGTTGTTTTTAACCATTAAAACATTAAAAGTATAACCCCCAATACAATAAAATATAATTAAATGCTTTGTATTGATATAAATAACCCTATACCAAAAATATCATTTTTCATAAAATAGCTTCAGATGCAATAGTGATGTCTTTAGTAGTATACTCTGAATTATAAAGTTAAATATGATTAGCTGATTTGGCACAAGTAGACATAATTCTTTGGTAATTAACACTTTTAGTGAACTAAAGATATGATATTTTCCATAAAGTGTCAATTAAACATTTAAAATCTACACAAATGTAGCAAAGAATATTGGTTTAGAAAGCTTACTAATCTCAGTAGATCTACTAGGTATTGGAGGTGGCTGTGTGCCATTGCGAGTAGGCATCGAAGCTGGGTGTGATATCGGAGAAAATGGTATCATATCAAAGATGTCAGTGGAGGGTGACTTAGGTGTCACACTGCCCGCCTGCAATGAAAATAGTGTGAATTAAGGCAGTATTTCAGGTAGACACATTATAATGCTAAATATTTTATATGCATAGAGAACATAGATAAACAACAACAAATTCAGTTGAATCATATGAACTTGCCATTTTCTAGATCAAATGTTGGCAATTCCATATGATTTAACCAGGTACCCAATATTCATTGGAAAGAAAGCAACAGAAAATTTCTGCAACAATGACCTTAAAGATGATGGCAAAAATGGTGACAATACTATTGTAGATAGATATAAAAGATATTAGATATTTTTGTATATCTAAACAATTGCCATTTGTATCAGAGAATTGAAAATATTAGAAACTATATAAAAACATGATTTCTGTAATATATTCTCCATAAGTTAGAAACAGAAATAACTGAACATAAGTAATGCACCTTCTTAAATATGACCATTCAAATGCAATTGATAGCCACTTAAAAAAATTTCGAAGAGTATAAGTTAATCCGTATTTATAACTACAATGACAGCCAACTATTATATTCACTGCAGTGCCTTTTATTCCTGGGTAAGAGTTCATTAAGTTTTCTATGATAAGAGCTACCTTGCAAAATAATTAATAATCACTAAATATACTACCCAAATCATTAAGTTATCTGGGTCAGTCTGGGTCAAGATGTAACATAAGAATGAAACAATCGGGGGCGCCTGGGTGGCTCAGTGGTTCATTAAGCGTCTGCCTTCTGCTCAGGTCATGATCCCAGGGTCCTGGGATCGAGCCCCGCATCAGGCTCCCTGCTCGGCGGGAAACCTCTCCCACTCCCCCTGCTTGTGTTCCTGCTCTCGCTGTCTCTCTGTCAAATAAATAAATAAAAATCTTTATTAAAAAAAATGAAACAATCATCACTTTGTCATTCAGGGGGAAAAAAACACACATACATGCACATACAATCTAGAAAAGAAAGAAAATTCCCATTTTGGTGAGGAATAGTAAGAAAAAACTTGCCTTTCCTCAAAGAACATGAACAGAGGTTATTTTGTGTGTTTCACAGTAAAATTAGACTTTTCAGAATACATTTATTTTTGTGATTCACAGATAATGAAAGTAATGGAAGAAAAATAAGGTTGATTGTGTGCAAAGAGTGACAGAGTTACTATTCAGCTAATATGACTGCTGGTACATTTTTCATGCAGGAAAACTGGTGTCATCTCCTTTTCTTTAACAACATGCTCACTTTATCAGTCACAAATATTGTCCAAAGACTTTGAGGCAACTTTATCCCCCAGCTATTTCCTCCAATTCAGGAATATTGTTTTCCTGATCAATCCATCCCTCTATCTGCCCTGTCTTCCCTCTCTCTCCTCTTTCTCAGGATATAAAGACACCCATATCCTGACTGTTCTTGAAAACAAAACCAACCAACCAAAAATGTCTGACTCCTCTAAACCTCTCATCTCTACTTTTTCCCTTATGGCTAACTTTCTTGGAAGAGGTACTAACTCATATCAACCGAGACTTTGCTCTTTTTGTACCAAATGTCACTAAAGCTGCTTTTACCAATATTACTGACAATCTAACTTCCCAGTTGCCATATCTGAGGGTCCTTTGAAGTCACCTGTCCTAACTCGCCTTTCTGTGGCTTGTACACCAGCACCACTCTCTACTTGAAACTCTGATATCAGGTAACCAAAGGAAGCAAAAATAGCACACAAAGTCGCCAGGTCCCATCACATTGATTCAAGACATACCTGATGTTTTTCATTATGATATAAATGGCACATTTTAGTAGAGTTTAAAAAAAAATACGTGGGATAATGAAAAAGAATTTTCTGCTTAGCAAATTACATGAGGTCTTGGGATGCTGCTCTCACTGATTGGCTTGGGAAGGCCACATTTAGAAGGTGGTGGTATTAACAGTCCCAATGACAGTCTGGAATCAGGCGAGTTGACAGGAGTGACAGTAATGGAAGAAATATTTAGACAGGAAGAGGAATCATCACTACTACGCCAGAAAGATGAGCATCTCTGAAACCCATGTTGCTCATGATCAGACATTTTGTGCAGCAGCTGTAAAGGAATGACAGAGAAATACACTGAGGAGAAGAAAGAAGACATGGAGGAAAAAGGAAAAAAGTATATATGACAATTTATCTGTAAAGTGAAATTTATTCTTTTGTGAAGAGAATAAGTAATTTCAAAATAACTTTACTAAAAATTTAAAAAAATCATTTGAGTGTATTTTCCTATTGCAACAGTCCTTAGATTCCAGAATGTTTAATTTGACCATTTTTCACTGAAATATTACATTTTTAGATATTTAAATAAAATGTTGCATCATTAGGACTTGCGAGGAAGACAATAAAGAGTAAAGCTTAATGATTTATTTCAATGAGAGCTTCTGGGTAATGACATGGGAAAAGGAATCATAAGTAGTAAGAAAAAAAACAGTCACTGAAATAGGAGTAAAGTCTAGTAAAAAGTAATGACTTTGTAGAATTTTCAAAAAAGGTTACAACAATCATTTTAGTTTTAATCCTCAAAACATTTTTTGAGATATTTGTATTAGTAATGTTATGTCCTTATTATAATAAAGATATGGGAATCAAGGCCCAGAGATTCTTTGTGATTTATTCCTCTATGAGGTAAGAAGCAGAGCCTAATATTAAAATAATCTGACTCCAATCATCACGACCTTTCTGTAGGTTCTGAGTTCCAAATGGTAAGACTTCTCAGGGATGGGCAAAGGGGGTTGTCAAGCATCTCAAATAAATGAGATAATAAATGATTAGATAATCAGTAAACGGTACACTATACTGGGTCTGCATATCAGATTTTGGATGACTTGTATAAGTTATCTACATTACAGTATGGAAAGCTACTGTCAAGAGCTGAGCTGACAGGAACTGAGCTGTCAGAGTAGTCAACTAAAACAAGCCAAAATGAAAGTAGTAATTCAGCCTTTATTCACTTACTGCTATGGTATAAGCAAGAGGCCAGAAAGAAGGTGCTGTCTTCATCAATGTCCCTTTTTTTCCCAGAAAATGGCACTGGGCTAAGGTTAGAAGTATCAGTGCAGAAGCAAGGCATTGTCTCTCTGCTGAGGGAGCCCTGAACTAAAGGTCCTGATGGGTTTTGTGTTGTGTTGTGTTTGTTTTGTTTTGAAGGGAGGGAACAAGCCAGAGAGGGGGAAAGGAGAAAGGGCTAGGAGCAGAAAAGTACTGAATAGTGAATCAGAGTGGAGAAAGGAGTCTTCAAGGCCCTCCTAAGATGGCCTTGACAGAGACATTTTTAAAAAAGGCCACGGTTAAGGGCCTCCAAAAAGAAGGTCTCTGAATACAGGCACCAGGGCTAGGAATGCAGACATGCTATGCAGAAGAGCACAGCTGGCCTAGGGGTTGAGGGACTGAGTCCTTGACTGCAACTCCTCCATACTGTGCACTGTCCCTGGTGCGGGGAGGGCAGTTTCTCCTGGGGGGTTGCCAGGTGAAGCTTTTGTAATTGCCCATGATAGAGACTGACAGGATTGGCCCTGGAGTGGGACTTCTCAACTACTGGTCACACTTCAGGGATTTTTTAGCACTAACAGGATTTTGAGGCAGCCAACACAAATATGGCTTTTGATAACCTCACAGTGAAAGGTTATAACCAAAATGATAGTTAGGAGAACCCACAAATTTGAAGGAAGTTTTTAAGCTGAGTCACCTCTTCGCACATTTCTCAAAGCTGAGGGGAAAATAAGGCAGGGTGAAGTGAGAGATTTAAGCCGAGGGAAGGGTTCAGTGTGGAAGCAAAATATCTGATGGTCTGAGTTATATAATTTACCACTCTATTAATATGTATATACAGTTATATAATTACTGTTTCCCCTATTGCTCTCCATAGTGATCTATCTGCAGATATGTATACATGTATGCCTGTATAAATATGATTTTAAATTCTATTTTATAGTCTACGCAGTTTACTGTATAATTTTGTGATTGGTGGCCACCTTTTACTTAATTTTAAGTGAGAACTGTAAGCTCCTTGTGCACAAAATTTTTCTAAACTTTAAAAGAAGTATTTTCTAAAAGCTATATAACACATCAAAATACTAGACATATAATAAAATGTCAATGTATATTTATTGCAACTTTTAAACTTAAACTATAAATTGATAAGAATGTTTATAGCGAGTGAAACATGATTTTATGTGGAAGTTGTCCTTGGTATCATCTGGTTTATAACATAAATGAAAGTACTCTATATTAGCCCAAAAATCTTAACCAGATGCCTCAAAACAAACTGAGGGCCAAAATAACCTAACTTACAAGTGCTCTAGTATTTTATGATAGTGCTAATACTATGCCTTCTACTTACTCTGAGAATGTATACTTATACAGATGAAGAATGTATGTAATATGAAAATAATCAAGTTTTTAAATACTCCATTTAAGAGGTATTTTCACTTCCAAAATTGCAAAGCTTGGATATCTATAAATAGTTGCAGTATCTAAAGTTAAAGCCTCTAACACTAACCACCACAGGTTTCCTTTGGGTCATCAGTAATGTAGATTTGGCCAACTGGCATCTGTTGCTCGGGTCACACAGATCTTTGGATATATTGAAAACAGTTGCTTGCAGGTAATGTTAAGAGACTGCACATTAAAATCTGGAGCTTTTCTTGAGAAATTACAAAATCTAGAAAGTGGGCCCACAGACTTGCATGAAAATAACTGGTAGTAACTGTTGTGCCTCTTAAGTTGGGTATATGCTCTCCAATTCATCACTGTGACATAAATATCACAGCCTGTGCTCTGTTGATGTCTGAGTTTGTGATTCCTAACTTAAAAATGATTCAAGTCAAGGAATTAATTATTACATCTGTTAAATATTTTGAGTGGTGTTTCTAAATTTAGGGGGTCAGGAGCTAGTCATTTTTTAAGCTGCCATTTTTAACTGGTTGAGGATATTTATTTTTTAAGAAATTAAATACATAGAAGAGCTTGGTATTTTTGTGTCTTCTGTCAGTATTTTGACAGATGGCTAGAAACCAAAATTTCTGGACTCTCCTACATTCATGGCACCACGGTTTAGTCCTTTATGCTCATAATTCCAAGTGCTCTGGTCTTTATGAAGGTGTACAAGATATGATCCCGTTCTAAGGGAACGAGGAGCTCTATGTTCAACCATTACATGTTAATTACGCAGACATTGTTAGGTTCTTAAGGCCTATTAATTATGAGTGCCCAGGGGCACCTGGGTGTCTTATTTGTTAAGTGTCCGACTCTTAATTTCAGCTCAGGTCATGATCTGAGGGTTGTGAGATTGAGCCCTGCGCCAGGCTCCAGCCGGGCCTGGAGCCTGCTTGGGATTCTCTCTCTCCCTCTGCCCCTCCTCTCTATCTCTCTCTTAAAAACAAACAAACAAACTACAAAAAAAAAAAAAATGCCCATATTTGAGATTCATTGTTATAGTTTTGTAGCTTGCTCTTTCAGGAAGTAGTGGCTTGAGACATTCAGGCCATGGTGAATATTTCAACCTTAGTCTTTTCTAAATATGACAGCAATGATGAAGTGTTATAAAAGGGTTTGAATTCTCAGTAAATGTCCAATACACTTAAACAACAATAAAAAAACTGCATTAAACAGTTCTTTGGTAATATCTACACAAATATTAGAATGATACCAATTTTATTTTATGCCGTTAATTGTTTTGGTAATATAAATATCCAAATATCCTTTTAAAATGCAAAACACATAACCTTAAGATTAAAATATGATTTATCATAATTGTTAAAATTACTTAGAATTAAATTTACAAAGTAAATTACTTAAATTATTTAAATTTATATTTGAAATATGTCTAACTTTTTCTAGTTGAAAAACTGGTAGATTATAAATAAAACTAGATGAGGAAATACAATGGTGATGCAAAACATTCTGGCAAATCTTTCTTTGCTGCCATGCTGATTCACATTGTCAAAGTTCACAATTACGTTACATTTTCGACATCACTTTTTAAGTAAGTTTTAAAAGTAGTAACTTCCAGTTTAGAATTTATAGTATCATGAATGCATTTTTTTCAGATTTCTAGATTCACAGTTTGGTTATATTGGTCTCTTACTTGTAAGACCTATTATCTTATTTGTTCTTCCAAGAATGCCACAAGTTAAATGGATAGGACTGTCTGCATATCCAAAGAGGAAAACTGCAACACTAAATTAAATGATTTGATCAGGTACTCATGGTCAGAATTGGAACAGAATATATTTTTTTCCCAT
This sequence comes from Callorhinus ursinus, assembly GCF_003265705.2. Classification (NCBI taxonomy): domain Eukaryota; kingdom Metazoa; phylum Chordata; class Mammalia; order Carnivora; family Otariidae; genus Callorhinus; species Callorhinus ursinus. The sequence continues at coordinate 43,823,086 of NW_027397064.1, forward strand.
TAGGTAGAGTTTACTCCTTCAGGATCGTCTTTTTTGCAAGTAACAATTATGAAAATGAAGCCGTGAACCGATAATCATTTTTTGTGGGCAGCAAATGTTCTTGAATCAATGTCATGTTTAAAATTTATGCCTTTGTTTAAAGATTCACATTTGGCTTGTTGTGTAACTGAGAGTTTTCACAATCTGCTCTTGCCCATATTGATTTCAGTAACAGTCGAGAAAACACTAGAGGAAGATAAATAGGCACTTTTGTTTACCCACAATGAAATACACATTTTAGGTTATAATTGTCCTATCAAGTCTAATCAGTGGCCGCACAGTTGATTATGTAAAGGTAGAATTTTATCCAGTAACAAACACTTGGTTTAATTGAAAGGGAGACATTTATTTTACTCAGCAATAGAAAGTCCAGTACTTCTAAGGACTACAATTTTATTCATTTAACTTCCTGGCAATAGTCTGATTTGGTTAAAAGTATCTATAGCCAGAAAAGTAAAATGTAAGCATCCAGACACAAGAATCAAGAGGAACAATCTAATTTAACTTGCTATGCCCCCATCTTATAATGGAACAATCTTCTGGGGGCATTCATGAGGCTAGGAGGGCAGAATAAACCCTTTTTTTTTTCTGATATAAATACAGGCAGCATTGCCATGTGAATGTAATAAATGGAAATCAGATTGTTCCTAGATAATTAGTACCAAATGGTGGAAACCCAACCTCTAATCTATTGCCAAACCACTAGAACACAGCAAAAAGCAAACAGCACAGTCAAGTAACGGAAATTTCTCAGTGTATCTAAATGACTGTATAAAATAAGGACCCAATTTCTTTTTTTTTTAAGATTTTATTTATTTATTTGAGAAAGAGAGAGGATGAGAGATAGAAAGCACGAGAGGGAAGAGGGTCAGAGGGAGAAGCAGACTCCCTGCTGAGCAGGGAGCCCGATGTGGGACTCGATCCCAGGACTCCAGGATCACGACCTGAGCCGAAGGCAGTTGCTTAACCAACTGAGCCACCCAGGCGTCCCAAGGACCCGATTTCTAAAACCAGTGAAAAGATTTCCACAATTTCAGTGTGATACAGAGGTATATTAATATGGGTGCTATCAAAGGCTATTTCATTTGCCTTAGAAAAGGAATCTATGATTGAACAACAGAGTGGTATTTAGGAGACATGTAAGCATTCCGTTTGTTAAGAATAAGTTAAAAAAGAGTGTCAATTATCCATAGGAAGATTAAAAATAGGTGTGGTCCTTCACTCATCACACATATGAGGAATTGGTTTTAAGTAAAAACAGGTTTGGATATATACTGAACATATACATTGGTTTGTAGTTAGAAATGTCTTTTGATTTTAATACTGAGCAAAAAAAAGTCTCTATTTTGTTTTCCTTAGCTAGAACTAAACTACTCTAGAACCTCACAGTGGGCAAATTTATACTGGGTGTATTAACTAAAACAATAAACAACAGTCCAAATGGTGACAGAAAAAGAACAACATTTTTTCATTCAAGTACTATAATCATGAGCCCAGACCTCCTCCTTCAATTCCAGATTTGCATATTCAACCACCCAATAAGCATCTCTAGGTGGCTGTCCAGGAGGCAGAACTAACATGAGCAAAAGTGAAATATTAAATCTTTGTCATGCACCTTCACCAAGTCATGTCTATTTTGAAAATGGCATCACCAACCCAATGCTCAGGAAAAAACCCTAAGGGACAATTCTGACCCCTCTTTTATTCTACAGCCCCAACCAATCCATCAGTAAATCCTGAAAGCTCTACTTCCAAAATGTATCGTTAGGGACGCCTGGGCGGCTCAGTCAGTTAAGCATCTGACTTTGGCTTGGGCCATGAAATCAGTGTCTTGGGATGGAGCCCCACAACTAGATCTGTGCTCAGCTGGGAGTCTGCTTCTTCCTCTCCCTCTGCCCCTCGCCCATTTGTGCTCACTCTCTCTCTCTCCCAATGTTTAAAAAAAAATGTATCAAGTTATATGCACTGTCTGAAATGACAGAACTCCAGACCAATTTACCCTTCTATCTTTCCTAAGCTACTGAAATAGTCTCCTAGACAGTTTTTGGGACCTCATTTGGCCTCTTTATAGACCGTGGGGCATACATCAGTCAGATGATCCCCAAATCCCCTGTTTAAAACCTATGAGTAACTTCTCAGTGCAAATAAAAAAGAAAAAAAAAAAAACAACAACAACCAAAGAAACCTCTACAGGGCCCTATAAAATCTAGCCCCTCTCTCTCCGGTGTCATCTCCAACTTTTTTTGGCTCTTGGTCACTATGCTCTAGGCACAAAGGTCTTGTCACTCTTTCCAGCCCTTTGCATTGACCAACTACAGGTCTCAATTCAAATGCTACCTTCGCAGAAAGGGCTTCCCTGATCACTGTCTCTAAGAGTCCCCGCCAATTCTCTCCTATTCTGCTGTATGTTATTTTGTTCATAGCATATATCAGATCTGAATTTTTAAATTTACTTATTCATTTACCTATGGGATGATTACCCATCTAGCTCTCCGTTCCCCATAACAGCTGAAATTCATAGACTGCTAAAACCCAACAGCCTAGAATATCATATGACCGTATTTGATATTCAATAAATATTTCACAAGCTGCCATAACAGATCACAACTGTATCTAATGTGTGGAGTTGGAAAATGTGAGAAAATAAAAATCAAAGTGATCTGCATTGTAATACATAAGACATGTCACTAAGATACTATTTCAAAAAAGGAATGATGACTTGGTAGGACTGGGAAAAATAAAAACAAAACTACAATTTACACAGTGAAACCTTGAAAGGATGTTTTAGAATTGCTGAAGAATTTCATTAAAAGTTTGAACCAAAATTACTTAGTTTGCATTCTCAAAACAAATCAGAATGACCAATTCACAATGATGTATATAACACATATGTGGATGGCCGGCCACCATCTAAGAAATAGCAATCTTTCCATAGGGTGCCTTTGGAGAGTGCAGAGAAATGTTATCTATGTTCTCACCCACATGGTGACTCCTTAAAGTATCAAAGGTTCTCAGTCTGGAATTTTCTACTCAACAGGGCCTCACATTTTTCACTTATGACTTAATATAGAATAAAAGATCACCATCTCAAAAGTTGAAATTTCTTATGAGGAGATCTGATTCCTCTGAACCATTGTTCTGTGTTACAGAAATTCAACTATAACTTTGGACCTCTTGCTAGGAAAAATAGCTTGCAATCTTGTAATTATCTAATCAAAAATGTTTCTTATTTTTTTGATGCTTCCCATATTTGACTTTATTTGCTATTTCATCACACAACTGATAAGAATAGCATCCAAACCAGCGATGTGAATTATTTTCATTTTCTACATTACTTTTAATTTCACAATCCCTCCATAAATCCATTCCTACTTTTGTTCTCTTCTCTCCCTCTTTCCAAAGAGACTACTTTAAAGCTAGGATCGGAGATAAATCTTTTCTTTTACTTTGACTAACACTTGCTTGATGTGTTCCACTGGCAAATCCTGATATTTCAGGAAACTGTTGTTTTATATGCCTATTTTATGAACCAAATTATAGTGTTAAATCATTTATAGAGAACCATTTCTGAATTAGACTGTTTTATATGGCAGAAGAGTTACTTCTGTGTGTCTTCAGAAAATCTGGCTCCCAAAAGGATCAAGACCCATCTTGGGCTGGTCATTGGAGAAGAGTCATCTGTCTTGGGGCTTCCTCTCACCATACACTGAAAGCTCGGGGAGAACCTGATGCCAAATTAATTTTTCATACCAAACCCACCTATATTGCAATTCTGATGTGCATAATGGGATTCATAATTCACTTCAGCACTTCTTCAATTCATGCATTAATCGTTGCCTCTAATCCCTTAAACAAACCGCTGAGAACTTTAGCAATTTTGGAGCATTCTATCCTTCAGTCCTCTGAGAGCAAAGGAAACGAACAAAGAAAGAAAAGCTATAGAGTCTCATTTCCAGAATTACAAGCCCAACAGGCATTTACTGTGCATTAACTTTGCTACACATGATGGCACTCTGTGAGGCGCTTTGTGTTCTCGTTCTCTCCTATTAAACTGGTGGTCAAATTTCATAAGAAAGTTCTAACTTAACAGAAATTTGCTTTACTATAGACCCACTGCAAGCTATTAAACAAGTTACCTATTCTTTAAATTTATATTTTAATTATTTACAATTTTCATTGTTTTCCAAATTCAATTTTAATAGTTTGAATCATTAAAAAATCTTCAACAGAGTGGATATTTATAAGCATGGCAATATTTCATACTAAAGGGCGCCTGGGTGGCTCAGTTGGTTAAGCGACTGCCTTCAGCTCAGGTCATGATCCCGGAGTCCTGGGATTGAGTCCCACATCGGGCTCCCAACTCAGCGGGGAGTCTGCTTCTCCCTCTGACCCTCTCCCCTCTCATGCTGTTTCTCTCTCTCTCTCAAATAAATAAAATCTTTAAAAAAATATTTCATACTAAATAACTGTAGATAATTTGATTCAGTTCATTTTTAATATCAGAAAATTGGGAAATAATTTTAAGAAATGTGAAATAAATATAGCACTTAGTGTTATATTAATTTATTCCACAGCTACATAACTAAAATCAAAAATGAAAGGCAAAAGTATTTGTTCATAATCTCTTCAAAAACTTTAAAACATCAGATATCTTTTAGCAACTTAAAAATGTTGAGTTTCCTTCCTTTAAAAATAAAATAATTTCTATTTTTTATCTTAAAGATGTACATCCTCCAGTATATGAGCAATTTCAAAAATCATATAAGCTTTTAGAAACTGAAAAATTATAAGACAAGTAATTTTTGAAGTTAAAATAAATAATACTAAGATATTACTATGACAAAAGAATATAATTGCAAAGTTACAATCTGAGTTATTCGCATAATGATCAATGAAGCAATAAATTTTCTACACATATGTATTAGGTTCAAAAAAGTGGTTTAAAGAAAATGATTTCTCTTTTTTTAATTAAGCCTTTAGTTATAGTCTCTGAAGCATTCTACTGAGACACATTCAGTACTGAGATGAATACAATGCTTATAATAATTATTAAATGACAACTTCTGGAGAGCTAATCCTTTTTAATAACTGCCTATTTGAATAATTTTATTGTTTTTTATATAACAGATTCTACCAGTGAGATCTGCTGAATAATGAACATACAGGCTGCTTGTGCTTCATTTACATGCCAACTGTCATGCTCATGGGAACTAAGGCAAGTGTCATCTCTTCATTCCTCCTGATCCTTGCCATTTCTGAAGCTGACTTGGTGACCATTCCAGATCACCAATGCACATGCATAACTCCCAACCTGACCCACCTTCTTCTTAGTTGCCCTACTGCCAGTCCAGGGCAATGCCTGCTTTCAGGAGATAAAAGAGGGGAGGGCTGTTTCATCATTCATCAACATGCCCCAGAACTTCTTGCTCCTCCCAAATCTACCTTGCCCCTCAAATCTTAGTTCTTCATCTAGAGACAGAGCTTTGGGTTTACATCCAAAATGGTAATGGGTCTTTACCAAAGTAAAGCTGTTATTTACATACAAGGAATTACAGAAACAACACTTTATTAAGACTGCTTGAGGGGTGCGTGGGTGGCTCAGTTGGTTAAGCGACTGCCTTCAGCTCAGGTCATGATCCTGGAGTCCCAGGATCGAGTCCTGCATCAGGCTCCCTGCTCAGCAGGGAGTCTGCTTCTCCCTCTGACCCTCTCCCCTCTCATGCTCTCTCTCTCTCTATCTCATTCTCTCTCTCAAATAAATAAATAAAATCTAAAAAAAAAAGACTGCTTGAAAATGCAACTTCCCTTCATTTATGTTTATACTCCTAGTTTGTTTCACAGGATGGCTTATAGTAAGACTTTCAAAAAGACCCAGACGGGTGTTACTTCATTTTGGGACCAAAGTTTAAAGACAAGTTTGAGGGATGCCTGGGTGGCTCAGTCGGTTAAGGGTCTGCCTTCGGCTCAGGTCATGATCCCAGGGTCCTGGGATCGAGTCCTGCATTGGGCTCCTTGCTCGGCGGGGAGCCTGCTTCTCCTTCTGCCTGTCGCTCCCCCTGCTTGTGCTCTCTCTCTCTGACAAATAAATAAATAAAATCTTAAAAAAAAAAAAAAAGAAGGAGTTTGAGCCGATGCCTTGTTCTTTGGGACCAGGGAGGAAAGAAAATAAATACCATAATCCTGATGAGAAGCAAACAGTGATGGTAGTGAAGAGAAAATAACAAAAAACAAAACAGGAAGGATATTTTAATAAAGCCAGCCTCACTATCCATAACAGAGGTACATGGGAACATACGAACCTCACTCACAACCTCTCTTATCTTGGCCATATCAGCCCCACTATCATACACTATTTGCCAAGCAATGGAAATGCCAACCTGCTTCAGTGAGAAAGATGGAAAACTGTGAGTTTAAAAGAAAGTTTTTTGACCCATTTCCAGGGCACACCAAATTTGAAACCCTAAATGCAATTTCTTATAGGAGCATTATTTATGGTTATAAGGTGCTGAAATATTCTAGAACTAGATAGCCATATATATATATATATATATATATATATATATGACCTAAGCCAATCCACCCTTGGAGTACTGACCTTCATTATAGATACTGGACTGTTAACAAGACTGACTTTGGTTTCTTACATTGCATAGCCAGCAATCTATCTATCTATCTATCTATCTATCTATCTATCTATCTATCTATCCATCTCACTCTCTCTCTATATATATATATATAATTTTCATTGAGTTAGCCTAGAGATTGAACCAACATGGACTTGCAAATAAAAATTAGAAACAAAAATTCTTTTTAAAAGTTTGCAAATGCCATAATCATGTTTCAGTTTTATTAAATATTTTTAAAATGCAAAATAAAATATATACTTTACTGGAGAATATCAGTAGCACAGATGATTTAAGAAGAAAAAAAGTTTTCTAAATATATTTTGCCAGAAAAAATATTGTCTTAAATTCCATCTTCCTCCTCCAAAAGATTCCCTTAGCCAAAATCATGAAAGAATGGCATCATATATCGTATTGGGAAAAGGATTTTAAATCTATGATAAACCAAAAGTAAATAATTTAACTATAAATATCTGAGAGTTGTCTGCAGAAACTACCACTCATTTTGGTGTCTGAAATTCAATTGTGTCACTCCCAGTGGAAACCCTTGCTATGTAATGTAAGAAACCAAAGTCAGTCTTGTTAACAGTCCATTTTCTATAATGAAGGTCAGTAGTCCAGGGGTGGATTGGCTTAGGTCATTAAATCTAACCTCAGTAAATAGTAATCAATAAGAGTGAAAGAAAGAATATGTCACAAAGAGAAAAAGAACATACTGAGGGATGGTTTATTCTACAAAACACGAGGGAAAAGAGCAACATGGAAAAACAACTCGTCTATGCTACCAACATAATTTTAATTTTTTAATTAGCATCTTTCTTCTCTACCCGTGTTTTAAATCCTGATCCCAGAGTATTATAAACATCACAGAGCTGATGATCCAGAAATGCTCTATCACCAGGAAGTCTTGTTTTTAAGGAAAACATGCACATAGTCTATATACTTACTGGAGATGTTGATACTTGGGTTATTCTTAACTGGCTTTCCAAATCTTGTACTTTGTTTTTAAGTTCCATATTTTCGGTTTCTAAGTCTTGAATCTAAAAAGCAATGATTATTGAATAACCTTCAGAAATTTATTCTTGGAAAATATTGGCCATCATATTGGCTACATTAATGAATAGGATTTTATATTATTTAAAATTTTAATGTACTCTTGTGCACAGGGGAGAAAATCATTTGATAAAGGTTGGGGACTATCAGGAAATTCTAGATCATTGGAAAGACCTTTTATTGGATTTAAAATATGTTTTTACACGTGTGCAAATTCCATGTTTCTAATACCTCATCTCTGTGTTTTCTGGTTGCACTGTACAGTCTGTTACCCATAATCTTGGAGTATAACCGCAAGACAGTGAAACTTGCTTATGATGACTTTGAAGACAGTGGAGAAAGGGTGTAATTTAATTACAAAGGAATCTGATCTGCATGGGAAACCACTTACCCAGCATCTGCTGCTTCTGCTGCTCTGATCCCCATGAGAAGCATCAGGAAGTGAAGCAAAGTCACATGAGAACACTAAGTTCTTGTGGGAATTCAATATAAAATGGTTAAAAACTGTGCAGGGGATCAGGAATGAAAAATTATAGGAACACAGTGAAAGCAGTTCCAATCAGTGTGGGGGAAATTTAATGGCAGGCCTTCTAAATTTGTTTGAGGATATGCAAGTTTCCCTGTACTTACATCACATAAACATGAAACAGAAAGTTTAGTTTACTCACTCTTTTCTGTAATCCTGCAATCTGTTTCCTTGTTTCAACATCTTTTCCTCCAGATTCTAGAAATTTCCTGTATGCCAGGTCAAATGCTTGGCCAATTGTTAAAGTTATTTCTTCAGCCTTTGTAAAAACCAAAGATTTGATATGTCAGACTGTTCTTTGAATCAAGAAAAACATTCACATGAGGTACTTCAAAGGGGCGATGGCTGCAGGTAGAGATGTGGTCAATGAATCAAGTCGTCTATGCTAACATAATTCAATGCCTATCCATGCACAAAATTAAAAAAAAAAAAAGCTTTGGTAATTAAATGAGTAGCTGTTGAAGTTGGAAGCAGGAGTTCTATCCACCTTCTCATCTATTTCATCATAGCATTTTTTCCTAGTTTGTTTTCCTTCTTTCCTCAAATATTTGGTGCCTATTAAATGAAAGCATGTTGCCAACTGCAGTTCTCTTGTTGCTTTACTACTTATTTCCTCTTCCTAATGAGGAGGGCCGGTTAAACCTGGCAGGTAACTCGAATGAGGCTGACCGGGTGGTGTCGTGGAAAACTTGAGGTATGCCCTCTCAAAGTGTAATAATCAGTTCCAGTTAATTGTTGGCTTGTGGAAATGAACAATTCCAACCCAGAGTTGTCAGATTTTAAAAATGGGAGATGAGGTCAGAAATCTGAATTTTTATATGAAAACTCCCAATTGTAAATGATAGTAAACCATATTACTGTAAAACACAGTGCCTATTGAACAAAATATATCTGTTATCTGAATTTGGCCTCAAAAATAATTTAGAGTTTCTCGTTAGTCAACCAGAAACTGCCACAAATGTCCAAAGTCTACCAGTTCATTCCCTCCTCATTCATATCTTGACTGGGATCAGTGTCTTGCACAATGTAAACACTAAATAAAAATGTATTTATTTTATTAACATTTTATTAAAAAGATTAGTGAAGGCATTAATTGATTTAATACATCAGAAATGTCATATTTATTATAAGATTTCCAGATGACATAAAAACTGGTGGTAATATTAAATCTTGAAAATGCCATGCTTTAATTTACTGCAAATCCTAAAGCTTTGTGATATGCTATGAACAATCTAAATTGCAAATATGCTTTATTAATAACAGATTTTTTTAATGTTTCAAGCTTTTATTTAAATTCTAGTTAATTAACATAGAGTGTAATATTGGTTTCAGGAATGGAATTTAGTGATTCATCACTTACATACAACACCCAGTGCTCATCACAAGTGCCCTCCTTAATCCCCGTCACCCATCTAGCTCAACCCCTGCCCACCTCCCCTCCAGCAACCAATCTAGTTAAGAGTCTCTTTTATGAATAACACGGATTTAATTAAGACATTGTCATTTTTGTAGTTCACTATTTGTTTAAAGAATGCCTTTAGTATAAAAAAATAATTTAATCCAGTTAACTAAAAAATACAAAATATATTCCTAAAGTTATATATAAGTACTATCTGCCTCACAAAAAAGGGGAAAAAAGAAGCTACATTAAGGAATACTACAGAAATGAAAACGCCAGATACCAAACTATGTGTGCTCAATGATTCCAACTAATGAAAAAGTACACATATAAAAAAACTAGTTGCATTGGTTGTTGTGATCACATATAATATTAAAACATAGTAAATGTGGTTATAATAGATTGTGGGACTATCATTTTTTAAATCTCTAACTTCAAAACTTAAGGTAATGCGTTAGTATTTGTTTTACAATAATAAAGACATATTTGTAAATTCTGGTTGTTTTTTCTACCTTCTTTATTATGGGTTCAGTGTGTCCTCCTCCTAAGACAGTATGTTACCCTCAAATACTCAAGGTGTACATTACAGAGAATTGTTTCAAGGGTAGCAAGTTTGATTTATCATTAATAACATTTGACTTGATTATAATTGTTTACAATAACTTTTAAAAATCATATTCTCTTTTTATGATAAGACATATCTTTTGTGATTAAGACATCTTTTTATTAAAACAGCATTTAACTCCCCAGAAAATATTTTGCATACATTACCTCACTTGATTCTCATAATTAATCTATGAGGTAGGGATTATTATTATCCCCACAATACAAATGCAGCTTCAACTCTGTGAGATCTCAATTTGTGAGTGGAGAAACTGGATTTAAATCCAAAATTTTGACTCTACAAGCCCTCACACATTTTTATAAACAATAAAACATACAGATTATATTTGCACAATCAGATGTGCTTTGATAAATGTATATACCTATATAAGCACCATATCATTAAAGATATAGGATATTTCTATCTTCCTAGAAAGTTCTCCCATGCCTACTTGCAGTCAAATCACTTATCTTATGGGTAACCATTGCAAGAATTCCATCATCATAAATCAGTTTTGTCTGTCCTTGTATCCATAAAAATGAACCATATAGTATATATATATTCTTTTCTGTCTGGCTTCTTTTGGAGTTTCTTAGATGTTGTATGTATCATTTGTTTTATTGCTGATTAGTGTCCCATCTAATGAATATACCAGATGATTTATCTATTTGCCTGTTAAGGAACACTTGCATTGTTTTCAATTCTTGCTTATAAATAAAACTGTTACATTCTTCTAAAATCCTTTTGTGGACATCTGTTTTCAAAAATCTGGATATCTTCAATGGAAATGCTAAATCATAGAATAGCTCTATTTTAACATTACAAGAAACTACCAAACTGATTTGCAAAGTAATTGTCCCCTCTTACATTCCCACCAGCAGTAAGAGAGTTCTCGTTGCTCCTCATTCTCACCAATATCATATATTGACAGTCTTTTTAACTGGTCACCCTAACTGAATGAGTGATGCTATCTCAATGTGTTTTTAATTTGAATTTCCCTGTTGAATAATTACATTAGCCCAGTTCCATGAATGACTAAGATGAATTCCCCCATCCAATCATTTAATGAAATATAAAGAGCAAGAATATTTGTTAAATCCAAAAAAATTTATTTCAAAAAATTATTACAAGGCAAACATGAAATACAACAAGAATATATAATAAATAGCTTACAAATAAAGCCTGTGAAAAGACTGGGTGTAATGATTCCTTCTAGTAATAATAATTTATGATTCTTTTGACACATGAACCTTTTTTACAATTAGTTAACAAGTAAGAGAGAGGTTTTAAACTTTGCCTTATCTACATCTCACTTCACATAAATAAAGGAAAATATGCTGGTGGGGTGAAGCTTTCATCATTTATTGGGGCTACTATTTAAATTTTATCAAGTGTAGAGGCTCCTGGGTGGTGAAGTCAGTTAAGCAGCAGACCCTTGATTTTGGCTTGGGTCATGATCTCAGGATCGTGAGATCAACCCCTGCATCAGGCTCCATGCTCTGCACAGAGTCCGCTTGAGAATCTCTCTCCCTCTGCCCTTCCCCACTTGTACTCACACTCTCTCTCTCTCAAATAAACAAATCTTAAAAATATATATATATCAAGTGTAACATCCAGTGAATAAAGTATATTATATTAACATTTGGAAAAAAAATTGAAAAAATGATGGCTAAGGAGTTGATACTGATTGTATATTAACCTTATATGAAATAAACAAGATCAGTCACATCATAATGATTATCTATATTGTAATTTTATTTTTTAAACTTAATGAGATCACTACAGTAGTTGTATAAATATTAAATCTTAATAACACATGATACTAATAAAGTGAGTTCTAATTTTGTAGCATACTAGGGTAGGGTTTCATCTGAATTTCAACCAAGCTCTTAGAAATTCACAAAAGTACTGAATATATAAAATACAAGGAATAAAGAGAATGAAGTAAGAGCAGAGGGACTCTGGAAAGGTCACAGTCATGGGAGTAATATAACATGGAAGATGGAAGAATGTGGAATGGGAATCTAGGGTCTCACACTGGACTTCTGATTCTATTGTTACCTAGCTTTCTGATTCTGAGAAAGGCACTAAATCTCTCTGGCCTAGATTTACTTAAAATAAGATGAAAATGAAAACAAAATATAGCCATAGGTTTTTTTCCAGGTATTTTTTAGCTGATATGCAATTATAAGAAATAATACAGAGAGATCATGGGTACCCTTCATCCACTTTCCCCCAATGGTAATAGATTACAAAAACTATTGTACAAACCCCACCAACTAATACTGATATTAATATAGTCAAGATACAGAATAATTCCATTACCACAAAACTGCCTCATCTTGCTGTTTTATAGCCACATCCTCTTTGTTTCCCCTTACCATGTCCTTAACTCCTGAAAAACACTAATCTGTTCTCCATTTCTTTAATTTTGTCATTTCAAGATTATAAAAACGGAGTCATACAGTATGTAAGCTTTTGGGATTGACTTTTTTCATTCCATAATTATCTGGAGAGTTACCAAGGTTGTTTCATGTATTAATAGCTCATTCTTTTTTCTTTCTGAGTAGTATTCCATGGTTTGGATATACCAGAATCTGTTTAACCATTCACCCATTATCTGAGATATTTGTAGTTTGGGGTTATTATGAATAAGCTGCTATAAACATTCATATGTAGGTTTTTGTATGAACACAAGTTTTTATTTCTCTGGGATAAATGCCCAAATGAGTCATATGATAATTGCAGGTTTAGTGTTTTTATGAAACTGCCAAACTGTTTACCCCAGTGTTTGTACCATTTTATATCCCAATAACTATGTACAAGTGAACCACTTTTCCATATCCTTGCCAGCATCTGGTATTGCCACTTTTTAAAATTATTTATTTATTTATTTATTTTAAAGATTTTATTTATTTAATTGGGACAGAGAGAGCACAAAGGCAGGGGAAGGGCAGAGGGAGAAGCAGACTCCCTGCTGAGCAGGGAGCCCAATGCAGGGCTTGATCCCAGGACTCTGGGATCATGACCTGAGCTGAAGGCAGATGCTTACCTGACTGAGCCACCCAGGCGCTTCTATTGCCACCTTTTTTTATTGTAGTTTTTCTGATAATTGTACAGTGATACCTCATTTTAATTTGCATTTCCCTAATGGATACCAGTGTTAAAATCTTTTCATGTGCTATTTGCCATCTGACTATGCTCTTCCATGAAACGATCCGTCATATCTTTTGTCTACTTTCCAATTTGATATTTTATGCTGTTGAGTTTTGAAAGTTCTTTGATATGTTTACAAATATTTTCTCTCAGTTCTGGGTAGTCTTCTTATCTCCTTCATAAGGACTTTCACAGAAAAAAATGTTTATTTTTTATAAAGCTCAACTTGCCACATTTTCCATTTATGGATCCTGTTTTGTGTGTCAAGTCTAAGAACTCTGCCTATCCCTACACCCTGAATATTCTGTCTCTTTCTCTAAATGTTTTATAGTTGTGCATTTTACATTTAAGTCCATGATGCGTTTTCAATTAATTTTTGTATAATGTGTGAGATTTAAGTCAGTGTGCATTTTATTTGTCCACAGAGATCTAATTTCACAAGCACCATTTATTGAAAAGGACATCTTTTGCATTTTGCATGTGTTGCATTGCATTTGTACCTTTGTCAAAAATCAGTGGGGTATGTTTGTGAGTTGATTTCTGTGTTCTCCATTCTGTTCCATTAATCTATTTATCCCTTCACCAAAACTATAGTCTCAATTACCATAGTATGTAATAAGTCTTGCAATAGGGTAAACCTTTTTCTTCTACTTATTGGTTTTTTTCCCAAAATTGTTTTAACAATTCTTGTTCCTTTGTCTTTTTATATAAATTTTAGAATCCTCTTGTCCCTATCTACAAAAAAAATCTTGCTATGATTTTGACAGGAATTGTATTAAACCTGTACATTAATTTGGAGAGAACTGACATATATACTAGATTGAGTCTTCCAACCCATGAACATGGCATATCTCTCCATCTACCTGCATCTATTTTTATTTCTTTCATCAGCAATTTGTAATTTTCAGCATATAAGTCCTATACAAGTTTTACATCTTAGGTTACATTTACACCTATGTATTTTGTTTTGAGTAATTGTAAATTTTTGTATCCATGTGTTCATTGCTAGCATACAGCAATACAATTGATTTCTGTAGGTTTATCATGTATTCTGTCACCTTGCTGAACTCATTTATTAGATCCAAGTATTTTTTTGTAGAATCCTTTGAATTTTCTGCATAGACAATCATGATATATGCAAATAAGTAATATTTCTTCCTTTACAATCTGCATGCTTTTGATTTTCTTATATTACCTTATTGCCTTTAGAACTTCCAGGACTGTGTTTAATAAGAGTGGTTAGAGTAGAAATCCTTGCCTAGTTCTCAGTCTTAGAAGGAAAGCATTCAGCTTTTTCCCCATTAAGTAAAATTTTACCTGTAGTTTAAATGTTCTTTATAAAATTGAAAAAGTTTCTTTATATTCCCATTTTTCTGAGAGTTTCTAGCCCTGAATGGGTGTTGATTTTTTCAAATATTTTTTAAGCACTGACTGATATGATCATATGTTTTTTCTTCTGTAGCCACTTAATATGGTTGATTGCATGGTTGGATTTTTGAATGTTGAACAAGGTATGTATCCCTGGGGCAAATTCCACTTGGTCTTGGTGTATAATTCCTTTATATATTGCAGAATTGTATTTGCTAATAATTTGTTAGAAATTTTTACATCTATATTCCTGGGGGATATAGCTTGGTCTGTATTTTTGTTTGTTTTTCACTGTCTGTCTGGTTTGATATTAGGGAAACACTAGTTTCATAAAATGAATTGAGGGGTGCTCTTACCGCTTCTGTTTTTTGGAATAGGTTGTGTAGAATAATGTTAATTTTTACTTAATCATTTTACAGATTCTTCCAGTGAAACCATCTAGACATCAAGAGTACTCTTTTAATAAGTTTTAAATTATAAATTCAATTTCCTTTTTAGTTACAGGGCTATTCAAATTATATATTTAATATTGGGTGGTTCATGGTAGTATTTCTCTCTTTTAAGAAATAGATTCAATGCATCTATATTGTCAATTTTTTTTAAAGGTATACAGTTATCTATAGTAGCCTCTTATTCTTTTGCTATCTGGAGGGTCTGCAGTGAAATCTCCTGTTTCATTCCTGACATTGGCAACTAGTGTCTTTTTTTTACTTTGTCAATTTCACTAAAATTTTGATACTCTTATGATCTTTCAAAAAACCAGCTCTTTGTTTCATTAGTTTTCTCTATTGTTTTTGTTTTCAATGTTGTTAATTTCTCCTTTATCATTCTTTTTTTTTTTTTAAGATTTTATTTATTTATTGGACAGAGAGAGACAACGAGAGCAGGAACACAAGCAGGGGGAGTGGGAGAGGGAGAAGCAGGCTTCCTACTGAGCAGGGAGCCTGATGTGGGACTCGATCCCAGGACCCTGGGATCATGACCCGAGCCGAAGGCAGACGCTTAACGACTGAGCCACCCAGGCGCCCCTCATTCTTATTTTCTTTGAGTTTATTTTGATGTTTTGTTTTCTAGGTACTTGAGGTAGGAGCTTAGATCATTGATTTGAGACTTTCCTTTTCTTTAATGTGTTAATTTACTTGTCTTAAATTTTTCTCTCACCACTGTTTTAGCTGCATCACTCAAATGTTGATAACGTTCTATTTTACTTACATACAGTTCACTATATTTTAATAGTTGCCTTTGAGAAATCCTCTGACACATGGAATACTTGTTAAGTTTCAGTTCCAATTTTTGAAGAATTTGTTATTAATTTTTAAATTGATTTTTTTTTCTTGTTTCAATTCTAAAAATGTTTGAGATTTATTTTATAGCCCAGGATATGGTTTATTTTGTACATGTTCCTTTGGCACTGGAAGACCATATATATGCATTCTGCTGTTGTTGAGTGGATATCCCCATAGCTATTAATCAGATCCCATTGGCTGACGATGTAATTGAGTAATAGAGTAATTCCATATTCTTGATCATTTCCTGTCTAGTTGCTCAATCAATTTTGGTAAGAGTGGTGGTGGTGAAGTGTTCAACTGTAATTGTGTATTGTCTATCTTGTGTTTCCTTTCAGTTCTATCAGTTTTTACTTCACTTACTTTATAGCTTTACTGTTTGGATATACATGTTTAGATGGCTTTCTTGATGGTATGACTTTTTTTTCTTTATATAATGCCCTTCTCTGTCCCTCATAATTTTCTTTATTTTGAAGTCCACTTTATCTGATATTACTATACTTTTCCTTTATTTAAGTAATGTTTGCATGATATATATTTTTCTATTCTTTTCTTTTCAATCTTCCTGTATCATCCATAACACTATATTTGCAAAAAGTTTCTTATAGAAAATATATGTCTGGATTAGGTTTTTTAATCCACTCTGACCACCTCTTTTATTTAGACCATTTACATTTAATGTGATTTTTGATAGTTTGCCGTTTAAATTTTTCTTTTCTGTCACCTGTTTTCTTTCTCTATTTTCTTTTCACTATTATTGATGTGAATTTTTGAAATATTTTTATAAGAAAATTTTTATTTACCTGTAGCACTTTAAATGTGTCTCACTGTATAGCTTTTTAAATGATTGCTCTAGGATGCATATTATATTTATATAACTTATCACAGTCTAATAGTGTTGTCATTTTTCTAGTTCAAGTGAGAGAAAAGTTTTACATCCCTTCAACTGTCCTTTTAATAATTGCCTTACATATTTCCTATATATACATTTAGAATCACATCAGAAACTATTCTTTGCCTTTTTTTTTTTTTTTAACCCATAGCCCCCTGCCCTCTGGTAACTATCAATTAGTTCTCTAGAGTTAAGAGTCTATTTTTGGTTTGCCTCTCTCTCTCTCTTTTTCCCCTCTGTTCATTTATTTTGTTTCTTAAATTCCACATATGAGTGAATTCATATGGTATTTGTCTCTCTTTTTCTCTGACTTATTTCACCTACATAATATTCTGTAGCTCCATCCATGTCATTGCAAATGGCAAGATTTCATTCTTTTTTATGGCTGAGTAATACACACACACACACACACACACACACACACCACTTCTTCTTTATCCATTCATCAGTCAATGGACACTTGGGCTGTTTCCATAATTTAGCTATTGTAAATAATGCTGCTACAAACATCAGGGTGCATGTACCCCTTTGAATTAGTATTTTTGTATTCTTTGGGTAAATAATTGTGCAATTGTCAGATCATAGGATAGTTCTATTTTTAATTTTTTGAGGAACCTCCATACTGTTTTCCACAGTGGCTGCATCAGGTTGCATTCTCACCAAGTGGGAAGTGAAGGAAGGTTCCCCTTTCTCCACAACCTTGCCAACACCTGTCGTTTATTTTAGCCATTCTGACAAGTATGAGGTGATATCTCATTATAGTTTTGATTTGTATCTCCCTCATTCATCTGGTGAAAAGATGCTGAACATTTCTTCATGTGTCTATTGGCCATCTGGATGTCTTCTTTGGAAAAATGTCTATCCATGTTTTCTGCCCATTTTAATTGGATTATTCATTTTTTGGATGTTGAGTTTTATAAGTTCTTTATATATTTTGGATCAGATATGTCATTTGCAAACATCTTCTCCCCTTCCGTAGGTTGCCTTTTAGTTTTGTTGTTTCCTTTGCTGTGAAGAGCTTTTTTTGTTTTGATGAAGTTCCAATAGTTTATTTTTGCTTTTGTTTCCCTTGTCTCAGGAGACATATCTAGAAAGAAGTTGGTATAGCTAAAGTCAAAGAGGTTACCACCTGTGTTCTCCAGAATTTTGATGGTTTCCTGTCTCACATTTAGGTCTTTCATCCATTTTGAATTTATACTGTGGTGTAAGAAAATGATTCAATTTCATTCTTTTGCATGCTGCTGTCCAGTTTTCCTATTCCATTTGAAGAGTTTGTCTTTTTCCCATTGGATATTCTTTCCTGCTTTGTCAAAGATTAATTGACCATATAATTGTCAGTTTGTTTCTAGGTTTTCTATTCTGTTCCACTAACCTATGTGTCTATTTTTGTGCCAGTTCCATACTGTTATGATCACTACAGCTTTGTAATATAACTTGAAGTCCAGAATTGTGATGCCTCCAGTTTTGCTATTCTTTTTCAAGGTTGCTTTGGCTATTCAGGGTCTTTTGTGGTTCTATACACATTTTAAGACTGTTGGAAAATTCTAGTTCTGTGAAAAACGCTGTTGGTATTTTCTATTTTAAATAATAATTTAGAGAAGTAAAGATTTACCCATATGTTTGCTTATCCTGTTCTTTTTTCCTTCCTCATGTTCCAAGGTTCCTTCTTTTATTGTTTCTTTTCTGTTTAAAGAACTTCTTTTAGCCATTCGTTTAGGGTAGGTCTGGTAGAATCAATTATCTCAGTTTTCCCACATCTGATAATTTTTCAATTTCTCCTTAATTACTGAAGCATATGTTTTTTCTGGGTATAGGATTCTGGACAGTTCTCCCCCCTCCCGGCGACAAACACTCAAAATATATTGTGCTACTTGCTCTCGCCTTCATGGTTTCTAATGAGAAATACACTGTCTTTCAAATTGATTTTCTGCTCTAGAACTTGTTTATGTCCTGTGTCTTCAAGATTTTTCTTTGTCTTTCGTTTTCAGAACTTTAACTATGATGTATCTTGGTGTGGAACTGTTTGGGTTTATCCTGTTTGGAGTTCACTCGATTTCTTGAATCTATAGGTTTATGCCTTTGGTCAAAATTGGGCAACTATTATTTCTTCAAGTGTTTCTTCAAGGCTGTCTTCTTTTTCTTCTTTTTTCTATCTTTCTAGGACTCTGATGATACATAAATATTACCTATTTTGTTACAGACTCAGAGACCCCTGAACTCGTGTTCTCTTTTTATATTATTGTGTGTGTGTCTGCAGTGTGTGTGTGTTGTGTGTGTATACATGTGTGTGCATGCATATGCCTATTATCTCTGTGTTGTTTAAATTGGGAATTTTGTAATCTCTCCTTTTTCCAGGTCACTAATTCTTTCCTCTGTCCCCTCCATTCTGCCACTGAGCCCAGATACTGAGTTTTCAGTTGGTTATTGTAATTTTTCAGTTCTAATATTCCTACTGGATTTTTCTTATATCTTCTATTTCTTTGTTTAGATTTTCTATTTCTTTGATAAAATTTTGTACTTTTTAATTTGTCTCAAGAGTGCTTGTAATTGTTTACCATTCTTTTTATGATGGCTGTTTAAAAATCTTTGGTAATTCTAGTATCTCTCTCATCTCAAGTGTTGGAATCTACTGGTCATCTTTTTTCATTTAGTTTAACCTCTTCCTGTTTCTTTATATGATGAGTGATTTTCAACCAAATCTTGGATATTTTAGATATTAAAGACTCTAGAAATTATTTACACTGTGTGTTTTAGTGGCTTACTATGATACCATTCCAGTAGGGGAATGGGAATGGAGAGCACTACCTCATTACTGCCTGGTGGGGTAGAGGTTCAGCTTCCATATTTGGCCTCTCTTCATTACTGCTTGGCAGGGCTGGGTACTCTCTCCTCACTGTCACCATGGAGGGAGGGAGACTCATTAATACAACATGAAACTGTTTATAAAGTAGTGAATTTCCAGTCTTGAGACATACTATGATTGGTTTTATCTATCTTTCAAACTCTCAACAATTTCACAGAAGCACTAAAAAAGGTACAGTGAGTAGATAAGACAAAGGCCCCCAATAAGAGTGGATGGGCTCTGGAATAGGTCACAGTTACAAAAGTAATATAGCATGATGGAACCAAGGCTCCAATGGTAATCTAAGGTCTTAAATTTTAATCCTGATTCTGTTACTACCTAGCTTTGTAAATTGGCAAACTCACTCAACTTTTCTGGCCTTGGTTTTATAAAGAGGAAAGAGTTTTGCCAATTGGGCCATTATTTTCCTGTTTTAATCCTCCATGATAAGCTATTTAAAATGAGAATTAAAGATTAGGATGGCATGTCAAAAGTTCTACATACATATCAAATCAATTTTATAAATATAGTCCTTATTATAATTAGAACAAATAAAACTTTGAGGTGAAATGATATAAGGAAATTTTGAGGAAACATAGCCTCTTTGAGCTTATGAAAGTCATGCATGCTTATAGCTGAAGAAGTAACTTGGACCTCTTTTCAAAGGCCAGACTTCCATATACCTGCAGCAGAATCACTTCGGGTGAACTTGTAAGGATTTCCTGAGATCAAGCCCCAATCAGTATGAGCTTATTTTTTCAAGTAAAAACCAAAGAACCCTCTTTATGAATATTATATACACTAATAGTTGTGAGCCACTGCTTTAGGTTTCAAGAAATTATTTTCTCAAGAAAAAAAGGCTAATATGCTATATCCAAAGAGAATAATGGGTCAAGGAATTTAAATTCTTGAAATCAATTATAAACAATTATGATTAGGGTAAAATAGAGTTTATACTTTTGAAATAATATAACTATGCAGGGACTCTGACAAGCTTATGTTTTAAATAATCCAATAAATTTGGATGGAGATCAAATAAAAACATGTGACACAAAACTATAACAAGGCTAATTATGAGTTCTATTTATGAGTATTTCAAAGGACCCCACGGCCATTTATTTCTATGTGTAAAGCAAGAAAGAAGGACAACTGAGTTTACTGCCTGGTATAAGTGGTAAAAGGTTATTATATCTTACACATAAAAGATATTCAACAAATATCAAATTTCATATTCTCAATCACATAGAGAAAAACATCTGCAAATGATCATGGTTAAGAAACACTTGAAATATTAAATATAATGCATTCACTAATAGGATAAATTTCAAAAACAACTAGAACTTTATATAAAATGTCTTATGGGGCACCTGGGTGGCTCAGTCAGTTAAGCATCTGCCTTCGGCTCAGGTCATGATCCCAGGGTCTCAGGATTGAGCCCTGCATCCGGGCTTCCTGCTCAGTGGGGAATCTACTTCTCCCTCTCCTTCTGCCCCTCCCCTGCTCCTGCTCTCTCGCTCGCTCACTCTCTCTCAAATAAATAAAATCTTTAAAAAATTGTACATATAATATTGTCATATGGGTGAGCGTATTTTTCTGATGAGATGTTCCATAATGTTCATTAAATCCTCAAAAAAGTACTATGATGTCAAGAGCTTAGCACATTAGTTTGTATTTTTAGAGCATTATAGCTTAAAAGATACATATAATAACTTGCTTTTTGTAAATTTTTCTATATGGTCCCTTTTTCCATAAGGAAAAATTCATTGAGCATCTATTGTTCACCTAATGTAGGAGTTACATAGATAGATCAAAAGGTAATTTGCTTTCAAGAAGCTCAAATACTGGGGCGCCTGGGTGGCTCAGTCAGTTAAGTGTCCAACTCTTGGTTTTGGCTCAGGTCATGATCTCAGGGTTGTGAGATCAACCCCATGTCAGACTTTGACTCAGTGCAGAGTCTGCTTCTTTCTCTGCCCCTCCCCCTGCTCATGCACTCTCTCAAAAATAAATAAATAAATCTTTATTTAAAAAAAAAAAAAGAAGCTCACATACTGGAATCAGAGGAACAAATTATGTAAGAGTGATAATAATATTAATCCTTTGCTATTTTTAACAGCAGGAAAAATAAGCAAATAAATGAATTAAGTTCTTTTTCCCGCCTAAGCCAATAGTGTTGTTGAGGTTAGATGCTCTTCCTTCATTAAAGCCATTAACGGCTGCAACGTGTGCTTGGAATTCATATCTTATGTTTTATAATAGGACGTCAGACTAGGTTATGATTAACATTAGCTTATGCTTATAATCAAGATGTAGGGTTTTCTGAAGATTCCAGATGATTAAAAGAACTATTACAGGACTTAACTTTAGAATTCCCTAACTGATCTTACTTGCTGAGAACTTTATATTTGCAAGCTAACACACATGCATGCAGGCAACACTCATGCACATACCATTCTATTACCTTTCATTATATTAAGTTTTCTGAATAATGAAAATCAAGGACCAGCTTTTCAAAGTATTGGAGATATTTTAAAGGAGCCATACAGATTTTATTTCCTGGAGTTTAAAATATTTATTTTTATCATATCCATCGCATTCTAGAAAAAAAAAACACTCTGCTCACCATTACTCTTTGTATTATGTGATTACTAAGTCATATTTGAGATTAAAATTACAAATATATGATTATAAAAGAAAGAAATGCATAACATAAGCAGGCATGACGTTCTAAGGAAAGAAATTTGAATGCAAGTTTGTGCCCATGAACATGAGAATTCAGTTAGGAATGAAATCCTGAAGCACATTCTCATGACAGGATGAATCTATTAGTGTAGTTAAGGATTTGCAGACCTTATTCCTTTCCAAATACTTTACTAATGCCGGAAACAAGACAATTCCTGGCTTGTAAAACAGAACAAACCACCCTAAAACATCTGGCATACTTACACACTTTTCGCTGTCAAATACATAGCACAAATGTTTATTTGACTCAGAATCTTTGCATATGAAAGTGAATATCCTCTTGTCAGTTTTGTCATCTGCACAAAATGATATTCTATGAAGCTGGCAATTGTGTTGGACTTCCTGTGAACACAAATGGAAATAAACAGTTGAAGAGATTTTTGTCCATTTTCTGAAATACCAGCTTGTGTTAATAACATACAACTTATGACTTTAAAAGTGAAACAATCATCTGTCAAGCTTCGGTTTATAATTACATACACCCAAACTTAAACAAATACATAATGGAGATGGATCTCCCGACTCAGATTAAACTATGGTAGTCATCTCAATAGGACTTAGAGAAACACAAGCAAAATACGAGAGGATCAGAGGTGCGTGGACTTTCTGAGTTGCAAGGGATCTTAAGAGACAACTACTTTAAACGCTGAAACTTTACTTAGAAGAACATCGAGGCCCTGAGAATTAAGATACTTCCACAAGGTTACAGAATTAGCAGAACACTTTTATTACCAGAACATTTTCATTTTATCTTACTTCTCCTCACTAGCATTACAGTTTGAAACCTAAATTCATCTGCACATGATTTCCTAGGAAACATACTACCATTTCAACCTTAGTTTTCATATTAAATTGTATTTTACATGTCTTCATGAGGAAGGTCTATATGTCAAGCATCTAAATTACTTAATCAACCCTACTAGTTAGAAAGATAAATACTGTAACTATATATATATATATATATACACACACATACACACACAGTTATAATTTTGTATTTTTCATATATGTACATATATATTGTGTATACATATGACACACACACACTCTATATATATTCTATAACTACAGCATCTGTTACTACACCTTTCTAAGTTCAGGGTTCGATGTGTCAGTTTGATGAGATTGGATCTATCACTCAGATTTCACATTACTGCTCATCAGACTGAAAATTAATATATTAAGATATACAGATAAATGTTAAGAGAATTTGTTTATAGCACTGTATTCTTTCCCTGCATACAAACAAAATGTAAGTCACCAGAAGCAAACATGGAAATTAGAATGAGGAGGTATACTATATGACTGTAACATTTTTGTCATTACTAGATAGCTTGATCCATCCATTTCAACAGCAGGAAGGAACAATGCCAAAAAGAGGGGCTCAACTTACTGAGGCATCTGATGAGGACACCTTCCTTTCCTTGTGGTTAGTGCTAAGATGGACAATGGCCACATTTGTCTGAGACTATCCTTCTCCTATACTTTGATTGACCAGTCTTTTTCTTGCTGACATATTTTTTGTGTGTGTAAAAGTTAATACAGTCAATCAAACAATACCATTCAGCCACATTGTAGCTCCCAAATACTGACAGCAGGTATACACCAGTTTATTAACTGCATAATCATGTTAATTATATATAGAGGAAATGTCATTACTGTATAATATAGAAAAATGATTAATTTTTTTCCATTTGTAGGAGAAACTACAAGTAACATGAAAACATACCACTTACATAAGCTGGTGGTAAAATGTACACAGGCCCTCGCTCACTCATCAACCAGTATGATTACAGAAAGTCTTTGGTAATGACAGTTGGGAATCATCTTTAATTTTTGTTTAGATTAGCAGAGGCATCTTCCTACAAAAGAAGACTAGGAAGCTAAAACTCGTAACTTCATTATTTTTTGTGAATGTTTTGTTGTTGTGATAAATCTTTGTGAATTTTAAATGTAGCCCTAATTTTTGATGAGACAGGATAGACTTGGGAACACAAGCACAGTGAAAAACAATTATACTTTAACACTGGCCATATTTTATTGGAGTTGGAACAAAGAATAAGTAAATCCCCAATTCACCTATACCACCTCTTTCCACCACTGCATAATCTTCATATGAAGGACAAGTGACAAAGGAGGAAGGGGAAAAGACACAGAAAGAAAGATATTGGAGCCAATTGAGATTGCTTTTCACTTCTGTTTTCATCCATCCAAATGGCATAGAAAAACAGTCTATTTTCTATGAGTCCATGTTAGATTAATAATGCATTTTTAAATCCTGCCTCGTACACGTACATTTTACTATAAATAAATTTATTTTAGGAGCATAGTATTTTTTTTCATTACGACTAAATAAA
Source organism: Callorhinus ursinus (assembly GCF_003265705.2). NCBI lineage: Eukaryota > Metazoa > Chordata > Mammalia > Carnivora > Otariidae > Callorhinus > Callorhinus ursinus. The sequence goes on from NW_027397064.1 coordinate 43,847,970, forward strand.
ATAAACAAACCAAAATAAAATGAATGACAGATTTTGTTCTGATTCACTTAGATCTCCCCAAATAGTGGTTCCTAAACACGTATCTGTGAACAGGCTGTATCAGAGTCACATGGGGTGGTGTTTTTGGTTTTGTTTTTTATGATATAGATGCTAAGTCTTGTTCAGCAGATTCTGAATCTGAAAGTCCTGAGGGGACTCCAGCAATCAGCATTTCCAGGAATCTCCTCGGGGTCCTGATGCTCAGCAGAGCTGGTAAAACCTTTTTTAGGTTATTTTTGTTAGTGGATCCAAAAAATGGTACATTCTATATATGCATGAAGAGTTCAGATACTCTATGTTCATATGTAATATATGGGTAAAGAGTCAGTTGCTCTCTATTCAAATGTAATATAATTGAATTAATAAGACATTTTAAAGATTTTAAAACTCCAAGACTGCTTTTCAATTTGGTAGGGATGAAAAAAATTTTTTTTTCCTATTGAAAGCTTGGAAAACTTATGTTTTTAGGGAAAAATTCAATTGGGTCTCTTGAAAATTAGCTATTAAGTCTAGGAAATTGAGATCTTCAGACAGGGGGGAAAAGCTTTTGTGTTACTGATTTGGGTAAGACAAAGATGTAATGCTCAAAACTCAACTGGTTAATCATATTGAGTTGAATCCCACCTCACTGAGGTTTTGTACATGGGATTTAGGATCGGGCAGGAAGTTACATCTGGTAGTCAAAATTTAGAGAACAGAATGATATGGTTGACAGCTGTCAACGGGCAGCCTACAATTATGGAAGACTTATTATGGGGGACTTCAGAATCACCAACTGATAACACTGAGCTGTATTTGCATTCCCATGATGGAGCTCTCTGTCTCTTTTTTACACACACACACACACACACACACACACACACACACACACCACATATTAGTGTTGGTGAATTCTAAACACTACAGAAGTTCTCTCTACACTCTGCGTTTAGTCGTATTTCAGCGTGGGTTGCCAACGGCTGCCTTCTCACTGTGTCCTCACGTGGCCTCTCCTCTGTGCTTGCACATCCCTGATGTCTGTCTGTCTTTCTTTCTTTCTTTCCTTTCTTTCTGGTAGAGGAAGGCCTCATTAACATCACATGTAACCATAATTACCTCCAAGTACGGTCCCATTGGGGCTTAGGGAATTTGGGGTAAAAACAGTGAAGTCCATAACAAATCCATATTAATGAATGTGAAGCCAGAATGGGTTATATTTAAAATTTTTTCATTGGATTTGTAGGGGAAAGGGCTCTTAAATACAAGAACTTTAAGTTCACAATGCATTATGGGCTGGATTATGCTGCCCCAGAATGCATAATGCTGAAGCCTTACCACCCCTCCCATACCTCAGAATGGGACTGTATTTGAAGAGAAGGTTTGAAAGCGCTGATTACATTAAAGTGAGCCCATTAGGATGGTCCCTTATCCAATCTGACTGGTGTCCTAATAGGGAAAGGAGATTGGACACACACAGAGACACCAGGGGTGTGTGTGCACAGATGACCATGTGAAGAGGCAGCAAAAGGGCTGCCATCGGCAAGTCAAGGAGAGAGGCCTCAGAGGACACCAATACCGCTGTCAGTGTAGTCTCAGATTTCCAGCCTCCAGGACTGGAAATAAGATAAACACAAAATAAATTTCTGTTCTTTGAGCCACCATGTCTGTGGTGTTTTATCATGGCAGCCTAGGTGAACTAGTATGCACTGATTATGTCTCCAGGCAATAAGAGGCAGTCCCGAACATTTTAATAAACAACACACAGCTTTTTGTCTCCTCTCATACTTAGGGAACCACACTTCACAAATCTCTTTCACAGCACACAAAGAAAAATTCCTGAAAACGAGACCAAACACTATTAAATACACTTCTATCCCAAACACAGACCACTTTGGAAGCACTCCCAAAAGTTGTTTTTCCTCCTAAAAATTCTACAGAATTTTAAATTGTCATTAACTGAGAACTAACCAGTTCCAGTTGGTAACCAAACTCATTTATTGAAATAGGAACATAATCTCAATGAATGAAAGATTAGAGTGTTTCTGACATTCAAAAAGAAGACTTACCTTTGTTTTCGGTTCTAGAATTTTTACTCCATATATTGATATTTGCAGCTCAACTTTAGGAATTTTCTGGCCTTCAGATTTCTTGATATGTCTTGCAAACTACAAATGAAAAGTTATTCAGAAAACTATAATTCTGTTTCCATGGAAAATAAACACACATATATATATAATTAGATGTGTGTGTGTGTATACATATGTATAATATATATTTGGAGTTTGTATTCAGTGCTGGACTTCCATTAAATAAATTATTATCCATTGCAAAGTATTTTATAAACCCTGAATAGCTTCAAAATATTTAGTAATCATAGCAATCTACCATTACTATCATTAAATTCAGATATTCAATAACCTTTTAAAAAATTTTAATACTTCTTTCATTATATTTAAACAATTATAGTCATACTAACTATTAAGAAAATGAAAACTTTGTGGGTGGATCTTTTGTTTTTAATACCTTTAGGGAACTTACAGTTCCCCAGTGCTAGATATACCATCTTTGTCATTTCTAGATAATTACCTCATTTGGTAATGCCATCCTACCCAATCAAATCAATGAATGAAAAGAGACAGATTACCATATTTAAACTGAAGTTAAGAACTGAAGTAATTATCCCAGCTAAAAGACTAAGAACTAGACTCAGTCTAGAATTACGAGTATCTTAAAAATCTAAACATTTTTACAGTTTTCACAGTAATGTAACTTCTTATTGAATTGGTAAGTGTATGTAAATGCCTGTTAGGTTTTTTTTATAAAAGAAAAAAGAAAATCCCAACATGTGCAGTTTGTAAATGGGAGTTTCTGTCTCTCTCCCCTCATTGCCAGATTTAGTGGTGGAAAAAATTACAGGAGCCCAGTTAAATTTGAATATTAAATGAAGACTTAAAACTTTTATTTTAGAATACACATCTACACTCTGTATATATGTGTACACACATATAATGCATACATGCTAGTTAGTGTAAGTATGTCCCATGCAATATTTGGGACACATACTTACACTAAAACAGTATTCATTGTTTATCTGAAGTTCAAAGGTGACCAAGTGTCCTGATTTGGCAATGCTACTGTCAATGTTGCTCTGTCCCTACTTTACTTCTTTCTACCATACTCCTACCTTTCTTTTTAAGAAATGGGGGGGGGAGGGGGAAGGACAATGGAAAAAATAAGGTATTTTACTCCTCTTCTAGAGCCTCAAAATATTATTTCCCTACTATTATAACATTTTTTCAGCATATGGATCATCCTCACTTGACTCAAAATAGATTATATGTAAGGCAGGGTGGGGTTTCAGTCCTCTTTTGTATGTCATATTTATTTGCATTGTGCATTTCTCTCTAATTTAGGACAGATGTGAGTACACATGGTACAGTTCAGTCCTAAAGCACAGAGTGGTTGAAAGCCCTTTTGTCTTTTCATGGCTTTGCACTGCCCTCAGAATAATATAATTAATGCATACACAAATGCCTAAAAGTGTCTGCCTTGCTATCCTGGGGTGGGGGATACCATTTGTTTATTTCATTTTGGGAGGTATAATTTTTTAGCTTGCTATCTGTCCTGTTCTATGAATGCAGGCAGCTCTCATTTTGCATCCAGAAGTCTTATATTCTGCTCAAGAATTGGACGAATTTGTACCAGATAATTTTTTGTATGTCTTCAAGAAACATGTTTTGTTTCAGATCTTTAAAAATTATTCCAACTCTCTCCCAAAGAAAGTAGATTCAGTTTGTTTATTTTCCCTTCAGAATCTCCTTCCTGTATTGCCATAATTAAAACAATTTGGGGATTTTCACATACGAAGGCTTATAAAATAAATCAGCGGCTTCTATCTGTCTCTGTGAATGCATCTAAGCACATCCACTCCATCACGGGCTGCAGCAGCAGGCAAGCTGGCCTCCTGGTTGCTGCTCTCTTCCAGAAACAAGACACTGAGCAGTGGCTCTTGTTTTTCCACATCTGGCCACCACCATTCCTGCGACCTCTTCTAGTTTCCCAAGTCTGTCACAGAACAACCACTAATACTAAACCTCATTGAGTAACTTCTTTCCTGCCACGGAAAAGAAAAGAAGAAATCATGTAAGAAATGACAAAAAGGAAAAAGTGGGGGCTACAGAGAAAAAAAAAGAAAGAAAAAAAAAACAAATAGGAGAGGAAGGAGGGAGGAAAATGAAAACAAAAGAATGAGATAAAGAAAAAGGAACAAAATATCCGAATTAGGGGCTTAAGATTTTTTTCTCTGCTTCTTATCAAGATGAAGTAATTGTGCTCAAAAAAGATTTATAGGTCATCCAATCCAATACCCTGGTCATAAAATGGGCTTGAAGCAGTCAGGCTGAGAACCTAGTTTTGCAGCTACCCACTAAATAACTCTTTTCTTTTGCACAACACAGTTTCTACATTAAAAAAATAATAATAATAAACTTCCCAGTTTTACTTTCATGTATATCAAGGCTTATAATGGCTATTGGCTTTGATTGTTGCACACTGGTTGTAAACAATGATGCTTAAGGTTATATTTGCTCAATCTGTATTTTAAACAGAATATTCTCACTCCTGTCCACTTTTTTTTCTGAAATCAAATATTGCATTATAGTTTGCATGTCCCCTCTAACTCAGTCTGTTTTGCCAACTCAAAGTCTGACAGACCTCTTAACTGTGTTCCAAAATACTTCTAATTCACATGTTGAAGACTGCTTTTCATTCTTACTTACACTATATTCTTTTGTCTCCCTATTTACTACTTGAATGTTAATGCTTGAAGAGCCTTTTTTTGCGATTTCTTTCCATTTTTGCTTCAGTGGATTCATTTCTTGGGTCATCTAGGTAGTGATCTACCATCATAATTTGTATATGATAATCCAATAAAAATTATTCAAAGGGGATAAAGCCTAAGCATCCTGGAGGATATGTGGATACAGCAAACAAACAGAAACAAGCCTTGATCACCATAAAAAGATGGGGAAAAATGAAGTATTACTAGAAATTCATAGTTAAGTATATGTCACTAGAGAGTAGAACAGCTAAAGAAAATTTCTTACAGAGAGCACTACTGGTTTCAATAGCACAATCACACAATTTCTATTTATTTCTCAGAGGACTTTAAAAAGATGAAATCTAAGTACACTGCTGGGGGAATATACATTATTAGGAAAGAAAACCAATGAATTTATTACTGTGAGTCAAATATTAGAGATACTCTTCCTTTATGGCTCTTATAAATTGTTAACTTAATTAAGCATATTCCTAGGAATCAGCTATGTATGTATGTATGTATGCATATAATTAAATTAAGCTCTAAACACTTTATTAATTAAATAACTGGTTATGAACACAAAAACAGTGTTATGCTACACAGAGAGAGTGAGGTCGAATGGAAAAAGACCAAGATTAACAGTCAGCGGCAATTCCCAAGGCCTCCTTTGCTGAGGGAGCTTCACGCAATTTTAATTTAGCTGTATTGGGGTGAGGGATCTCTCCTCTAAAATTGGGATCCAGGAATGCTGCCCCCCTGCTTATCTCCCAGGGAAACTAAGAAGTTTTGGATCTATATATCAATATTCATCCACATGTAAACATTACAAGCAAACTATTTATAAAATAGATTGTATCCTCTGACATTTGTACTAGTTGTATAAATAAAAATAAATAAAACACTATTAAAAATGAAATCATTACAATAACAATACCACTAAATATACAGAAGTTGAAAGGGTTTTTAAATTATCACATTTTGGAAAATCTGGTATTTTCTTAAATCTTGGGCTAAAACATGATTAAGAAATAGAAATGGCTGAACATGATTGAGAAACAGAAAATATGTTGTTATGGCAAATACGAAATCTGAAAGTAAAAATTTTAACACTTATAAAAATTATTTTAAGAAAAATTTATAAACTATAATTCTCTACAAAATCATAGAAAAGTTGTATGTAACAAAATCAAAACTTTAAAATTTTTCTCAAAAAATAATCAGGCATCATTAAACACAGAGCATGAAAAAATACAAAATTGAAAATATTCTAAGTACCCATCATCTTATATTAATCCTAAATTTTAAATTGTCAGAAAACAGTACATAAAATATTGCAAAGCTTTGAAAAATGAGTAAATATAAATAAAATATTAACTTATGTGGCAAGTAAAATCAATACTGAACTATAATGGATAAAAAGGCAGTCAGAATACATATGCTTACGAAAAATAAGCAGGAAATTAAAATGGGGGATGTGTACACAAAATAGAGTTAATGAACTTTTTTTTTTTTTTGGTAGAACCATAGCACCACCTTCTGGCCATTTCTACATGACAACAGAATTAAAGAGGAGCCAGGGTCTACATTTCTAAAATAAATGCAAATATTTTGAAGGCTTGAATTTAGCCTCTGACCTCTGACACCAAGAAAAAAAATATATATATGTATATATAATTAGATAAAAAACACTTATTTATTTTAATTTGTTTATAAATCATTACCCTTAAAAACACTTTCCTATCTACAAATTTTTTGCCATTAGCAGCATAAAGATTGCTTATTAGATAAACATTTATTCTGGAAAACACTTGAAAAACAATTATCAAGCGAACATGCATTTGTAAACTATACTGCATACTTACTATAAATCACATTCCTTTATTAACAAAGTACATTTCCAAATATAAAATGACATAGGAACTGCAAACAGAGTCTCTCCAAAATGTACGAAAACTAGCCACCGTTTAAAAGCATTTCATTTCAAATACCTCTACATTTTACCTGGTCATAATGTAATTTAATCCTTTTGGTTTGGGATCTGAGTTGACCCAATAAAGAACCTCCTAGACATAAAGACACATTAAGTATAAATACCATTATTCTTCTATAAGAAATCCTGACTGTACAGAGAAAGACATGTCTCATATGACCTCACTGATATGAGGAATTCTTAATCTCAGGAAACAAACTGAGGGTTGCTGGAGTGGTGGGGGTGGGAGGGACGGGGTGGCTGGGTGATGGACATTGAGGAGGGTATGTGCTATGGCGAGTGCTGTGAATTGTGTAAGACTGATGAATCACAGACCTGTACCTCTGAAACAAATAATGCAATATATGTCAAAAAAAAGAAGAAGAAGAAGATAGGAGGGGAAGAATGAAGGGGGGAAATCGGAGGGGGAGACGAACCATGAGAGACCATGGACTCTGAGAAACAAACTGAGGGTTCTAGAGTGGAGGGGGTGGGGGGATGGGTTAGCCTGGTGATGGGTATTAACGAGGGCACGTTCTGCGTGGAGCACTGGGTGTTATGCACAAACAATGAATCATGGAACACTACATCAAAAACTAATGTAATGTATGGTGATTAACAATAAAAAAAATTTAAAGGGAAAAAAATTCTGATTGTAGTGAAGCTGGACTCATGCCGAGTTTGCAATATTTTGAACATTTAAAGAGAATCTTAAATGTGGTTCATAAACTGTGAGGCCTTTTTAATCTTCTGCTAGTGCTTAAAAATACTGACCAAACAAGGGCAAGTGTGAATTATTACCTAATGAGCAATGGAAAGAAATGATTGCCTACTCCACTTTTTTCCCAAATGGGAGAGATATCATCTTGAAAACTTTTAGCATATTTACTTGAAAGCACTGGTACATTATTTACATGTAACATGGGTAGATAAACATATTATCCCTTTTACTTTCTTTCCCCAGAATACACGCCATCCCACTTCAACTGTTCTTCAATTTAAACACTCAGCAGATTCCACCTGATACGACATTCTCAAAGCAGAAAGGTATTTTTTCATGTCTAGGACTTTGCCAGGCACAATCAAAGGCCTAACCCTCTTCTAAAATAACTGGATGATCTCTAAACTAAAGTTAGAGAAGGGTCGTTTCTGATAAAAACTGAGAATAACTACAGAGAATAACAATGAATTGTGTAAAAAAAAAAGTAGTGGTTTGTTAGATTTTCTTAATGAGATAAAGATGAGAATTCTGTTGAAGGAATTTTTCACATCTTAGTATCTCAGTGAGAACAATGTCTTTTGGGATGGGGAGGACTTAGAAAAACATGCTAAGATATGTGGCATCTTACAGAGAATTTTCTCAGGAAATGTGATTTTGAGTATGGAGTTGCTGATTTAATGTCTCTTCTGCTCTCTTGGTCTCACCAGTTCCCCATGTCCGCTCAGGGACAAAGCTGCATACTCTGGGATTGGGGCATTAGGACATCTTTAACATACGGTGTCACTGCAAAATTCTGCTTGGAATTAATTCTAATTCTACACTTTCCACCGGTGGATGTGATCTCCTATTAGAGCAGTTGGTATGCCATTACTAGTTTCTGAGTCAGGGCACGAGTTCACATTGTCCAAGCAAAGTAAAGGCAAGCTACTGAATGTCAATACATAGGGAACACTGCCATTTTTTGTTGTTTGAGCATGAGAAATTATGGACAAATAGGAAATTCAGAAAAATAATTGTGGATTCATATTTATTTTTAAATATGTTTCCCTGATCTGGTGGTATTTATTCATCTTTAACAAGACAAAGCTATTACCTGCCGCAAAGCTATTTATGCATTGAATATGCATCCATCTACTGATGACTTAAGACAGGATCAATACACTACTAGACATTGCTTTGGAGGACTTTCCCTACCTTGAGTTTCCTGACAGCATCTCTCACAACTTCTGTTCCTTTAGGCTGCTCCACTTCCGTACTGCCAAGAAACTGAAAATGGCAATTTGTCAGAAATAGGCTTTACCACATGGTACATCATCAAATCATTTTGAACTGTAACATGGCATAACATATACACATGGGAGGTGCCTGGGTGGCTCAGTTGGTTAAGCATCCGCCTTCGGCTTAGGTCACGATCCCAGGGTCCTGGGATGTAGTCCTGAATCGGGCTCCCTGCTCGTGCTCAGTGGGGAGCCTCTTCTCCCTCTCCCACTGCCCCTAACCCTCCCCCACCTTATGATCACTCCCTCTCTCTCTCTCAAATAAATAAAATCTTTAAAACAACAACAACAACAGAATACACATGGTATGGTAGTAATGCAAACCCAAATCCTAATTAAGCAGAAGATTTATTAATTTATATCATTTTATATTATGTGAAAATGTAAACATATTACTTAAACACATACAATGCCTATTATTCAAAGATTTTTTTTAAAAACTTTTTTCCTAAATATTGTCATTTATTTTTTTTCATTTTTAAAGATTTTATTTACTTATCTGAGACAGAGAGAGAGAGAATGAGCATGTGCATGAGTGGGTGGGAGGGCAGAGGGAGAGGGAGAAGCAGGCTCTCCACTGAGCAGGGAGCTTGAAAGGGGCTCTATCCCAGGATCCCGGGATCATGACCTGAGCCAAAGGCAGACAGTTAACCGACTGAGACACTCAGGCGCCCCCTAAATATTTTATTTGAAGATTTTTACAGGAAAGAAAACTAAAGCTACTTTCATTATGTTAGAAGGAAAGGAATAAAGTTGACTTAAAAATTTAAGATTTAAAACATATTAATAATACATAAATTATTAATTTATCTGTAAATTCAAAGCATATAAATGTTTTTTATTTGTTACTTGATTTAAATGTCATGGTATATTTTAAGATACTAATATGATTTAATACAGTTCCTAATTTCAAATAAGCATTTTCTTTGTTTTCCAATTATGACACTCTTATAGTACATAAGCTTTTAAAATATAAACTTTTAAAAAACTAATTACTCCAGCTAAGAGCTATAAGCTAAACTACATTTAAAAATAAAACATGGATCTACGATTTTACTAAATTTTAAAATATCCCTGAAGGTTTTTAGCTAATACCTGAACTATCTACCCCACACCCAAAAGAGAAAAAGTTTCATAATAATTACCATGTTGTGACAGACCCTCTATCCTGGAGAGATGTAAGACCTCCTAAACAGAAGTCCAATTTCATGAAACATGTAAGACTAATTAGAATTGAAGTATGGATATTTTATTCTATAAGATATTTCTATATAATAGCAAATAATCATTAAATGCAGTAAGTGTATATAATTTCCCAGACTTTGTCCACATAGTACCAATTATAACACCAGTGTGAGTTAAAAACTCATCACTCCTTATGTAAATACACGTGTGTGTGTGTGTGTGTATACACTTTATATGAAGTAAATAAGTAGAATTTTTTTATGTTAACTCACAGAATGGAAAGGAGCAAAACAGTAATGTCAGAGTATCTTCTTATATCACATTTTATTCCTTCCTTCATTCTTGGAAAAATAACAACAATAACGACTAAGGAAATCAGAGTTTTGTTTTTTCAGAATGCGCTCTCTGTATTACCAGCATGAGAATTACCCCGGGAACAGGTTAAAATATAAAACGCAGATGCCCTGGTCTAAAAAATCAGCACCTTTAAGGTAGGGTTAAGGGAATTATATTTCTAAAAGCATCACAGATGATTCCTTGTACGGCAGTCTAAGAAACAGAGTAAGAAAACAGTAACAAGTCAGAGGATAGCGGGGGCAGGTACAAAAAGTGACCTGAAAACATAGCTAACTGCTGGTCCGCTTTCTCGTGAGCTCCCGGAGGAGAGAGTGTGAGGCTCAGAAGCATTAGGGTAAAAAAAGTTTCAGTTCTCAGATTCTATAAGATATAACAGTTCTTTTTTCTTACGTGCTCAAACTATCCCAAACAACCCTACAACGGCCTACAGACGGTATCATCGGGCACTTTGGTTTGCCCAGGCGTGACCTCAAGTTGGTAACCAGACCTTCAAAAAAGACCAAAATAAATGGGAAATTCTCAGCTTAAAAGGAATTGAAAACGTGCTTCTAAGATGTGGGACACAGTCAAATCTATTCTTGACACCAATGGACCTGTCACATTGCTTCTGTTTCAGATCAGTGTATTCAACCTTGGCTGCATGAAAAAAATCACATAGGGGCTTTCCACAGACCAGTGCCTACGAGTATGATTTAATTGGTCTGGGGCAGAGCCAGGGCATCTGTACATTTTAAAGCTCCCCAGGAGATTTTAATGGGTCAGTAGGTTTGAAAAGCACTGTTTTAGATCCTCCGGAAGGGATAAAGGGTTCAAGGTGACAGGAAGAGAGTTAACACAATAGTAGCTATTTAGTTCTGAGTTAATCCACCGGGTAAACTCCTGTTCTCCTTCTCCCTGAATTTATCATATCCCTGAGAGATTCTGCATTAGTGAGTGGTCTAGAGTTCGCAGAAACAGGGAAACAAAGGTAGACTCTTTATTGGTAAGTGATTCTCGAACTAGAAGGAAGTGCGTGATGTGTCAATAACAGACTATAAGAGTTACTGGAAATATTTATGGAAGAATATTCATTTTTCAGCAGAAATGCCATGACTCATAAGTATTATATGTAAATAGGCCCACATGGGAAAATTATGGAAGAACTCCAAGTACATTCTAAATGAATTAACCTCTTGCAGTGCTCCAGGAACCTTTTAATATATTCTTTTTAAACAGTGCCTTTAATTAAATCATCTGAAGAATGAAACACAGAGAGAAGCCTTGAACGATGGTAGGAATTAAACTGTGCAGACATCTAATATGGAGCTTGCCACTTAACCCAATTATTCTATGTAGTGTTAGATAACCTAAAGGGAAGTCATTTTAAAAATGAAAAGTAATCATTTGTTATAATATTTCCTGTACTTTTTAAATTATAAAAGTCATCATGCTACTTACTCAGGTTAAAGAAAGCATATTTATATGCATTCCATATGTCTATATAAGATACTTATAAAACCCTTAAAATATGATGCAGCATGCTGGAATAAATTCTAGGCTTGGAATCTTAAGATATTAGAAAAGTCACTTAATCTCTTATTTGACTTTTGAAAAATCAGGATAGTGATACTGCTCTTCTCTCCTTATAAAATTTTTTTTGAGGGATTCCATTTCTTTATTTAATGACTATATGGGGAAGACACCAGAATTTAGCGGATACTGTTGGTACCTGCTCAGCTGTCCTTTGATAGATCCACATTATCAGCACTAGGAACCATCCTCTGGCTTCTGCACACTTTGCTGTTAAGAGCTCACACTCCAGATCTTTGGAAGATTCCCTTTGAGCAATGAAGCCACTTGGCCAATACTGAGCTAGAAATGCCTGGGAGTTTTTTGCTCCCCCCACCCCACATTACCACATTTTTTAGTCAATGACTAGTATGAAGTACAAAGGCCCAGTTCCTCTGCTTGGACATAGGGTAAACTCTGTGATGTAACGATACCATGCTGAGCTTCCCTCAGAATCAGACTGAGGTTGGGGCTTCACTTGATGCTGTACTCATCCTTGATTTCTTCCCCTTGTCTGCCCTCCTTTTCCATACTCTTACTTTGCTCCTGGGAGCTCTCGCTTAATAAATTACTTGCACCCAAATCTTTGTCTTAGGATCTCATTCTGGGAGAAACTGACCTGTTAAGACACTATTAAACACTTAATGGCTTACATTTAGGAACATACAGTCCAGCATACAAACTCAGAAACAGGGGCGCCTGGGTGGCTCAGTTGGTTAAGCAACTGCCTTCGGCTCAGGTTATGATCCCGGGGTCCTGGAATTGAGCCCCGCATCGGGCTCCCTGCTCGGTGGGAGGCCTGCTTCTCCCCCTGCTTGTGTTCCCTCTCTCGCTGTCTCTGTCTCTCTCTCTCTCTCTGTCAATTAAATAAATAAATAAAATCTTAAACAAAAAAAACCCAAAATCAGAAATAATAAATGCTCTTGTTATAAGTGCTATGAAAAGGCTTGTATGCAAATTAGAGGGAGGATTTCATCTTTTTCTACTCTGCCTGGTGCCTGAAGCATAAAAGAAAAAAATGAAACTCAAAATCAAGCCAAGGCCAAGAGATTATTCCATCCCATACCAACTGAGCTGTTAACTAGCTGGAGGAGTTGAGTTCCAGAATCACGGGGCCCCAAGCAACTGCCATGGTTCAGAGGGAGGTGAAAGAGAGTAATGCTGCCAATAGGAAGAAGTAGTTAAGTGTTCTAGGAAAAGCCAAAGGGAATCAGAAAATTTTGATCATTAATATTACTAATTAGGGTTGTCAGATTAGCAAATACAATTATAGATCCTGCTGTTGGTGGGAATAATGGTACAGTAGCTCTGGATAATAGTTTGGTAGTTTCTTTTAGAATTAAATATGCACTTATCATAGGATACAACATCTGCACTTTGGGGTACTTATCCCAAAGAAATGAAAATTTATGTTCATGTAAATATTCTGTGCACTGATGTTCAAAGTAATGTTTGTAATAGCCAAACACTGGAAACAACCCAAATGTCCTTCAGTGAATTAACAGTTAAATTGTGATACATTTATACCACAGAATACTACTCAGCAATAAAAACCAGTGAATTATTGATACACACAACAACTTGCATAGATCTCAAAGGAATTATGCTGAATGAAAAAAAAATCAATCTCAAAAAGTTTTTTTCTGTTAGGTATTTACCTAAGTGAAAAATACAGGATTTTTTATTTTTTAGCGTTCTCTCTCAAAAAAAAAAGGGACATTGGTATGTTTAACATTTTAAACTGAGTAAAAATAATTGCTTTTATGTTTTAGCAACTTTATGTTTTAGCTCCTCCATGTGGCAGGAAAAAACAATGATGAGAAGAGAGTATAATGTATCAGACTGTTTTTGCTTTATACATGTCGATTCAGAGTATCATTTTTCAGTGTGGCAAAGAGCAAGAGAAAGGTTATGTGTTCTGTTGCAAGTGGTAATGATTGGTGGCATTTTTTCTCACTTTAAGTATTTAAAATTTCATCAATTATTTTTCTTCATAGTCACAAATAGGTAACATTCAGTTTAGTACATATTTTTTTAAGAAAGATCAGGAATTAGACCTTACATAAGTACAAATACCTGTCCTTCACAATTGTGTGCCTATGCTTTGAAATGCTACAACAAAATGTTTCCATTTTATCATATATAAACATTGATATTTTAATAGTAATGCACATTCACTTTTGGGAATTTAGGAACTACAGAAAAATGTATCAATGAAAATAAGCATCAGCTTTTATCTCATAACCAAGAGGTAGCTATTATTTGAAAATATTATCTTTTAAATTCATGTTACAATATAAAAAAATAAAAAAAATTCATGTTACAATAATAATCAGCCAATGACAATATTGGACAAACTTGTGAAAACAAACAAAACCTCTTAAATTTCTAAAAATGACTTATCTATTTATTTACTGGGCATTATTGTGTGTGCATGTGTATTTAAATTTTTACTACCAGCCAAATTATTAAGAGTTGAGATTAAAACATTAAATATGATTCCTAAGCAATATGGACAGATAAGAAAGACATAAAAGACAAAAAGGGCATTTAGAATATATTAGACTGTAGGAAGTCAGATGACCTAAAAATATTTTCTGTATTCTTAGTCTATATATTGAAAGGTATGCCAACATGGCATGTATCTTCCACAAACTATAAAATATCTTTGAAAAATCTTCTATAAATACTTTGACAAATACAGAGAAAATTTTGATAGTATAAAGCTAATTATATACTCATATACTAAGCTAATATATATACATATAGCCTATGCGTCTCTCTGCTCAATGTATTTGAATACTCAGCAGATGCACTCCCAACAGGTATTTTAGAAGCTACAGTCTGTTAAAATTAAAACCAAAAATGTCATCAAATATATAGATTTCTCAAATTAAAATGCTATTAAGATATTTCACTTCCACAACCAATTTTTAATTAATTAAAATGATAGACTTCTCTTTTAAATTAATCTCAAGTAATGCCTGTATTGTTTCTTCCAGTTCATTCATTGTATTCCATCATACCTACAATAAGCATTTTGCAAAAATGTGTGAAAGTTTGAGGATTCCATCTTCATTTTCGGAGACTGATATTTTTTCACATGACAAACTGCATAGTTTTATGATTTGCTTCTTTGCCAGTAGAGAGCAGTGTTGCACATCACATGGATTCATTTATACTACCAGCTTTACTTCCTCAAATGTTAAGATCACTCTATGAATAAAGTAGGGTTTTTTAAAACGCCAGATAAATAACAATTAAAATAATTAACTAAAGAGTTGTAAGTTTAATTGCTATGAAATTTGACACTATTTAACATATGAAAGAGATAGTTTATGACAGAAATACATGAAATACATGCTTTACTTATATCAAATTCAAAATATGCCGATTTTACGTAGATAAGATGTTCTTTATATAATTACTTTAAAATATTAAGGGAAAATAATTTCTACTTTTCACAACATAAAAGATTTATCTAATGTTAAGGTTAATAAATAATTGGCAGATAATGACCAATGGACATTCTAAATGTAGAATAAAATAAATGGGCATGTCTCTATCTTTTATAACCAAGGTTGCAGAGCCTCAAATAGGATAGGGCTAATTTTCTTGGCATTAACTTCACTGCATACGTGTTAAAAAAAAATGTACTTAAACCTTCTAGCTACTCAACTGCACCCAGGAGATAAGCCATATAGGAGTAAGCCAATTTAATTTTATAGTCTTTATTTGCCTGACTTGCCATGTCAGTATGCCAAGCAATGCGGAAAAAAAAACATTTTTAAAAGGCACATCATAACATTCAACTGCTAACAAAGGGTCAGAATCAATGAGATTTAAACCTATTACTTAATCACCAAAACCATAATCCTGAAAAAAAAAAAAAATCCACCAAAAAGAAAGGTTATACTTTAAACTAAATACTCTGAAGGTTATCCTTTAAAGGAGGGCCAGGAAATTTTGATGGAGAATTAAAAAAAATATTGAGCTCAGTATTTAAAAACTCTACATTTTATATTTGATTTGATATTGGGTTTCTCATTTTATGATGGCAACTTTCTATTAAATTATTTCTGTTCCTCTTTTACATGGATACTGAGTGTACCATTTTCATAGGCTCTTGCTTTTAAAATGAGAGTTCTGAGTTTAAGCCAAAACAAACCTACTGGCTACCACAAGAAAGTATGGTGTTCCAAGGTCTCCCAGACTGAGTTCTGCATCCCATGCGTACAATAAGCTGCATCAAGTTTTTGTCCTGTCCCAGAGGCACCTCCTCAGTCAGACTTCCTTCACATATGAGAAGTGAGACAGGCAAAGTGAAGTCAGGGCATTCACTTGTATTGTTATAAATAGTATTACAAAAATAAACCAATCTACACAGAGAACCAAAACCATGGGCTATGGAGCCAGACGGACTTCACAATCCACCTTCTTATTAGAGAACCACTCTAAATGAGGCTGTGGACTGTGTGGTTATGGGCTGTGGAGATACTGTCATTCAACTCCCATTATTTTAGGGATGCGAAACTGAGGACCAGGAAGTTGAAGTCTCTTCTCAAGGTCGGGAAGCTTGTTAGTAGCAGAGCTAGGGCTAGGATTCCAGCCTTCCTATTTTTCAGACACATGCTCTTTACTTACCTTAAATAAAACAGAAACACAATGAAAGATAATATGTACACTGGGCATATATACTCATTTATGCTACATCCATTTGGCTGATTAAAATTTATGTTGTATGTTCTTTCTTTCTATTGTGAAATATGCTTAAAATCTAAAGGTGTTAAAAGAATATTTAGTTGGCTTTACAGTGAGGTAACCTGAATTTCCAAATACCATTTATTTACTGAGACTCTCAGAGGCTCAATTTCATCATTCATAAAATGGGGATAAATTCACAGTGTTTGTGTAAGAATTGAATGAGAAAATGCAACCAGTGACTGAAACAGAGTGAATATTCACTGAATTTAGGCTTAGAAATTAAAATAAGATAACAAAATGGCCACAACAAGCAAATAGTCAACCCACCCGGAGTGGCTGTGAAGGAAGAAAAAAACCTATTTTAAGCCACCAGTATTTGGATTTTGGCTCTTGAAGCTGCTACAATTCTTACCAGCACATGAACAGGTATATTGGTTTGTCTCTAAATTTTACTGGTTATTTTCAAACATTTATTCTTCCTAATTCTCACTGTAATTTAATTATAATTCTCATTGCAATCTAATCAATTATATAAAACTTGAGACAAGTGAGATTTTTAGAACATCTGTACATGATATGCCTGTTTGTGGACGCTTTATCTGTTTTCAGGAAGGCTGAGTATTTTTCTTCCTATTTGCTTTATACTTTGGGGTTTAGTTTTTTAAAATTCTATTCACCACAAGTTATTGCTACTATAGGAAATACCCTGTATCCAGTCAGCTTACCAAATTATCCTCTCAAGCACAGTAGTTTTATTTTTTAAAATTTGAGTCTACTGGAATATAATTATCAATAAAGAGAAAAACATTTCCTTTTCTTTCCCGATATTGTTACCAATTACGTCTTTTTCTTTGCTTATAAAACAATAAGGAATAACAGTGGTAGTTAAGTCTTCACATTTTTTTAAGATTTTTTAATTTATTTTTTGACAGAGAGACAGCGAGAGACGGAACACAAGCAGGGGGAGTGGGAGAGGGAGAAGCAGGCCTCCCGCAGAGCAGGGAGCCCCCCAGGACCCTGGAATCATGACCTGAACTGAAGGCAGACGCTTAACAATTGAGCCACCCAAGTGCCCCTAAGTATTCACTTCTTATTCTTCATTTTCATGGAACTTACTAAAGCTTTTGGCAATATATTATACTGCCCATTATTTTACTTCAGGTTTAAACTTTGACAAAGTAATTGCCTCAAATCTGCTTGTGTTCCTGAACTCTTTCCACAAAGAATATATTTCTCTGGAGAAGCCCCTACTATGTCAAGAATCCTCACCTCTTTCCTGAGCTAAATTTATCTCTTTCTCTCCCTTTTGGAACAATCATTCTTTATTTTTTTATTTTTATTTTTATTTTTTTGGAACAATCATTCTTTAAAACCTCTAGTACCCCTCCTACTTCAGGGAATAGTTTTCCCGGGACTTCCTCTCTGAGAAACTGTATTATTATTATTATTATTATTATTATTATTATTATTATTATTTCTATATCCTAATCCATTTCAAAAATATTTGTTGTACATCATCTAATTTCAGGTACTGTCCTAGACCAGGAGTATAGCAGCAAACAAAACAGACCAAATTCCCTGACCTACTAATGCTGCTGTAGGCTCTCCCCTTATCCGCAATGACCAGAGCGGGTGCCGGTGTTTTCCCAAAGGTTCTTTTGTTCCACTCTTCCTAGCTAGATCCTCATTATTTGAGTACAATCAAAATAGACTACCACAAGAAATCTGTAAATACGCTAACTGTCACAGTAATTCTGGGTCTAAGTGACCAGTTTGTTTTAAAGTCTTAAGCCATTTTGGAGAAGACCTCATCCCAAGCAGAGCAGAACATCTCCTTCACACTTGAGTATCACAGAAAATGACTGATCACATTAAGAGACTGTACAACTCAAACTGCTGTCCTCATTTCTTTAAAAGGGGAAGAACATCTACTTTTCAGATCTTGATAGGTTGTGCATAGCTCTTCGGCATGAAAAATGAGTGTGGGCTAACACTCCTGAAATGCAGATGTATTTATTTCTTTCAACAGACTTTCTGTCAATGATTAATATGGCCTGATTAATTTTGTGAGGCATTGCTGCATGCAGAACTTTCATTAGTGTGCTATAAGGGTGCAAGCAAAGAAGACTGGATCCTTGCTCCCCAGGGTTTTCTCTCCTAGAGTTAAAGAGTCAAACACATGCAAGGAAAGACAAAACAAAAAAACCAAAACCAACAACAAACAGAAGTGAGAGATCTGGAACAGACTGAAACAAGCTTAATGCCAGTGACTATGAATGGACTGTTCTCATTTCCCTTGGGTCCCCCCAGAAGCACTAATTAGAGGGCACCTTCTTTTATTCAACAGCTGTTTACTGAAGACCTACTATGTGCCGGGCACTGTTCTAGGTTCTTGGATACAGTAAGAAGCAGAAAAGGCAAAGATCTCTGCGGAAGTGGCTTTGTGGAACCACACTAAAAGGGTTGGAGAGTCGGGAACACAAGGTGTGAATTCTGACTCTACCACCTGACAGGTCTATGAATTAACATCTCTGAGCAGCAGCTTCTTTTTCTAAAATGTAGACAAACATCCCCAGACTTCTAAGTGGGTTGTGAGCAAAAATTACATGGGTCAAGTGCCGGAAACACAGAGGACATTCATTTAGAAATACTTGCTTCCATTCAATAAATGCTCCCAAGTGATGCACGGGTGTTGAATTATTAGGTTCCAGACCCTAGAATAATGTGAGGAAAACAGGATTTGTGACTTGGATTCTTTTTAACGGGGTCAGGATTTTTTTTCTAATTTTATAGATTCAACATCATTCTATTAACAGGACTTAAAGAGATCTGCTGGGAAACTGAGCACTCTGGCTAATCAAGTGAAGGATGGGGAAATGCAGAGGCAGCAAGCATCCAACAAGGGCAGGGTCCTGGCAAGTCCTACAGTGGAGTAGGGGAGGAAGTGCATCATTCTCGTTTGCGTGACCAGTGGAGTCCAACTACAGTAAGGAGTCTGCCTTACAATCAGATGTGGATAGGAGGACATATGCTGTTTCGTGGCATTTGTCTATAGTCTCATTCTCTCCTTACTGATTGTAAAAATAAACAGCCATTCTGCTTCCACTACCACAACTCATCCTGGCGCTCTTGTTACCATTAGGCCAATCCTGTGTACTTCTAACTTCAATATGATAATTTTGTTTATTTAAGTCCATGTTTTATTCTCTTTAAAAACAACTTTATTTAGATTTTTCTTGATATTTGAAATCAATTATCACTAGTTAGCACCACTTAGTCTTTAGTGTAATGCTTAAATGGCTTTGTTTGAACTCTGCTGTATGTTGATTTGATTTGATTTTCCTTGGCCTTTAAAAAAAAAAAAAATCAATCGTATATTTCTGGGCAGCTTTTGAGAGCATTTTTCAGCTGCCCTTTGAAAGTTCTAATCCTGGTATTAACACAGACCTTTATGTCTTTATTGGACTACTTCTAAAAATTTAATAACCTGATTAGTGACTACAATTCCAATTATTTATATATATATATATATATATATATATATATAAACCTTCCCATTACTTACACAGAATTATATTGCAGTATTACTTTAATCAAAAAGAATTATACATTTCTATTCCCATGATATATTTGATTAATACATCAAATACTTAAATTTACTATTTTTGGACTACAGAACTGGTATTTCAGATGAACCTCTACTCCACATGCATTTAATTATGAATATGACTAAAGTTTAAAGTAACCTACTTATTTTTAACAGACTTTTAAGCATTTTGTGACATGCCACTTCAATTCCTTGCCCATCACACTTAATATAAAATACATATACTGACTCAGTCTTATGATTGATGTGTTTCTATTTAAAAGCGATATATGCTATTAAAAGGCACAAATAAATGAAGTATGGGCAAGGACATGATATCATTAGAATCATGACACTTATTTGCCTCTCATTTCAGGGCTAATCAAGTATAAATTTCAATATTACATATGTCCAAAGAAATTATGGATGCTGCTACAAGTAGGAATTAGGACACAAAAGGCATACTCTCTTTGTTCCAAAATTTACATTCTGTTACCCAATATTCAAGTTGAAACAGCTGTACAAACCCAGGGAGCCTCACTCTATAAAGCCCCAGTAAACTCCATAATGGAATTTTACTAAAGATTCTGAGAATTACTGCCATTTTAATACGGTTGATTCTTTAGTCGAAGGTAGATAGCCTTTCATGCAGCAGAGAGCTTGGGGAAGGGCCTTTTCTAAGTCCCTGATGACATGTCAGGGAGCGAGAGGGGCTTCAGTCACTAGAATTCTATCTGTCAAGCTTTGCCTTTAGAAATCCTGCCAGGAGTCTGCAGGAAGGAATGCAAAGTGGGTGGATAGTACAAACAAAGGTCAGGAGAAGGGCAAGTAACCCTTAGTCTCTCAACAGTTTTTGTTTTTGTTTTTTAGATTTTATTTATTTATTTGACAGAGAGAGAGAGAGAGACAGGGAGAGAGGGAACACAAGCAGGGGGAGTGGGAGAGGGAGAAGCAGGCTTCCCACGGAGCAGGAAGCCTGTTGGGGGGCTCGATCCCAGGACCCTGGGATCATGACCTGAGCCGAAGGCAGATGCTTAACGACTGAGCCACCCAGGCGCCCCAATCTCTCAACAGTCTTATTAGCCTCTCTGCATAGGTATGTTTGGCTTGCTGCTCTAAGTACACTTCCTGGAAGAAAGAAATTCAGGTTGTGGATGGTTCTTCTCCACTTGGACTGAATGTTCAGCTTGTTACCAGGAGAGCAAACTTAGCAACTTACCACAGACATGATTTATAAAATACAGATCCTCATGTAAACACTGAAGTCAAAAGGCTTTATTTTCATTAAGTCATACTGTCCTCAAAGATTGGCTATTTACTGAATGACAAAGTCAAACTTTATTCTGCATAGTGATAAAGTGCCTAAGAAGAATCTATGCACTCACGGAGACACTACATCAAAAACTAATGATGTAATGTATGGTGATGAACATAACATAATAAAAAAAAAGATTGTATCTGGGCTCTACTGTTACTAAGTTGTTTTGGTCAATGTACTTTACATCCCCAAATTGGTTACTCTTTATAAAAAAAAAAAGTGGCAGTGATATTTCTATATAAAGTCATTCCGAGGATTGCTTATGATAATGAGACAATACTGGTTAGCACAGTGATTGTTATTTAATAAATTAATATTCAATAGATTGGTCTCAATCAACTAGAAGAACTAAAACTATTTTATAATAAAAGCCAAAGAATCTCCTTGAAATTAAATTGTTCCATATGATGCAAGCATTTTATAGAAAATAAGAATAATCAATTAGTTTCTGGCTTTTTCTTCTACTTTGAAATTAGATAAATACAAGTGAAAAGGAAGTGGTATTTGTCATGCTAGTTCCACCAATGATTTTAATGTTCCATTATAATTCTAGGAATTTAAATAAGTGGGAACCTGAAATTAAAAAGGGACTATGAAATGTATATGCATATTA
The DNA here is from genome assembly GCF_003265705.2 of Callorhinus ursinus. Classification (NCBI taxonomy): domain Eukaryota; kingdom Metazoa; phylum Chordata; class Mammalia; order Carnivora; family Otariidae; genus Callorhinus; species Callorhinus ursinus. The sequence goes on from NW_027397064.1 coordinate 43,870,085, forward strand.
GCAATTATACCCATAACACTATACTTAAAATAAAGACAAAAGGAAGGGTGTGGATAAATAGGGTACTATTTATCAAATGTTAGAGATTAAAATTTGTAAGAAACATTGCATTAAAACTTCATTAGGTGCTAAGTATATTGCATATGATCTTTTCCCAGAACCTTCTTTTCTAAATTTAATAAAGTAAAAAACTGTATAAGTTACTATAATTATATTTGCTGTTAAATTAAGTACACTATATATACTATGTAGGTGTGTGGTGATCTCATTAATGAGGCCATGCAGCTGGTCAACCATATAGTACAACAAAAGTTAGTCTGAGGTCACCTCAGAAGCATACTGGTTCAGTGACTGTAAGTTGGTTAAAGTCTGAAACCTACCCTGTTAAATGATCCAATTTATGAAGGTCAAGACACAGCATTCAGGACATATTTCATGTAAATTATCTCAATGTCTATAATTTATATATTGTAAGTTCGATATATACATAGATGTATGGGGCCAAATGGCCCCCAAATATTTAACCTACTGGTTATGATTTTCTGTGTGAATAGAACTGTACGCTGCTAATTCCACTGCTGGTCTAGAATAGCACATCTGCATGCAATGGGTGAATCAGGTATAGGCCATATCCAAAGATTTGGCATGCTATGTCTATTTGAGAATATTTATTGACAGGGAGATCACTACCTCACAAGAGCATCTGCTCCTATGTGACCATTCTGTAAATTATAATATTCTTCCTCTTATGGAGTTATTTTGGGAACAATGACAATAAAGCAGGAGCTAGAATACTGAAGGAACGGAGGAGTGACCTGAGGATTGTAGATGACTTCAATTAGGAGAAGATAATTGGCACAGTTTGATAACATGAGACTCAACGTTAAGAGACTATAGGGAGAAAAAAAAGAAGGCCAATCAATTCACCTGCCAGGCCAGGTGTTCTGGGGAGAGTTGTGTAGTTGTGTGGAGAAAACATCCACCATTTGCAGAAAGTGTTCAAGGATGGGAAGGGCAACTGGATTCAGTGTCTTCAGAAGAGAGCTGGTTTTCCTTGGAGAAAGAAACAGCAAGGTTCAGAAGAGAGGTGGAAGACCAAGAGGATTTTGGTGATGATTGATCTTGGGTTCCTAGGGACCCTCGCACAGTTCCTTCTTCAAAAAAAAAAAAAAACCAAAAACCAAACCAAAACAAAACAAAAAAACCACACCATTTTTTCATTTCACTGATTTAAGAAATCATTCCACTATGTCCTCAAATGTATTTAAAGTGGCTTATGAAGAGTCATAAAATAGAGGAAGATAAAATAAAATAGAAAAATGAAGCCAAAGAAAATAAAACAAGAATACGGAGTAGAAATAGGTTTTCAGTCAAAAGCCATTTAATCCTATAAATTTGCTAGAGGTAGATCATAAACTAGGCTACAAGTTCTTCAGCAGCAGCACAAAGAAACACAACTTGTTAACTATCTGATTCACAGCTGACAAGATAAAAGTGTTTCATATATACGATGGGACTTTGATATGCATCTGGATTAATATGATTTCACTGGCTGAAATGCTGGACAGTTCATTAAATTTGAAATAACCCACTAGATATTTGTTTTATGTTTACAGAAACGATAAATGTGAAAACCAGCTTCACAGTTATTGACTGTATTTCAACCCACCATATACTTTGCTATTTTTAACTACTTTGGAGAAATACCTATCACTCTCAATCAAAATGGGATAAAATACTATGTTTGCCTTTACATTCTGTCTCAATAACTTTCTTCATAATTGTTATGTCAACATTTAATTTACTGAACCACGAAATAGTTCTTGGGTGTGAAATGCACTTTAAGGAACCGTAGGGTATATATAACATTCAGGCAACTCAAACTCGGCTCTAAAAATGATTCTCCTTAGTATAGTTCCCACCTCCAGTAGATCCACCAAGCTTTTAAAAGTCCCAATTAGTTTCTTCAGTCAAGTTTTTCAAATTGAGAATATACGAATCATGACATCTTATCAGTTTTATTCTTCAGACAGTGCATTCCTTTGAGAGCTGTCCTTATCTCCATATTGTTAATGCTGGAAGTGAAAAGTTGTAACATTCTCTTCACTACCCCATAGTGACAGCTGAATTATTTCTGCTACTTAGTTCTCTTAAGAATCATTGTTAGCATTAGTTTTGAGATATTCCATAGTACAAAATCAAGGGTGGTAATTACCAGGACAAAAAATGTGTTGAGGAAATTATGATAAACATTTTTAAAAGACTTGTTAAGACTTTATTTTAGTAAGTATATCTTAACATAAAATTAAATCCAGAGAATTAGGAATACAGGTAAATATGGATTTCTGAGAATTAATGTAAAATGTATATATATATTACTTAGACTTTATACAATATTGTTAAAATAAACATGATAATAGCACTACTAATTCAGGGATTCATTACTAATTCAGGGATTCATAAGGCATTAAGCTGGGTAACTGGGCTCTCAGCCGCTCGTAGAAAGGATTCAGTGAATAGTATTATATTCAAAGCCCATGGCAGTTATGTTCATGTCTAGTTATATTTACATGAAAAGGAGACTTTCTAGGAAAATTCCAATAGAGCACCCCTTAAAAGCTTCTTCAAGTTATGCCCTACTAGCATTCTGAAATACTCAGAGATTAAATGAAATTCTTGCCGATGGCTAGAAAGCACAGAGAAAGGAACAATTTCTAATATGTTTTCGCCTTCTACTACGTGTCACGCACTGTGGAAATTATTTTCAAATATATCTCATTTAAGAGTTATGGAAATATCAGGAAATGTTTTATCAGTTTGTAGATTAAAGGCAGATTATTTTTAACTTTAGTAAGATAATTAATCTCCATTTCTATATAAATTAAAATTATAGACATTACCTTACAGACATAATTAATGATTTCCTCTAGCATATTCATTTAGCACCAGTAACAAATACGCAATAGTATCTTTATTAAAACTGAGTCTACGTTCAAGAATGCATTCTGACAAATGTTCTAAAATGTACAGATAATCTTTCCTTAAGAATTGCCTTGCGAGCCACGGAGCAGTCACAATAAATTAAATATCTAATCAAACACCTCTTTTCATGGCCATCAGATGTAGCTCTCTCCTCTCTCTCTCCCTCTTTTCACTAGAACTGGCCCAGTATAGCAATCCATTCCACCCCCCTCCCCCCAGGATCCTTTCCAACCAAAGCCTCCCAACAATTGTTTCTTACCACCAGGGCTTTCTTAGGTACTAGAATTCTAATAAAGCATGAGTAGGCTGTCTATGAAATCAGGGCAAATGAGTAACAAATGTACTTTCTGAACAAAGTGAAGTTTGTAAGTTGAGGGATAGAAAAGAGAAAATATGGCTCTGGGAAACCTGGTACACAAGAGGTGGGGGATACAGAGGAGTGTTCAAGGTTGCAAATGGCAGCCAGGAGTAGAAAGAGCCTACTGGCAGATATGTTCTGGAAGAAAGCAGTGACAACGGGACACTTGTCTTTTTCTGTTCTGGCAATTCCAGAGATAAATTGCTAGAAGCTACTTAACAGAAGAGCAGGAGACTACTAAGTGAAAAGACACAGGACCATCTTTTTCTAATAGAACAAAATAAGACACAGAAAGGTCTTTAACAGGAGAAATTCTCTACTTACATAAAGACAAAGAGCTTAAAGTTCTAATACCTGGGGGCATGCTGTAGTGATTAGAAGCTCATGCTCAAAAATCCACGCTGTCTGAACTTGGGAACTCTACTGATTATTAACTGTGTAACCCTGGGCAAGGTATTAAATTTCTCTAAACCTTAATCTCTTTATTTGTAAAATGGGGGCCATCATAATAACGAAAGTAGGTAAGTATACCAAAGGTTGTTCTAACTACATTACTTAGCTCAGAGGACTACCATGAGAATAAAGGCAGAATATGTGCCCAACAAGCAGTGAACAATGCTAGTACGGTTATTATTACTGGTAGGTACAATGAGTTGAGCAGTCAGCATATACCAATGACCAGTCACTAACACTTACCCAATCTGACAGAAAATAGCAGTTAAAGGATGTGAATTTAAGAAAAAAACAGATTTCCCCCTTGAGGGAGGGTGGAAAAGAAAATGGACAAAAACAAGGAATTTCCAAAGCAAACTACTGTATAATTTTGACTCCATCAAATTTTGCTAATCACAGATAGACATTCAGAAAATCTTGATGCTAACAGGTTACTAGGCAAACATCTAAGAACAGTTTAAGAGAAGTATTTCCACTGCACTTGAAAAGTTACTCCTTATGGTAGCACAGTCAATTTTATTTTAAGATCTTTCTTCCCCAAAGATTTATTTATCCAGGTATCACCAGTATAATAGATATCACTCTCAAAAGCAGCTTTGTCTTTTTTATATACTTCTATGCAGAAGGCTGCTTTAATGTAAAGTTCAAAATAAAAGTTGTTTATGTAACAAAAAAAATACATGAGTAATTGGGCAATATATTCCCCTACTCTTACTTTTCTGAAAAGAGAGATAAGGCAGCTTAGAAAAGAAATGTAATTCAAATAGTAATTCAAATAGGTCAGAACCTAAAAGAACATTATCTGCACAGAAGCCCAGGTTTCACTTCTAATTGACATGGTGTGACCTTAAACAAGTAATTTAAGCACTCTGAGGTTGTGCTTATTCCTGTTTGTAAAATATAATATTAGCTCTGACTACCTCACTGGAATGTAAAGGCGCAAACCTAAGGTAGTAATATTTGGCAGAGCCACGGCTCTGCAAAGGCACAGAAACCACTATTCTAAATGACGTGTAACTTTGCAGCTCATGGGAAATAGCTTTTTGTTTGGGATTACTTTTAAGACATTTTATCATGAAGCAGGATGAGATACACATACAATATAATACTGATGATCTGGGGTACCTGGGTGGCACACTCAGTTAAGCCTCTGACTACTGGTTTCAGCTCAGGTCATGACCTCGGGGTCATAAGCTCGAGCCCCACGTTGGGTTCTATGCTCAGTGCGGAGTCTGCTTGAGATTCCCTCTCCCTCTGCCTCTGCCCCTCCTTCCTGCTCTCTCTCTCTCTCAGATATAAATAAATAAACCTTTAAAAAATATTAATGATCCTTGCTATTTAGTACTTGAAAGGAACTGGCTGTCACTCAAAAGAAAAATAAATGTAGTTTTATGTTTTTTTCAGGTTTCAAGAAATTGCTTATTTTAAAGGCACTATGCTAACATGAAAATAGCCAGATTGAGAAGCTGGTACCATTTGTCGTTTGATCTGTTAGATGTAATAAATTCAGAGTTCTTACATGTGCATGCATTTATGTGTGCTTTATACATGAGTGTAAATTATATATATTTGTGTCCACATATGTACACATATAAACTTAACTTCAATTAATTGTTATTTTAGAAGTCAATTAAAATCCTTGGATAAAAGAGAAAATGGAAAAGAAAGGGAATATCTCCTTGAACCCATATAGTAGAAAGAAGCCATAATGAAACTGGTAAGGCAAACTTCTCCACAGGAAGCCAGCTTTCACCTGGTCTTCTGCAAGTACGTACCTTTGTTAACTGAGAAACACTTCGCTTTGAAGGTGTTGTAACATGAAAACAGTAGTTGGTTCTAACATAAGTTCACAGCATGAGACAGATTTCAAAACAATTTTTTTTTGTTTGTTGTCCTATTTATAATAGGTTTCTGAGAGGAATTATTAGAATTCTTAAAATGCAAGATCACAGCCTCAGTCTTTTAGCTGTTTAGTGCTTACTGAGTGGTCTCAAAATACTGTGCTCTGTATTCTGGGCTTTTAATTATTTCTTGGATATCTCCAAATGAGGTGTTCCTAACTGGGAACCTCATTATCCCGTATCTCAAATTCAAGCCTATCACGACATGCCTGTCATTAGGAATGCAAATGAGGGATTATCCTGCTACTGCCATGATTCTTTATCCAGTTTACTTATATACACTTTACACTCCAGCCATATTGAACCCTTAGACTTTGTAAAATGTGCCATTTTCTGGGATGTCTCTGGGACGATGTGCATGCGTGACTGTCATAGCCACCTCACCGTAATCACTAAAATCATTTCCACTGATTCTTGATCTCCATCAGGAAATCTTCCTTCACCCTTCCCATGGATGATCCTCAGTGTAATTCAAGGTGCCACAAGATGTTAAGCTAGTGAGCCAGCTCTATGCGTATCTCTGGGATATGTAGAAAAATGATATTTATTTTTGGCCAACATAAGAACAAGGTCTTTCAAAGCCAAAATTCCTTCCACCTATGTTCGTGGTTCATAATCTGGAGATGAGTCCTGTGTGGCTAACCAAGGCTCCTAGAGAGCTGTGCTGGAAGCTTCTTGGGCTCCTGACGCTTTCTCCTGCTGTAACATTTTCACCGCCTTTATTAAAGCCTTACATGAGTAAGGATATGCATGAGACCCAAAGGGTCCTGAGTGTCCTTCCAATCATCCAACGCTGTGTAATCCTTGGAGATTCTTCTATAAGACCTGGAGTCTGGCACCTCATACATGCTAAAAAGAAGGAGACTGAACCAGTCCCTAAAAAACTGTAAAGTAAGCATTCATTTCTTTTGTTGATCAGTTTTCTGAAATTAAAAATTTGCTTCTTGGAACTAGATTAAAAGACTGTTAATTTATGCCCTAAAATCGAGGCGCCTGGGTGGCTCAGTTGGTTAAGCGACTGCCTTCGGCCCAGGTCATGATCCTGGAGTCCCGGGATCGAGCCCCACATCGGGCTCCCTGCTCACCAGGGAGTCTGCTTCTCCCTCTGACCCTCCCCCCTCTTGTGTTCTCTCTCTCATTCTCTCTCTCTCTCTCTCTCAAATAAATAAATAAAATCTTTAAAAAAAAAAAAAATTTATGCCCTAAAATCAAACTCACTATGCACAGAGTTCTACACATCATCTCACCATGAGGTGATTCATGATGAAACTAACAACAAAATCATTTAAATTTGTAATAGTCCATTAACTATTTTTTAACTATGAAGATTTCCATTTTATGCTGGTGGACACTGAATGAGCTACTATACTCACTGGTTAATTAATGCCCTGTTGTTTGGATCATTCACTATAATGTCACATGCGTTTCCATTCTTTGCAAGTTTTACTACATTGGAAAACATATAGAAGGATATTACTTATGAAATTTACTAAATAAATGTAAAAAGTAACATTAATTCATTATAAAAGTCTGAGCTAAAGTTGTGCAGGTATCATTTACACAATGCTCATAGATCTGTGCTCTGTACATCTCTACTATAAAATTTTTCTCTGTCTTATATACTTTTCCAAAAAAGAATAGATAATTCATTGATTATAATACCCAATTTCCTACTTTAGCCTGCTACTGCCATGCTCACATGCAAACATAAAATCATCTGTAAAATTCTAGTTTCTTAAATTATTTAGCTGTTGTTTCCTTACTCTTTCTACACACATTTTAAAAATTAAATTTACTGACATGTTTCTCCTGACAATGCTTGAGCATATTCAATCTCACTCATTTTCCCTCAGCAGTTCCTGTAGTGTACTATTGAGTCTGAATTTTTGCAAATGAAAATAGCTCTCTGCTTACAAGACTTGCTTTGTTTTTATTCCATCACCTCGGCAAATGTTTGTGTGAGCAAGTCTGGAGCAATACCATTCTAATGAGCAATACAAACAGACATGTAACCACGTAAGTGGTGTGGTGTGGTAATCCTCAGAAATAAATGCAAAACCTGATGGAGCTAGAGATCTACCTTTAATTATTTAGGATTATAACTGGGGATCAAGTGAAGGCAGATCAAACCCTTCAGTGCTTGCTTGCTGCCCAGGATACCATTTCTTATCTGAACCTGCACAGAGTCTGGGATAGAGTGATTTATGCTCTCTGACTCTAAATCTCCTAGGAAGTAATTAACCATTGCTGTCTTGTCTATCACCATTCCTGAGTTATTTATCACAGGTAAAATCTCCTGAGAGACGGAGTACAGGTAGAGGGGAAGATTGTGCAACTTGGTTCTACGATTTCTTAACACTGAATCTTGGAACAGTGGTGTCATCCAAATATGCAAAGAATCAGGGACTAATCTACTAATGAACGTGCTGCCTTCTAAAGACTCCAATCTGTCAGCTGATTGTTTGAAAGTGTGGAAACTCTTTCTTCCCATAATAACAAGGTTATATCAAATCTTAATAAAGTCTAGGTATAACTGAAAGAGAGACACGGGAACACTACCATTTAGGGAGCACCAACCATGTGGCAGGCAATGTACAGATGTTACCTTGTTTAACTGGCATAAAAGCTTTATAAGGAGAGTATTGTTTGCATTTTACAGATATGAAAGTAGTTAAATACCAGGCTTTCCATTTAGCTGTGGAGTCTGCTCTCCACTAAGTTCTGAGACTCCAAAGTCCAGTGCTCTTTTGATGATAGCACTCAGCCCTCCCAGATTGAAAAACTGTTGGTTCCATTGTATGAATAATAGCCCTTAGTCACCCCATATCTATTTCTTCGAGTAAGTAAGTTTGTTGTTGTATTGTGAAGAACAGAGGCCTCATTTTCTGTTCACTTCTCCTCCTAGGCGACCTTCAACAGAGCTGAGGAATTCATTTTCTGGTTGTGAGGCATTAGAGATGTTCGCTGAGACTTAAGTTCGGCCCATACACTATGTTATTAAAATGTAATGATAAAGAGTGAAGTCTTGGGCATCTATACAAAAAAAGGAAGACAACTTCAAGGGGGAAGGTGAGGTGGATTCAGATATTTACTCAACAAGAAAATGAGGGGAGACTGCACTGGGGACTAGTGTTCTGAGCGAAAGGAAGATTTAAGATGATAGGCAGACATTCTCAAATATGAAATATCTCATGAAATACTGAAGTTACTGAGTCTTTTTTGAAAAACTTTTAGAAGAGGAAAACCAGAATCACATCAAGAGCTCAGAAATAGAAAAGAAATGGTAAAAGGAGTGCTGGTGATCTGAATCCATTTCAATATATAATTAGAACTAAACTACTAGGGGAATTACAGTTTCAGAACAAAATGTAAATGTTGCAAATCCTGGCAAGTAGAATCAAAATGAGCAACAAAATCCGGGGAGTGGAGCATGCTAGGAGGAGGAATGTAAGTAGGCTATCTGCCTCATCATTCATATATACACTGTCAAAAACTGAAATGTGATGTTCAGGAAAAATATAAGGATGCCAGATATTTAATGACTTTCATAAACGTCTTCCTTTAACGTTAGAGCAATCTTTTAGTAATTAATATCCCTTGTGGCAAAGATACACATTCCTGATGTTTAGTAACTCCTTTAATTCACTTCATCTCTTCGTTTGTTAAATGCAAGTAAAGTTCAATGCTTTTTATTGTAAAACAACATGCATATTATAATTTCTTTCTTATAAAGCTGATTCACCCAAACTATCTATTCATTCCCAGCCTCATTCTCCTTAACTATTCAACTATTTGCAGTTTAATGTTACAATTTCGCTGTTTAATGGGGGATATTAATAGCCTTAATCTCATTGGGCATTTGAGAAGATTAAATGAGATGACAGATGGGAAATGCACAGAAAGTTACTGGTACAGAGTTGTTTATATACTGTTGAATGTTATTTTCTTTAAATCTATCTATCTATTCTTGCATTTGTATTTGTTCAGAGAGAGTCCAGGTTACCTGGACTTCTGGTCCAGGTAAGTTAACACTGGGTTATTTCTGCCTGAGATGATTTTGAGCATTGTGTTGATTTCTATAGTTCTGTTTTCTATACTTCTGTAGTATATATTTCTATATTTCTGTGCTTTTCTACACTGCTTAACTTTTAATAATTAGCATTTATCATGTTTACAAAATAATAAAGTTGTTATTCTTGCAAATAATTCAGTGCAGACCCAAAATGTGAATAACTGCTTCTTCCATGTTTTATTTGTGCCCTCTATACTTTGAGATACATCTTTGCTCAGACTATGGTTGCATAAATTACGTCCAATCTTGAGCTCCCCATGGCCTTTATTTTTACTGCTTTGCTATCACAACTATGCAAGTTACGCTCCAAAAGTATCTGCTACAAAGACTGAGACTGGACTCTACTTGTACTTTTTTGAACATGATTTTTAAAGGTTCAGAAAAAAGAACTGCTTATTCCAGCAGGAAGAAAAAAGAGAAGATAATAAACACTTTCTTGGAAACTGAAGAAACAGGCACACAACAGGAGACCATTCTTAAATGTAAAAATATGCATAATTGCTATGGAGATGAAGTTTCTCATAGTTCATAAGATTAGAAAAAAGACAAAAATGACTTTAGTTGATTTAAATATATGTATGTACATATTTCCTAAGTGATGAAAGATTACTTCTTCCAAACATCTCCTAAAATGTAAGAACACAGTCAGCTGGAATCTTAGTTTTGTTAGAAGAAGCTCTGTCTCTGAAGTCAGTGCACTGCTCCTCTTATTTCACAATACCCGAATCAAATCACAAAGAATTCTGGAGACAACTTTCTTCCACCTAACGTCTTTCCAATTGATATTTGAAATGCAACCATATATCCCCTAATAATGCTGGTTCAATGTTTAAATCTAAATAATTTGAAAACCCTGGTATTTCCTGCTGTATTTTATCTCCCATAGTAATCCCTTCTTCATTCCCATTTCTCATTTCTCATAGGTCCTTTGTTCAAAAAGGTTCACTTCTTTCCGAATTTTCTTCTATTTAGCTCAGCTTATTTTAGTTACTCACCAAAACTGCTTATTGAAATCAATTTGATAAAAAATTTGATAATTTTATTTTTTTTTTACATTTTCAAACATTTTTTCCCCAAAACTGTAATATTCCCTGGCTGTGCTTTTGGCCCAGATCCCTAAATTTCATATTCCAGGCTTCAAAATGTCACTACTTGACCCCTTTGAGACCAAATCAGACTTCTCCTTTTTCACAAACATTCTTCGGCTAATCTTGTTATTTCACATAGCGCCAAACAAATCCATGTAGAAATATGAAATAAATGACAAATGTATCTAACATTCAGAGAATTCCCCATTTAAAACTAGGTGCTCTCCAGTTGAAGTATTTAAAGATAAATAACATCATAGGCATTTTTCATCAGGGGATTATATTAATATTAATACCATTAGGCAAAGCAGAATAAGACAAAATACTTTACAAAAGCTTAGACTTTGTGGCCTTTCTGGTAGGGAGGTAAATACACAGACTTTACTTAGTCTCCTTTAGCTCACATCTCTGCTAAACTCCTGGCTAGTTGTAAATGATATCCAAGGGATCAATTAACAGACAGAGCTACCTAGACAAACCAATTTCACAATTAACATATATAAAGGGCAGACAGGTATACATACTATATTTTGTCTTTGGATTCATTCATCTGCTTGCTAAGGAGGTTTTCTCTTTAAAACTGGGAATAGTAAATTGCAATGGAAAAAAAAGTCATGAATTTTGCTATTATCTTGTTGTGTAAGCTTGAGCCTCAATTTATTTTATCAAGAAAGAGATGGAATTGGAAGATTCTTGAAGTCCTTTTCAACACAAAGTCTATGAATCCGTAACACAGTTTAAGAAAAAAGACAATGTAGTCCATAGTGAAATGTTATAAGGAATAATTAATATGGAGTTTTTAGTTTCTATTCAATAATTTCTAACAGCTTTATGATACTTTTTAAGAGAATTCTCACATGTAAAGTAAGTTTACAATGATGATCACCTTCAAAATTACATTAATTAGACTTACTGTGGTGACCATTTTACAATATACACAAGTATCTAATCATTTTGTTGTATACCTGAAAATAATATAATGTTGCATGTCAATATACCTTCATAAAAAAAAGTAGTAATGAGTAAATAAAATTTTTTAAAAATAACTATTTCAGTTACCTGAGAAAACTTAGGGGAAAAAAAAACACAAGCATCTTTTAAAACAACCATATGCTTTTCAGAAATTAGTTTTATAAGTTCATCTCCAGAATTGAGAAATTAGGTGATGTTAGGTGCTTACTGCCATTTCTCTTTTTCTATTTATTCTTGTATTTCATAAGCACATACCAACTATAAAGTCATAATTCAACAAATTTCCCATTATTACTATATTCTTTGTTTCCAAATTATTTAGCATGAAAGATTTATAGCTTCCCATTCTAAAGAAAGCAATGGATAATTATGCTAAGCGAAGTAAGTCAATCAGAGAAAGACATGTATCATATGATCTCACTGATATGAGGAATTCTTAATCTCAGGAAACAAACTGAGGGTTGCTGGAGTGGTGGGGGGTGGGAGGGATGGGGTGGCTGGGTGATAAGACATTGGGGACGGTACGTGCTATGGTGAGCGCTGTGAATTGTGTAAGACTGTTGAATCACAGACCTATACCTCTGAAACAAATAATACGTTATATGTTCCAAAAAAAAACAAAAAAAAGGAGATAGTAGGAAGGGAAAAATGAAGGGAAGGAAATTGGAGGGGGAGACGAACCATGAAAGACTATGGACTCAGAACCATGAGAGACTGTGGACTCTGAGAAACAAACTGAGGGTTCTAGAGAGGAGGGGGGGTGGGGGGATGGGTTAGCCGGGTGATGGGTATTAAAGAGGGCACGTACTGCATGGAGCCCTGGGTGTTATATGCAAACAATGAATCATGGAACACTACATCAAAAATAAATAAATAAATAAATAAATACATACATACATACATACATACATACATACATACATACATACCACCCCCCACCCCCCCGCCGCAAAAAGAAAGCAATGGAAAAATAACATACTATAGCTTTCTAATTTCCTCTTAAAGCATGTGTCATGTTGCGGTGGTACATAAAGGAGCATCTCCAAAGAGTACAGATGCAGAATTATTACCTATATATCACATAGCATATATCACTTTTTTAATTGGAAAAATGATAGTTAATGTTCAATTTTTATGCTTTCACTACAACTTTAAAACGTTTGGAATGAATATATTCTCCACATATTAGCATTATTAAAAACCAGTTCTAATGTCTAAGAAATCTTTTTTAAAAGACTCTACAAAAATTTTTTTTTTTTGAAATGGTCCCTATGCTTTGAGATTAACTAAAATTCGTTTTTGAACAAATGAATCACATGGAATGCAGTTAAGCTCTATGGTTTTTGCTTTCGTTTTTGTTTTGTTTACATTCCCCTGGTATCTACAACCAGCAAAACTGGCAAATACTTATGTTTGCTGCTACTCTAAAGCTGCTCTAAAGAATCTTAGGAATTTGGAATCCTAAACCATTTTGGACGTGTCGGCAATACATCTCATCAATTATAAGGATGTATCTTTTGCCCAAGTTTCAGTGATTTCTACTGGGTTCCATTTGAATGTTTTCTTTGTTAATTTCCTTTTGTTTGGACAATGTGGTAGATATGTATTTCTGGGACCCAAATTTTCTTCTGTTAAGTCACAAACCAATATTAACATTTCACTGAAGGGTAATTTATCATATATTCACCAAAAATAATTTGAGAAATCATTAGTAAAATGATTTAGTTACATTAAAACCTTCCTTTACCATGACTCATTACGCCACATAATGCTGCCATTTTCTCTCTTCATTAACTTTTTACTTGTAAAACTCAGTAACAGTTTTATGAGGTTTTGCATGGACTTTCTCATCTTTCTATATTTGACTCTAAGACCAAGATGATCTTTGGATTAACATCCTGCTCTGGAATGCAGCTATTGAAAACTCAAGGTAACAGGAAAGTACGATTACAATGGTATTTATCTTTAACAATCAAAACCTTCTCTTGTATATAAACCTACAAAGTTGGCACTGTTGGGTCTCCTGTCATACTTGCAGGAAAACCCATTCCTTCCCCCATTGAAATTCTCAAGCTGGTTCTCATGGTTTCTGATGTAAATGGAAAGGATACAACACCTGACATGTACTCTAAGAACTCTGTTCTGTTTTTCAGAGAATAATGCAAATGCCACATTATTCTCAAGAGATAATAATAACTAGTGAGACTCCAGAGTTGACAGAACACTGGCTATCATATTAATGATAAGCTTTTGATATACAAGACATTGAGTGAAGAGGTTTTTAATATATTAACTCATTTAAGGCTCCTAGCAGTACAATGAAGTAGGTACAATTACTAATCTCATTTTACAAATGAGAAAACTCAAGAATAGAAAAGTCACATAATTCAGGTATTAACTGAGAGAGCTGAACTTTGAACCCAGACAGTTTGACTGGGAAGGGGCTGCTCCAATCCCCGAAATAGGATGCAGCAACTATGAAGCTATTCTGATAAAATTCTGGTAACATCAGTGGAGTTGGGATACAGCCTTGTTATTGTGGGGTACACCTGGGTTCTGATTTCTCCGTATCAATGACTATTGAGCAGGTTTGCCAGAAGTTCCAAATCTAAGTGGCTAAGATGTGGATTTCAAATACATAGGGTAGAATCCTCAAGTGCGGGGCGCCTGGGTGGCTCAGTTGTTAAGCGTCTGCCTTCGGCTCAGGTCATGATCCCAGAGTCCTGGAATGGAGCCCCACATCGGGCTTCCTGCTCGGCGGGAAGCCTGCTTCTCCCTCTCCCGCTCCCCCACTGCTTGTGTTCCCTCTCTCGCTGTGTCTCTCTGTGAAATAAATAAATAAATCTTAAAAAAAATAACAATCCTCAAGTGCTAACCACTTACTGTCATATTTCAGATTATATCTGTTTTTCATGGGGGTTTTGTTGTTGTTCTTTGTTGTTTTTTGTTTTTGGAAGCCAAATAAGAGCTTATAGGCTATAAATGTTGAGGACAATTATGTTGTGAGGTTGAGAAAGCCTGGCAGGAAACCACAGGACTCACTCACTCAGGAAGATACCGAGGGTCACAACTCAGTCAAGCCTTCTCTCTCATCAAACATACCTCCTGGCAAACTGCATGTTTCACACATGAAACTCTGGTACCTCTAGAAATCCTTGAAATGTAACATCACTTGCTTTTTAAACTTCTCCTTGACATTCATATTTTATCTTTTTGCTCATAATCTATTTAATTTTCTCCCCAAATTCTTTGTTTCTGGTGCCTTTTCCTTCTCCCCAGGGGAAGTCGTAAGTTTTTAAGGTCAAGGTCCATGTTCCCATTTGTTTTCGATTCCCCCACTTTTAAAACTTGCAACATGGTAAACTGATAATCAAGGAATGCTGACTCTCTTTACTGCAGAAGAGTGCCAAGTTGTACGTATGGTAATCTCTTTAGAACCGTATTCTTCTTCTGTATCTTAGAAAAGCTCGGTATTTCATAAGTACACCAACCTTTTTTGGGATAATGATACATTTTAGAATAAAACATTTATCAATAAGCGCTTTTGTATGAAACATCATAATTTTTCATTTGAAAAATGACCATTAACACCAACAGAATAAGTTCATTAAAGTAAAAGTTTTCTAGTATTTCACCTTTATAGAAAAGACGGTTCAGCAGGCTCATCAAAGGTTGGAAGGAATGGAAAATTCCATGTTCCTCCTTAAGGGTGATCAAAAACAAATTTTTTAAAATTTCTGCTTAATGTTCTAATTATAGCAGAAATGGAAAGCTAATACACAATCCATCCATAGGCCCTATCAGCATTATCTTCAAAATCTGCCGAGAGGCCCCTGACCTTTCTCCTTCGGCGCCTCCTCAGCCTCAAGCCACCATCACTTTCCCCGGGTTCCTGCACTGCACTCCTGAGGGAAGGCCTCCCTTGTCTCCTTACAGCTAATTTAACCCTGTAAGAAACCTGTCTCACATCTTGTCATTCTTTCTCTCAAAACTCTCTGAATTGAAGGGTTTTCAAATTTTATAGTGGTCTATGAGGCCCTATAAGAACTACAAGACACCAGCTGTCCCATCTGCTCTACTGGACCCGTGTCTCTGGAACTTCCCTGCATTCCACTGTGTTCCACAGCATTCCAGCCGCCTGGCCCTGACCACTAGTTTTTGACTAGACAAGTGCACGCTAGCCACATCTGGACTACTCTCCTCTCATGTAGTCACATGTCTCCCTCCCTCATTCTCTTTAGGCTTCTGCCCTCCTCAGAGATCTTCCCTGACCACTGTGTATAACAGAGCAGCACCCTCCTTCCCATTTCTCCCAATCCCCGATATCCTGCCTTCTCTGCATTGCAATTAGTACAGCCTGGAATACTGTATTAATAAATATTGTGTTAACATTATATATACTAATATACATATATACCATATAATACGTAACTAATATTAATACGATATAGCGGTTAACATATAAATAATACAAATCAATATAATAACCAATGTATTCACAAGTAAAAATACAATTTTCTTAGCAGGTGTTTCTGAAAAAGTTACATTATTGTTTATTATATGGAAAGCCCAGGAGGGCAGGATTTTATCTATTTGGTTTACTAATCAATTCCCATTTTTCTAGATCAGGACCTTGCATATATTAGGAACTCCATTCAAATGGATAAGCACATGTGTGAACGAACAAGTGCACAAGTGAACCTATATTTTTACATTATACTTTATTTCTCTATCATTCCTACCATGCTTACGTGCATATTTCAGAAATGATTTTAAGATGCTATATTCAATGAGGGCATGTGGTTAAACTTACATGTGGATCATCTCTTCTATTAAAAATTTAATGGCTCTTTTAAGCAGCTCCCCCTATTATTATGATTTAAATTGGTTAAATCTGGTGAAGTCTTTCATACACTTTAAAGGCAGGTTACCATTTAAAGGCAGTGGCTTTCATATTCAATGACTATGAACCACAATTTTATGAACAAATTGATGTTTACCATATGCATTCTAAAAATGTCGTTTCTTTTTCTTTTCTGTTCTATTTCATCTTTAAATACATGCCTCCTGTGACCCACTGCATTAATTTCATGACCCCATTTTTTTCATGGAGCATAGCCTGCAATTTGAAAACATCACTACAGAGTACACAGGATAACATGCAGAATTCCCAATGAACTGGTATTAAAGCTGTCACTGCTCATTAAACAAACAAACAGAAAACCCCAAAACTAATGAACCTTATACAGAATAATACTTTTGAAAGCAACTAATATTTTATATCCACATATGGTCTGAAATAAGCATATTCTAAATATTAAATGTGAATTTCTGAAATAGAATTTTATATAAAAATGAAAGAATGTGGAACTAAAATATGTTCTTAAAAAAATTAAAGAAATTATAACATGAGGGGCGCCTGGGTGGCTCAGATGGTTAAGCGTCTGCCTTCGGCTCAGGTCATGATCCCGGGGTCCTGAGATTGAGCCCCACATCAGGTTCCTGGTTCAGCGGGGAGCCTGCTTCTCCCTTTCCCTCTGCCTCTCCCCCTCTTCATGCTCTCTCTCTCTCTCTCTCTCTCCATATCTGTGTCTCAAATGAATAAATAAAATCTTTTTTTAAAAAAAAAGAAATTGTAACATGAAAGCAGATAACTATTACTTTAAAACTGAAAACATCTAGATGTAAACGTTATTACATGTTTCCCCAGGAAGAATTACAGTTCTTGAACAGCTCTGGTTAATTTATCAGGTTATTTTGTAACCAGCAGATCCCAAAAGTGAATGAAGTGGTGGAAATCTTTTAATGGTATGATCATTCCCTCTTTTAGCCAGGATGAAAATAGGTATTTTTCTTTTCCCCCACATACAAATTATTCCTCTGTTGTATCAATTTTCCTTGCAATATTTAGCACATCTTTATTTTCCACTATATGTTTATCTATTACCCTGTATACACATAAGACCACACACCTGGACCATTAAAGTTAACTTCCTAAGAAGCTGAACGTCATCCTATCACTCTTGATCCAAATCAACTTTCAGATCACTTAAGATTTATCTTCCTAAAATCCTACTTACTTAGTTCACTACTCAGACTCCTTCTCCTGCCACGCAAAGCCTTCCCAACTTAACTTTTTAGCCTTGCCCGGCATTCGTACTTGTGATGGTCAGTGCTATGTGTCAACTTGGTCAGCTTATACTATCCAGTTACTCAGTCAAATAGTAATCTAAGTGTTGCCATGAAGTTATTTTATAGATATGATTAACATCTATAATCAGCTGACTTCATGTAAATAAAGAACAAGCTGGATAACATGAGTGGGTTTGATAGAATCAATTTAAAGGCCTTGAGAATAGAACTGCTATGTCCCTAAAGAAGAAATTTTACGTGTGGTCATCTCCTGCCCAAGAACTTTCAGCATGCCCTTCCTGATGGCCTGCCATATGCTTTTCAGACTTGCCTAGCCAGTGCCAAAATTGTGTAACCCATTCCTTGAGATAAGTGTATGTGTGTATACACATCCTAGTAGTTCTGTTTCTCAGATGCAACCTTGACTGATAAAATACTTTACCATCGTTAAGTACTTGATGCCCCAGCCCAACTCTTGCCATATTCAGTTTGTACCTTAGACCTTACGGACTCTACTCATCGTCCTTCAGATATCTCTGCGTGAAATGGTCACTCCTCCCTTGTTTTGATCCTTGGAAATCCTACCTCCCTCCCACTTTCATAAAACAAGAGTCACACCATTCTCTGAATCTCTATAGCTTTCTGTTAAATGACATTTGAATGACACAGAACAGGATCTAACTTTTATGTTGCTTATTTTTGTATGATGTTTCCTTATGACGATAAGATCCATGAGAATATAAGACATGTGTCATATAGCTCTGAAACTGCACCAATATTCAGTGAAGTTTCAGTAACAGCACCTTATACATATCAGCAATGTAGTGGATGACTGATTAATCAAGTGTTATTATATACATAAAAACAGCAAATCTCTGAAGTCACATCGACTTCAGTTTTTTACTCTGGCTCTGTCTTACAAGCTTTGTGACAATAGGCAGGTTACTTAATCTTTCAGCCTTAGTTATCTCTTACGTAAAGTATAAAGTTTTCTCTTATGTAAAAATTAATAATCACCATACTGAGTCATGGAAAATAATAAATGAGATCATGTATCTGGCATGTATTAGGGCCTACTGAAATGTAACTATTTTGTAATTACTTTGGAAATGTTATTATGCATTAATTCATCAAATGTACAGAGCCTGTATTTTTTAAGTACTTATTTGATTATAAGTGGAGGATCTTTTTCATATATTTATTAACCTTTTGTATTTATTTTTCCTTCTTTTTTGTTTCTTTTTCTTTTTCTTATTGCTATTTTATTGTGGATTTTTAAAAGTAGATTTTACATCCAACATGGGGCTTGAACTCAAGACCCTGAGGATCAAGAGTCACATGCTCTATGGTCTGAGCAGGTCAGGCACCCCAAGAGTCTGTATTTTTTGTTGTTGTTGTGCTAAGGTACATCCTATGGACATTGATTTGGTTTTCAAGTAGCACGTACTCTGAAGAGATATAGAAAATTTTCAAAACTAACTACTAATGATGAGTTTGAAATGTTCCACAAAAAAGGGGAATTCAGAAAAAAATAATGTTCTTCAAATAGTTGCAACACTACTTGGTACACCTGACATATATTATAGCTCAGGAGGCCATATTAGAATGGACAAAATCAACCTGCTCTTCCATAATTTACTGACCCCAGTCTGTGAAGATGTTTTTGTGCCCTCTACTTCATGTAGAATGTCTTATAGCTATTATGCACCTGTAAAATAGCACAGGCAACTTGTCCGTGTAGACAAGCAGATCTCCACTGTTCACATCAATCCACAGAGCTTAAGTTAAGGACAGTTCTAATCAGGGGTGCCTGGGTGGCTCAGTTGTTAGGCGTCTGCCTTCGGCTCAGGTCACGATGGGATTGGGCCCTGCGTCGGGCTCCCTGCTCAGCAGGGAGCCTGCTTCTCCCTCTCCCACTCCCCCTGCTTGTGTTCCCTCTCTCACTGTGTCTCCTCTGTCAAATAAATAAAATCTTTAACAAAAAAAAAGGATACTTTAATCAGAATCTTTCAATCCTTTATAAACTAGTTTTTCAAAATGAGACATTTCAATCATATATAAAAATAAATATGTGGTGGTTTCACTTAAAAGATATGATTCTAGTATGATCGATAGTATTATCAAAAACTGAGCATGCCCTTTAAAATAATAGTGGTTTTCAAGATTAATTTTTTCTAAATCGTTTTCATATAGTTTCTCAATAGCTAATATGAAGAATATCTGTGGAAGAGAGAGATAATATTAACTCAATTTTTCTCATTTAGCTAACTAACCTTTTCATGCTAAATCATGGCAATCAAACCTCATGTTAACACTAGAGGGAAAGTCCTAAGCATTGCAGTGATCTCAACCATATTAGCTTTACACCGAAAATATTTTAGAGTATTTCTTTGCTACAAAGTCAGCAAGAAAAAATGGAGTTGCCATACTCTACAAATCTCACTGCTGAGCAACAGCTCTGGATGAATCTCTAGATGGTCTTAATAAATGCTTCTTCCTACTGATTCAGACTCAGACCAGCACTTAAGACGTTCTCTATTAAACAGCATTGATTTTCTGTTCAATATGTGTTTTTTTAAATTTTTCCTGAAATCATTCCTTACAACTCATCTCATTATATCCCAGTATAGAGTTTGCTAATTCATAAATCCTTAAGTTCTCTTTATGAAAATAATTTTATCATTTTCTGTTTTCCCCATGCTGTGTCCAAAGGTCAGTTACTTAAATCTGACCCACTTGCATGTTCCCTAACACAACTTTCTCTTCTGTGTATTCTAAGTTTAGATTCAGATTTCTCTGAAATCTATTTCAGGTTTTGTGTTCCCTAATTATACAGTAACACCTTTCTTTAAGGACCTTTGCTTTGAAGATATGGAGTACAGATTGCTTCTATTTATTAAAATGAAGAAAACTGAAGATGAAATTCAAAAATGTGCTTTTTCTATGTTTTCTTAACAGTTTAAGTTTTGTCTCTTTTTTTGAATGAAAATTGCATTCATTAAATTGTAGCTCATTTCTCTCATGATCAGGTTAGTTTTTACATTCGTCTATGCAATGCAACATTAAAATGCTTTTAAAGGAAGCCAATTTGTTGGTTGTTTTATTTCCTACAGGCCATGATATTGCAAATAATTTTAAAGATAGCTAAATTATTTGAAGAAAATACATGCATGACAGACAGAAATTATAAAGAATACTCTTTATAATTAGATAAAATTGGAGTGACAGGGGACAAAAGAATTACTTCTTTGGAGAAAAAAAATCACTTCCCATACTATATATTACAAAATTACTTATGCAAACTTTTTTTTTGGAATCATCTACTAAGAAATGCCAATGCATAAGCAATCCTTCTTAGATCAACCATGAATTTAATAATAATACTGTAACAAAATAAATTAAATAAATATCATATAAACCACTTTACCTTTGCATTATAGGGAATGTAATGTTTTGATAAAGCTTCAGGCGTATGCATCCATGTTTTGTCTGCAATGAAGAATACACAAGGTTAAATTCAATTACACGTTCTGAGGGGGTCATTCATTCATTAGCATAAGGAGTCTGATATGGGTGGGAGCATTTCTAAATGGATTCTTTTGCTAAATTGAGAAACAATAACTAGTCACACAGGAGAACGGTGTTGCTGGAAGGTGCTTATAAGATTCTTTCTTTGATATAAAAGTCCCTAGCTTTTCCTTTAAAAAGTATTCAAATAATAAAGTGATACTAAGTTTCTAAAGAATATAAAAAAATAACTCAGTGGAAGACAATTATATCAATTATGTGATTATGTGACATCTTTCTTCTTTCCATTTATACTCTCATGATTTACAGGTTTTTTTTTTCCAATTCCCTAATCAATAAATCTTAAATCTTTAAAATATTTCTTAGATTAGTGTAAGAGAATATTAAAAATAAATGTGACTAAAAGGATAGAAGATACTGAAAATAATTTGAATTGTATATTATTGCTAGAAATAGAAAAAATATTTTTCATTCAAGTTTGAATTTTATTTATATATTCTACACATCTTCCAAAGCATTTTGTGGACTGTGTAAGTGGGGAAAAAACAAAAAACATTAAACAAATCAAATGTGACCATTTTTTGGAAACTAAAATTTTAATCTTCAAAAACTATTGTCTCCTTTAGCAGAGTTTTGTATTTTATTCCTCATGGAATTTAAAAATTTAGAATAAATACTATGAACAGAATAGAATCAAAGACATATTTTACCATGGAAAGTAGTAAATAAGTACATACTCAAAGGAAAAAGATTACTAACAAAGTGTTTTCAACATTCAATTTGGAACATTTGAAAATGGCGTTAACAGAAATTAGTTTGATAGCAATAATATGTTCTCAAACTGGGGGAATGTGAAGAAAAAGAAAAAGGCCTATATTTCTGGAATGTCAGTTATTTTATACCATTTGGAAAATAACGCACTATAGTTATATTAAACATGTTTATGGGGTACAATGCAATATTCATAAGAATTTCTAAGACAAAACATGAAGGACTGGTAAAAATCCCAACAAGCTCATGGTGAATTTTAGAGCTCTTTCTGACTACTAAAGTGGATATGTGATGGTTGTACTTGGGTGATGGATTCTGAGAAGCAATACATTCTAAGCTTCAAAAAGCAATATTGACATACTGCCGATAATATGTGAAATTTTTATTTCCTGTAAGGATTTTTATTTTAATTACAGTTTTCTCTTTGTGACTGCTACTGAATAGTGATATGATTAATTCAAGAATAATTTGTACTTAGATTTAGGATACAGTCTTGCCCTTGTATATTAAAAGAAATAAATCACAATACACCAGAACAATAAAAACATCAAAACAACAAAAACAAAGATCTGCCTTTAGGAAACCTTAAAAAAAAAAAAAAAAATCCAATTTCTTTTTTTAACCCCTTAACTCAATTTTTCTCATGTCTCCTTTTCCAAGATATACAACACTGCTCAGAAGGACATAAAGTCTAACTCTGAATATAATGGTTCATTCCAACCCTGAGGAAGAGGGATAACTGCTTTCTCCTATAAGCCACTATTATGGGAAAACTGATGATACTACCTCTGTTATAGTTTTGTATTGCAGTGACCTAGAAAGAGGAGAGTTATGTCCAGCTGGTACTGAAGACAGATTAAAATAATCACAATAGTAAATGACCAGTAGATAAACTGCAATTGCTACAATGACAAAAAATCTACATTCACATTATCAAGGGATGATGGTTTAGCGGGTGTTCATTACATACCTCTAGTACAGGCAGCATACTTATAAAACCTGAAAGATCCCTAAAATGCATCCTTACCGTCATCCTAATTTACACTCTGGCAAAAGAAAAAAATTGACCAAATAAAACTCTCTATATTAACTCCTATAGATGTGCCTGCCCTTGAAGAGTGAGCATAGACAATGGTCTCTGGTCACTACCTATGCCCACAAAAGCAATCAGATATACGGAAATGGTACAGAAGCAGCAACACAGACATTCAGGAATATGTCCCCTTCCTTGAAATTACACTGTAATCACTGACTCAAGAGTAAACAGTCATGTAAAGGGAAATGCCAACATTTCAAAATATTTGGCAAGTGTCAAACCACTATGGCTGCTGGGTCAATAAATCTTAGTGTTCAAAATGCATTTAGATTAAGAGCTCATCAAGAACGATGTAGTAGGGGCGCCTGGGTGGCTCAGTTGTTAAGCATCTGCCTTCGGCTCAGGTCATGATCCCAAAGTCCTGGGATCGAGCCCTGCATCGGGCTCCCTGCCCCATGGGAAGCCTGCTTCTCCCTCTCCCACTGCCCCTGCTTGTGTTCTCTCTCTAGCTGTTTCTCTCTCTCTTTCTCTGTCAAATAAATAAATAAAATCTTAAAAAAAAAAGAATGATGCAGTAACTTCATTTATTCTGTATCACCAGAGTTTAGCATATTGAAAGCATCTTCTTTGAGTATATCAAATTTAAAACTAAACGTTGCTGGGTGAACAGATGCATATGAACGGATTATAAAAAGGGAAATAATATTTAAATATTGAATTTTAAGTCCTATGCACTGAGATTATATCTACTCATCAGTATGTCAACTGGTAGGTTAAAATAAAGTGCAATTAGTTGGATTATTTAATCACATTTACTTACATTGAAAACTTTATGTTTTACTAAATTACTCAGTTTTGACATAATGAATAGCATATAGGATTTTAAAAATTCAAAGAGAAGGCTAACGTAAGAAAAGGAGCTATACAGTGGGTATTATATAAGACTGATGAATCACTGAGCTCTACCTCTGAAACTAATAATATACTATGTTAATTAATTGAATTTATATTAAAAAATTAAAATGTAAAAGTAAAAAGTAATCCAAAAAAAGAAAAGGAGCTATAGAACAAATACATTCATTAAAATTTATTTGATGATTATGAAGTCAAGACTAATTTTTACAGATCTCTTCAAAATAGTCCAAATAATGCAATTCTAATACATTCAGTCTTTTTTAGAAGCTGTAGCATTAGAGCATTTGCAAAGAAAATCAGTGAAGTCAATAGCTAATTCAAGCGAAGAATACCAGACAAAATACTAACTGGAAGAGTTGATAAAAAGAAAAGTATATATATATATATGTTTGAGTTTAAGATAACAATCTCTTTGCCTTAAGCTTCTGAGGTTCAGGACGATTTAGTAAGATTGCATGTGATAACCAAGTAAATTGGACACTTATGAAAGAAAAGCTTTTACTGATTAAAGACCATCTTGCTTTGTTTAGAGTAGAATATACAATGTATGCTGATACTAGTTATCGGAAACATGACTAAATTATATATTCTCTAGTGGTACAATTACAGCTCCCAATTGTCAAAATATATGACTTCTCGCATAAAATTCCATTTTTCTAGCTCAAATTAAAATTCAACGAAATAGTGGTATTGGTTGAACTAGCAGCAGAGGCTCTAAGTGTTCTTCCTTTAACATACTAAATGAGAATCAGAATCAATTGGTAGGTAGAACTTCCAGTATCAAGTTCTAACTTGAAATTAGAGTAAAATATTGATCAATAATCTAATATTCTAATATTGAGGATAATTAATCATTAGACTTGAGGAAAAAAGGAAATCACAGGAATTTTTTTTTTAAGATTTTATTTATTCATTTGACAGAGAGAGACACAGCGAGAGAGGGAACACAAGCAGGGGGAGTGGGAGAGGGAGAAGCAGGCTTTCCCGCTGAGCAGGGAGCCCGATGCGGGGCTCAATCTCAGGACCCTGGGACCATGACCTGAGCCCAAGGCAGACACTTAACCGACTGAGCCACCCAGGCGCCCCACAAGAAATTTTTTAAAGAGAATGAGGCAAAGCAGGAAAAGAACAAATGCTTCTGTTTCCTGATTCTCTAAATCACTCCAATTTTCCCCATGGCCGTATTCCCACTGTCATCAAACGAAACAAATATACAATTGCTGGTTACTTGGGATTTCTCCATGAAAAATTCCAACATCGTCTTCAGCTAAAGAGAAATTAGAAATTGGGAGTTTCAACTTTAAAACCATGGGAAAAGAGAGTTGTAAGCAAATAAAAAAAGAGTCTAGAAGTGTTTTTTAAAAATAAGATAACCGAGCACCTGGGGGGCACAGTCAGTTAAGCAACTGACTCTTGATTTCGGCTAAGGTCATGATCTCAAGGTCACCAGACTGAGCCCCCTGTTGGGCTCAGTGCTCAGCGCGGAGTCTGCTTGTCCCTCTTCCTCTGCTCCTCCACTCTCCCTCTCAAATAAATAAATAAATACAATCTTTAAAAAAATAAAAATAAAATATGATTAAAGTGATGAGTTGTGATGAAAGATTTTTATTACTTCATTAAAATACTTCTATGTCTCATAGAATTATTTCTAGATTCTTTTTCCACTAGTAAAAGAAATTTAAAAGAAACATTATGTTACTTTCAGTATGTGTTTTAAATCAGAACCAAGCTACAGACGACAATAAATGTGATTTTTGCCTTCCCCTTATACAGAAAAATAAGTAAGATAATAAATTCCTAGTTTCCCGGGGTTGAAAAGTGCCTGAAAGTTCACATTACCTAACTCCCTCCTGAATACATTAATCCTCTGTACCACAGCCAAATGTTTGAGGGCTTCTCACTTTCATAACAATAAACGTTTGTGCTTCCAATAATTCCATTATATGTTTGCACAACTTTGTGGGAATTTCTTCCTGCATTACATCAACGACCTTGTAATTTATACCTATTTGACCTTTATTAAACTTAGTCCCATGACCACACCAAGGGTTCTCAGGTTCTCTGCCACCATTCCTGTTCCAGGTTGAAAGTCCTGAAGTCTCCCCAGCCTCTCTCATCTGGGCATGTTACAATGTGTCAATCAATCCTTTAAAGCGAGAACACACCATGCTGTACTTCATGGAATAGAACAGAACAATCTATTTTGTGGTTCTGGACTGTTCATTATTCATATGTTAGAAAATTAACTAGAACCTTCGATAACTACACTGTTGACTTAATTCTCCAGCTATGTTTTACCCACACAGCACTTAAGGTGCACCTTCCAAATAATAACAGTATATAAATAGGAATGAAAGTGTTAGATTTTCTGGACCCATGTTCATCAATTTACAGTATCTTACTGAGTTTACAGTGTGGAATATGACCTAACTGGTCATTTCTCCCGCAAATATCTGTTAATTCTACCACATCAGTTTATCTCTTCTTATTATCAATCACTTACGAAGTTGAGTAGCATTTGTTTAATTATTCTCTCCCACTTCACTGACAACATATTAAACAGGACAGAGCCCTGTGTCCATCACTAAACTTCTTACAGAAAGACAAGGATACATTATTTTAACTTCACTGAACTACATAAAACTATCAAAATTTTTCAATCTTTCCTATATCATGAAATATTTGTCAAATGCCATGCTTTACTGCCCCTTAAAAAAAAAACATTTAACTAGCTGTTTCTTTCATTCCTATGCTGATAATTATTACATATTACATTTATATTTACTTTACCTCAAAATTAATCACAAAGTTATTTTGGCCTCATTGCTATAAATTTACCTATCATCAATCCTCACATATTATTCAATAAAAAGTGAAGCATGTGCACACATATACAAACATGAATTTAAATCACGGTAAACTTACATAAGCCCAGGAGTTTAGTACTATATGGCTACACAATCCAGTAGCACTAGTTTCAGATCACTTTATTTTTTGGCAGTTTCACAGCACAGAATAAAATTGCCAGGAAACATACTCTTATAAATGTATTCTGAACTAAATGTATTAAACAACTCCACTCTCATTAGGGTGATAACCAAAAAAGGTTAATTAGCAATGTGTGCATATTTGTGTTGCTCTATTCTAATTTCATTCCTGAACCATGTGATTTGTTAACAGGAAAAACTGAGTGCTTAATATCTCTGCCTGATTTTCAGAGTGACACTGAATTGACCCCCAGGTCCTATAAACTTACCTTTCTTCCTGCTAAAAGCACGGTTCATGATGATCAGCCAAACAGACGTTCAGTTCAATCACACTTTATATCCTAGAAAAATAACAAAATATTAAAGCCTAAATACATATTGACCAATCTTTTATGCAAATGCATTTTAATCACAAAGTCTTTTAAAACTGGTTTTAAATATTTATAAAGAATATTATGAAATGCTCCAAAAGACACTGGGTAAGAATAAACTGGAGTACTCAATATTACAAATGGCACAACAGGTAAGAACAGTATCTCAAATAAATTTCCTGCAAGGTTCATTAATCTTCTTGCCTTTTTCCTATTATACATCTATCATTAATTGTATTGATCTGCAAACTTAAGGAGAAAGAAGATTAATACTTTTCTCTTAGCTTATAGGTAAGAGATGTGGTACAGTTTGGGGTTATGATTAACAGTAATGAATAAACAGAAGTTTTGATTATGACAGTGGCAATCATGTCCCTCTCCAACCAGGCTCTGCCAGGCGGCCCTATGCCCCAGGATGCTCTTGGCAACTGCAGCCTGATCTCTTCAAACTGAGACGATGGCACCCTATCATATTTTGAAACCAAGAAGGCAGAGCTGATGATCTCTGCATTTGCCTTTAGGATCATTTATCCTTAATCTTGAAGAATAATGCATGCTCACAGCAAAATAACTATGTTCCAGTCCTATAGGGTCTAAGAAGTCCAAAAGCCTTCCTTCATTTCATTCCATCTCTATCTCCCTCAGTTGAAACTGGCAAAGGGTTGTTTGGCCACGCTCTTAGTATTCTCTGCTGTATGAATAGGCTGAGAATTTTCCACATCTTTAAGTACGATCTCTTTTTTAGTTTTTTATTTATTTATTTATTTATTTATTTATTTATTTATTTATTTATTTATTTTTGTGGCGGGGGGCAGGAGAGGGAGAAGCAGGCCCTCCAGTGAGCAGGGAGCCTGATGCGGGGCTCGATCCCAGGACCCTGGGATCATGACGTGAGTCGAAGGCCCATACTTAACCAACTGAGCCACCCAGATGCTCGTATCTCTTTTTTTTTAAACAATTCCTTTTTCAATTCTTTTTTTTCTTCTCACATTTTACTATCATCAGTTAGAAGGAACCAAGACACTCTTTCAACACTTTGCTTAGAAATTTTCTCAGCTAAACATCCAATTTCATCAACTGCAATTTCTACCCTCCATAAAATACTAGAACACAAATACAATTCAGCCAAGTTCTCTGCCCACTTTCTAACAAGAACCACCTTTCCTCCAATGTTCAATAACATGTTCTATCTATGTTTCTATCTGGGAATTCATCGGAATGGTCTTCACCATCCATATGTCTACCAACATTCTGTTCATGATTATTTATATAGTATTCCCTAAGAAGATGGAGGCTTTCTAGCTCTCCTCTTTCTGAATCCTCACCAGAACTGCCTTGGGCAGGACCTTCACAGCAATCTCAGCTTCTTCTAGCATGTACCTCAAAACCCTTCCAGCTTCTACCCATCACCCAGTTCCAAAGCCGCTTCCACATTTTTGGGTATTTGTTACAGCAGCACCGCACTTCTGTCTTAGTCGGCTTGGACTGCCATAACAAAATATCGTAACTGCATGACTTAAACTACAGAAATTTTTAACTTGCAATGTTGCAGGCTGCAGGCTTGAGATCAGGGTGCCAGCAAGGTGAGGTTCTAGTGAGGGCCCTCTTCGTGGTTTGTAGAACACACCTTCTGGCTGTGTCATCACATTGCAGAAAGGGACGATGCTCTTACTTTTCCTCTTTTCATAAAGACCCTAATCCCGGGTGCCTGGGTGGCTCAGTTGGTTAAGCGACTGCCTTCAGCTCAGGTCATGATCCTGGAAGTCCCAGGATCGAGTCCCGCGTTGGGCTCCCTGCTCATCAGGGAGTCTGCTTCTCCCTCAGACCCTCCCCCCTCTCATGTTCTCTCTCATTCTCTCTCTCAAATGAATTAAAGAAAAAAAAAAAATCTTAAAAAAAAAAAGACACTAATCCCATCACGGGGGCCTACCCCTGATGACCTCATCTAAACCTAATTACCTTCTAAAGACCCCCAACTCCAAATACCACTTTGGGGGCTCGGTTTCAACATGTGAATTTTGGGGGTATACCAACATTTAGTCCATAGCATTCATCATAAATCTATATAGCAATAAAACACAGTAGAGAAATTAATCTTTATAATAAGGTCATTTTTACAGTGAAATTACTGGTATTGCTGTTCTGGCATTTCTGCTCCCAATGAAGAATTAAAACAGTTAAGAATTAAAACGCATGCTGTCTGTCTCTCTCTCTCTCAAATAAATAAATAAAATCTTTAAAAAAAAAAGAATTATAAAATACTATTACTAGGTACTGTTTTATAGATTTAGATAATGACACAATAATATCACTCTTTTTATTTTATTTCATACTTTAGTCACCTTCTCATGATATACCATTAATACAAGATAGGTAGAGAATGTATTTTAAAAATTAAAACACCAAAAAGATTATGTCATTTATACTAATGATATAATATGTTTTTTTCTATAATATAAAAGATATAATAATAGAAGTAATGATTGAGATTACTGTATTTACTACAAACAATGTATTCATTCATTCGGAAATCATTTTTTAATCACTCGTGCCAGCCACCCTGCAAGGAATGCAAGGGAATACATTTTGGACAAAATATATTGTCTCTTCTCAAAAGTTACTTTTCATCTAGAACCTAACAGACATGGTTATTGATTGATCATATCCTGGAGGAATAAGTGAGGATTAAAAAAAACTAGCAGAAAAGAAACATAATATATCCAAATGTAAGGTCCAATTTCTCTGGAAAAATAAACAAAATTACCATGCAGCCTATTAATCAGCAGATGAACTTCAGTATGTCTCAGGTAGACATTTTCAACAATAGTAGATTGTGAAATATAAAGACAGAATTTGATACCACATAATTTTAAATTTCACGAAATTGTGTGTATTTTAAGTTAAGAATATAATACAAACTCTTTGGAGGCATATAGACAGAAAAAAAAAAACACACCTTAACATAATTTTATAAAGTTCAGGAGGCCAAACAGAGAGAATATGAAATGACACTACAATTCTATGACTCTAAAACACCAGGAGGATTTCACCTGCTCACAAAACATATAGATATAAATGTCAGTGGATATCGGATAAGCTGTTCTTATCATATAAATAAAAACTATTAATTTCACTTTCCAAACACTAGTTTTTAGCGTGTTTATTTTATCCTATAACACTCTTCTTTGCAAAACAGATCTTAATTTCTCCTAGAAAATAAGCAGAGAGTGGCTTTGCTCACATGCCCATGTGTAGAATATAGTGTATAAAGCTAAGTTGGCATTCAATATACTGTTTACAGGTTTAATGTCTTAATAACATATGTTTTAATGTACTTTATAGCTGAGGTAGTAAGATATATAGTTATCAACTTACTGTATGTTAAGTTTAAGAAATGTCAGTTCTATACAAACTTACTTTATTTCAATTTACAGTATTATATAAATGTTTCTTTTTGGATAAATGTTGGATAAACATTGTTTCAATGGCACTTATACATGGATGCATTATTTCCTTATCAGTAAAAAATTATTCCTCAATTCTAGCTAAAAATAATATATAGAGAGAATAACTGACATAAATATCTTTTACTAACTTTTCCATAAAATAGCATCCCAGACTAAAAATCATACGAGGTCTAAAGTATTACTATTTAGATTTTCTATTTTTTTAAATTAAACATAAAAGAGTTGTTCATTTAAAAAAAACAAAACAAAAACAAAGGCTGGTACTAAATGGCCATCAGTTATGTGTGAGAATCCTCATTTAACTTCACTTTCTGGGACTGAATACCAAAGGGTGTGTCCCTGTGTGTGTCTGTTTGTGCTATACTTATTATAATCCTTTTTTGATATATACATAAAATTCTTTGGGATTAATAGTGCTATATGGTATGATAGGAGCACTTACACGAATTTCCTGAATGGTATATTCACTGACTAAGCGAAACCTTCCTCAGAAATGTATGCTGCCATATTAAATAAAGCTATACAGACCTATTTAGACGCCTCCACTTCTAACCAAGATGGAGTAACTGGTTATAGTTATCTTACCATCTGAAACACCTAAAGAAATGAGACAAAATGTATGGGAGGGTGCAGGGAGGTGGAGCCAGTCAGACCCCAGCAACCTTCCGCAGTTGAGGAGATAGCCTTGAGAATGTGATGAAATGAAGGTGACTAGTGGTTACAGACCAGAGCACTGGAGAGGGGAGAGCTCCACAGAAAGAACTAAAGATACCTGCAAAAAGCCTTAAAGTTAACTCAGTAATGACTACTTCCTGAGACTGAGTAAAGGGTCACCCACAAAGTTCAGAGAGGGCAGTGCCCATAGCTCACACTAGAACCAACAGCAAGGGGAGAAAGCTCACAATTCACAGCACATCAGTTAGATTACTAAGAAGTGCCTAACCATGTAAATGGGGAAAAATTAAAGCTAGAATAAATGCTGCTTTGGCCCCACTTAAGTAATTTTAAAGACAAGACCCAAAAGAATTAACCCATTTCCAAGTAACTTCACTATATCCTAAAGCTATGTTCAAAAATATTTTAAGGAATACAAAAATACTCAACATCCAACAGTGGTGAAATACAGTGTTTGGCATCCAATTAAAAAAAAAATTAGGCATGCAAAGAAGTAAAAAAATACAAACTATAATGGGGAAAAATCAATCAAAACTAATCCAGAAATGTAGATGTCATTAGATGAACTGTTTTAATCTCAAATTTTATTTCAAAATCAGTAACCACATTGATAAAACACTGTGAGGTCACTTGGTATTAATTTACTCTATATCTTTAAACTTTTGTAGGCCTATTAAAAAAAAAAGAAAGTTGGAGCCAACAATCATTTCTTTAAATAAATCCAGCATATCCAGGTTTGAAAACTGATTTACCAAAGTAAATCCACTGATATTTATAAACTAGCTCAGAAGAAGTTTAGAGTGGCTTTTTAATGAATGGTAGTTTCCTGCTTTGCAACCTGCTGCTCAAGCACTTATTTAATAAATAAATAAATAACGAAATAAATAAATAATATTCTTATGACTAAAGAAAATATATATGGTATAATATTAAAACCTATAAAACAGTTAGTTTTGAATTTCATTTTACCCTGATGAGTATATTTAAAATCAAATTTTCCTGGAATTCTTTCAAGGTTAAAATTTTAAAGAACCTGAAAACTGGTTAGAACACAGTTCACATTAACATAACTCATAAATCACTAAAATCCTGTTGTTCACCATGAGATCAGAAATGATCTAAAATAAAGAAGTCTAATCATTAGGTTTAGTTCTAGGAAGGGAAACTAGGTAAAGTTAAAAAACAAACAAAAACCCATAGTTGCCTCTCCTGTAAATGTATTTTTTACTCTCAAACATTTTGTGCACTTTTTTTGAATACGTAAATCAGGAAGGTAATCATGAGAGAATGTCAAGCAATTTTAGATCTTGCCTTAACTTCTCCATTTTGCTAAGTACTCTATTGTGGCTCACTACTGGAACTTCATTGCTTGCAATAGCTCGTGTAGCTTGCAAAATTCTACTCAGAGAATTCAGCTCATTTTTTACTCTTCTTGATCTAATTAGTATCTATTGTAAAGGTTCTCTGCTTAAATCTCCAAATTTTAAGACATCTTACAATATTCTTCTTTATTGTATTTTATGACTGTAATTTTCAAAGGCTTTGCCTTTGTAGATCAATAAATATTACCTTAAGTATAGCCAAGAAAACTAACCAATAGCCAAAAGGAGAAATTTCACATTACTAGGGAAAGAAGCCACATGATGTGTTAAAGAAGATATATGTTTATAATTTGCTAAGAAACAGCAACACTAGTGTTTTCTGAAATTCCCTGACTTGGGATATAAATACTTATCATTATTTTTTCCTTATTTTACAATATTGACCCATATCTCATAACACTCATTAAAAATTCTTTGCTCTTTCAATAGATATATTTTGAAACCACACTTTATGTGACAAGCATTATAGAAGTGGAGAAGGGAAAATAAGTATGGCATGGTCCTTGCTTTCAAAGAACTTATCTTTGAGAGATGGGCGAGAATGGCTATGGGCTCTGCAGATAGGAACAAGCCCTATTAAAGAGATGGATGCCACTGAGAATTAGAGGATGAAGCACAAATGACTGTCTCGACTGTCTCATTCAGGGTGAAAGTTTCAGAGTGGAGGTGAATAGTCATCTCCCAAATGAGCAAAGTCAAAGGTGAGACATGGAAGAAGGTTTTGGGCAGAAGGGCACATGTGCAGTACATGTTGATTGTGGGCATAGGGCTCCTTGCCACACTGCTAATAGCCTCAGAGAGCATCCACTGGCCCTCACTGAGGCTCTCATCTAGGCTCTCCTGCAACATCCTTGATTGGGAGCAGGGGAATGCTTAAGGCACCTGGTAATGTGGCCAGCTCTTTAGAATGGCTTATATGCAAGAAAACCTTAATACACAAGATCCAGAACACAGGTCTGGGGAATAAAATAAAATTTGAATTTCCTCTAATGCCGAAAGTGAAGTCAAAATAAAGGCTACAATGAATCAAAAAGAAAAACGGACATACAAAGCCCATCCTTCCTGACAATGAAAGCTACCAAATTTTAACCACTTTATTCTGATAATAATACTTTCTGCTTTAAGAGAATCTGGATGAGGTATATTCAAAAGTCATTTCCACAGCTATAAACCCTTCAAGTATTGTGCAATAAGTATCTGGGCAATAATTATGGCAATGTTGCGATACCACAAAATTCCATACAGGGACTGGGTACTGCAGAGATACCCTTTTGTATTTGGAGGCAACACCACCACTCAGCACCTCTGGAATTAGGGTATCCCTGGGTGCTCTTAGGACCAAAAGAAAGAAAGCTCCAAGGAAGGAGATGTATTGGAATTCCCAAATTGCCAAAGCACCCTCTTTCACATGGGCATGATGAGTATCCCAACATAAGTGCCTGTACAATTCTGAGCTGTACTCTGGCAGGCTTCTAGCAGTCTGGTTCAATAATTAGATACTGAGAATTTTCATTAAAACTTCCTTCAATTATCAATTAACTATTTCTCTCACTGGGTTTTCTTCATTATCTTCTGTCCTTAATGGGAGCTCAGCTACCTCACTCTAAAATGAGATAATCACACAGCAAATAAATTAGACTAGGAGAAATATTTAAGACAAATAAAACTCTGCATATTGAAACAAACATTATTTACAATCCATATGACTCTCCTATATGTAGACAAAAAGTGTCCTGGGTTTAGTTCCCCTTTGAATACTAGATTTTAAAGTAAATTGTGGAAGTCCTACTCAATTTTTTCTCCATTTTTTTTATCACAACAATATACTCTCTTTCCTTTTTATTTTGATTGTACACATAAGAACTCTGTCCTTTTAGACCTGCCGTTCTGGTCATTTCACCAAATACTTTGATATCCATATCCTAACTGTGAGAGGGAACTTGTGGGATCCAATTACTGAGGTAACATTATCTTTGGCAAAACTATCCAAATTCCGTTGAAAGACTAGAATAAAACAGCTTGACTGCTCAATTAATGCTATCAGAGTCTAAGATTGAAGACTTTATGGAGTTTAAGACTTGAATTTGTAAAATATATACTGTTTTAAGATTCAGTTGATCTCTACAAACAGAGCAACAGTTCAAAATTTTTTATTTCAGTTTCCAGATTTTCTGCCTTTTATTACAATATTTCACTTTGTTGAAAGGAAACAGGCCCCAAAAGGAGTCACTTTTGCTAAGCCCCACCAAGACTTAATACCTAAACTAATTGCAATTTCAGCCTGTCCCAGGAGTGGAATTTTAAACCAATCAGTCTGGAATTTCCTGATCAGCATTAGTGAGGTAATCTGCATGATAAGACCCCTGCCCTTCCCCCCCTCAGGGAAGGTGACCTTGCCAGAAACAATTTTTTCTTTTGCTAATAACCTCCTTGTCCTGCCCCACTGCTGTCTATAAAATCCTTCTATTCTGTACAGCTCCTCAGCGCTCCCTTCTGTTTGCTAGATGAGATGCTGCCTAATTCATGAATTGTTGAATAAAGCCAATTCGATCTTTACATTTACCCCAGTAGAATTTTTTTTAAAAAACCCGAAAGGATTTTTTTCATTTAAGTCTTTTGCTTTAATGTCAGCTGTTTTTAGATCGGTATTTTTACAGTAAGCACAATTTTTATCTTTACATTAAATTCTAACAAACAGTAATTATAAATGTGCATAGACTTAACCATTTGCATCATTTTACAGAGTTTTGTTTTAAGGGAGTTTTAGGAAGTCAGAGAGAGAATATTTCTTTTACCTGTTTTTTAAAGCAGCCCTCAAAAGAAATCTCCTATCTTTGCACTTGGTATCTAGAGCATCTCACGATGTTAGTGGTTTCATTGGGGGAGAACTGAGGGACAGGAAATCTAATCCTTGAAAACAGAGCTTCCAGATATTTACACTGGAAAATCAGCTTTCCTTACTGTTAGCGCCAGTGCTGCATAGTACCACTACCCACACACAGTACTGCTTGGCCACAGCTAAAAATAACATTCTGCCTCCGTCACTCGAATCATACATACCCTATTTTTAACTTTAGTGGGACTACGATATTCTTAAATTCTCTGTCCTTCCTGTGGGTTTCTACCAGTCTTTTCACATATAGCTGCCAAAACACTTATCCTCAGAAGCCTCTTTATCTTTATCACCATCCTGACAATGTTGAACTTTACCCTAGCCCTGTGATCCTAGAAAATAACAAAGGTAAAGGAAATTGCCCCACCCCTCTGTGTTTTGGAAATGGCTCACTGCAAGGAACCACCCTTCCCCATATGATTTAGATAAGATTCAGGGCACTCCCCATGTTTACTCAAGAAAGGGCCAAAGACCCTCCAAATTCCCATTCTTGGCTTCATAAATGATTAGCTGAACTATTTGTGCCACTGACCAATCTGGACAAAACACCTGCTACTTGACTAGACCAGATCTTTAGCTAAACTTAGCTCTCTTTCCTCCAGGATCCTTAATTTTGACCTACCCCGAGTTTAACAGACTCAACCCTTCTTTCATAATCTTTCCTAAAAATTGGCTGACCCCAGGGAAAACCATTCTCTGGTCTTCTGCCCCCAATCACACGCCTCTCACTCATCCTGCCTTCCCACAACCCATTCTCTTTAGCCTTGCTTACTCTTCCCCATAAAAGAAAAGTCCTTTTCTGCCTAGCCTTTGAGATGCCTACACACGTATGGTTGGCAAATTCTCCCTATTACAATCTCCCTCCCTCCTCTTATTACAGTGATCTTTCAAATAAGGTCTCCTTACATAAATCCAGATTTGCTTTTTATCTGATGCTCCATTTGATCAGATTAGAAAGATTTCTGGCAACTAACCCCAACCTAGTTCACTGAACTAATTGAACTAATTTGAAAATTTTTCCTTTCAATATATCTACTCAAATGGAGCTAGACCTTTCATTCTCTTGCACTAATGAATGCTTCCATTTCAGCATAAAATGAATTACAAGAATGTCCTAGAAAAGTGAATCTGGGTTTTAAAAATTGTTATCCTTGCATACCTAGCATCTAGTTCCTATCCATAGTAAATAACTGCTGAATTACAAAGCAAATTAACAAATTAAGTTTTCTAAAACAATATGCATCTTATTGTAATAGAAACATATATCTTAGCTCCCAAAATCTGTTCAATAGTATAACAATTAAGATATCTTAATTTGAAGATATCTTCAGAATTAGGAAACTTTCTAAAGTTGTTCAGTAATTGATTAACAAAACTACTCTTGTTACACATATTGCACACAATTATGATAAAGGCCATGATCATTTTCTGACAGAAATATTTCTTTTGTTGGACAGAAAAGATCTATTGAAACAATATATGTGTTGAAACTATAAGTTAATGAACAATTTGATAAAGCCATGCATATTTTCAGACAAAAGTACCACTAAAGTCAAGTAAACACAGTAACTGTTCCAATGCCAAAAATGAAGAAAACATTTACTCCAATAAAGAATAGGCAATATTCTTTAGGTTAAGCTTTTCAAAGTAGCAAAATTTGAAGAACAGAAGGGAATGAAGATAGTATTTAGCTAAGGACAAAGGAATATATGTAAATGAGAAAAAAATAAGAAATCATTAACAGGTGAACCAAAAGGAAAATATTAGTATTGTCCTCAAGCCTTCTTACTCGACTATAGATCCCAACAGTTAAAACCAGAAATCGACAAGACCACTTAACTCATACTCTAAAACCCACTGTGCTTATTTCTCCTTGCACTTTCTTGAGGCATTGACAAAGGTGTTTTACCAAGAACGGAACATTCTAACCGAGAAACCAGAAAAGGCCCCATAGCAATGGAATGCCTAGACCATGACACCCCACGCATCCCCTTACCTGCCTATGATCATGGGCGGAACACATACCAACCCCACCCATGATCACTTGCTCCTTGCATGCTCTCTTGTATTACGCCTCTTGTATGAGCCTCTCTGTAAAACACTAGGTGTCCATCTTCCAGGCGGAGAGGTCGGTTGTTAAGTCTTGAGCCAGCCACCTCCCCTGGCTACTGCCTTCTGAAATAAATTTCTCCCTTTCTCTTTTTCAAACCCTCATTTCTTGAGTTATTGGCTTCTCTTATGATGAGTTTATCCAAGTTTGTTCAGCAACAGTGTTGGCAAACCCAGCCAGGAGCTATGTTTTTGATTTGTCCAGACCCCTTGGGATTTCCTGGGATGGAGCAGTTAGCCTCCACAGTGCGCTGGGGCTTACCCATTCATGTTTTGAAGTTAGCGGCTATGATAGATCAATAGGTAATGGCACAACAATATAATGGCTAAAACTGTAAAAAGCCACAATAAATGGGACTAAGTTACAGAATGGTGTAACTCATAGATGAATTACTGAGTTTGAAGATCAAATGGGGAGACTCTCCTAGGTGGCTATAGAAAAAAGATATATCAAAGAAATACCAAGAGGATAAAGGATAGAAATAAAAGTGCCAAAATCTATGGGAATACCATAAAGAGAGAAAAAATTAAAAGAGAGAGCAGGGCAGAGTTTAAAAAAAATATATGAAGAGAATTTTCACAGAATTAAAATAAATTATGAAAAATGTCAAACTGAAAGTTTCAGATGCAAGCATGTTAAAATTAAAAGCACTAAATGCAAAATGAAAATATACAACACTTCGAGGCAGAAAAAGATGGCCTAAATAGCAACAAGAACCAAAATAACAATAAAATTCACAATAGTAACACAGTATGTAAAAAAACAAGCAAGCAATATTCTCAAGATATTCTCAAAAAAAAGAACTTTGAACCATGAATGTTGTATGAAGTAACTATAGTACAATGTGAGGGAGTAATAAAGACACACAAAGCTTGGGCCACTTGGCTGGTAAAGCATGCGACTCTTTATCTTGGGTCTGTAAGTTCAAGCCTCATGTTGACATACAATGCCTCAGAATTTTTACCACTGAAAAAGTAAAGTACTTTTACTTTTTTATACTGAAAAGGAAAAAAAAAATACTGAAGATAATCTAGGTAGCATTAAAATAAGAGAAACAAATCCAGCTTCTTTTGTAAAAGATAGAAGCCACTAGAGCAGTACCATAAACTTTACTAAGGTATTTTATCATAAAAACAATAATAGCTAATACAGGATTAAAAACGGAAAAAAAAATAGATGC
Source organism: Callorhinus ursinus (assembly GCF_003265705.2). Taxonomy (NCBI): domain Eukaryota; kingdom Metazoa; phylum Chordata; class Mammalia; order Carnivora; family Otariidae; genus Callorhinus; species Callorhinus ursinus. The sequence goes on from NW_027397064.1 coordinate 43,909,358, forward strand.
ATAGAAAGATACATGGATATTATCAGTATAAAGAAAGACACACACACACACACACACACACACACACACACACAGCCATAACAATCCAGAACTGAAAATCTAAATAAACATTTGCCACATAATGGATCACAAGAGAAAAAAAACAAAGACATGAAATGTAGTTTAGTACTGACTTATTGTGAGAAGTTACAGATGTTGAAATTTAAGAAATTAATGTGGGAACGTAAGAATGGAAACGTGTCTTAAGGGCAACTACCATTAACTACAATATATACACTTTATATCAGTCAAAAAAAAACTTATCTGACAGTAGGAAATGAAAAAAATTAAAAACAAAGCACACTAGATAGAAAATATGCAATAAGATGGAAAAATACAAATCTACCCCATTTTACATTTGGCTTTGGTATCCAAATTAATTAATCCCTTTATGAGTAAGAAACAAAGGCTATAAAATATAAGAAAATATAAGAAATAATATAAGAATATTATTTCAACTTAGACCAAAGGAAGAATTTTTTGAAAAATATACAAAAATAAAAATCAATTTTATTACTAACAATTTCATTTCAGAAAAGGTCACTATGGAAAAGATAATAGACAAATGACAAATCTGAGAAAAAATAGTTTCTCTCTCTGAATCTGATAAAGAAGTAGTATCCAGGGGCGCCTGGGTGGCTCAGTTGGTTAAGCGACTGCCTTCGGCTCAGGTCATGATCCTGGAGTCCCGGGATTGAGTCCGGCATCGGGCTCCCTGCTCAGCGGGGAGTCTGCTTCTCCCTCTGACCCTCTTCTCTCTCGTGCTCTCTATCTCTCATTCTCTCTCTCAAATAAATAAATAAATAAAATCTTTAAAAAAACAAAATCAAAGTACCACAGGCTGGGTGGCTTAAACAAAAGTTTATTTAAAAAAAAAAAAAAAGAAGTAGTATCCAAAATATACAAAGATTTTCCTAAAGAGCAGTAAGAAACGTAAGCAGTAAGAAAAGTTGGTAACCCTGAAGGAAAAGGGACAAACAATAACTGCCAATTTATAAAACAGACAGTCCAAAAGGCTAATAAGGATATAAACAAATGCTCAAACTTATTAGGAATCACCAAAATACAAATTTAAACCATATTACTTTATACTAATTTGACTGAAAAAGTCAGAAAATTGTATAATGCCAAGTATTGGTGATGATGTGAGGTTATAACAATGGTTCTCACATTTACACACTCATTGGAATCACCTGGGAGAAATTAAAAACTATCAAATGTCTAAGATTCCCTCAGTCCTTTAAATCAGAATAAAGGGTCCTGGCTTTAATATTTTTTAAGAACTCTTCAGGTAGTTCTAATGTGCAAACAGAGTTGAGGAAAACATGGTTACTCTTCATATACTACCGGTAACAATATATAAATAGCGTGACTCATTTGAAAAAAATGCTTATTAACAAATCGAATGTTCATATACCCCATAACTCAGAAACTCCATTCCTGAGTATTCATCCCAAAGGAATTCTCAGAGATCTACAAGGTACTTCTGGGAGAAATCCTGTTATTGTTTGTGGTGGCAAGAAGTTGCAGGTAATCTTGTCTATCACCAGCGGAAGAGATAGGCAAAATGTGGTAGATGTACATCATGGGGCACTATGAGGAATGATCAATTGAAAATGGTGATTAAATATGTACATAACAACGTGGGTGGATCTCAGAGACCATGCTGACTGCAACAAATAAGGTGAGCCAGATAACCCCTAAATCAAACAATGCTCATATACAAAACAATACCAATTTTAAAAGAACAAATACTGGGGAGGAGAGCAGGGGGATGGGTGAAATAGGTGAAGGGGATTAAGAGGCACTCATCATGATGAGCACTGAGTAATCCCTAGAACTGATGAATCACTAGACTGTACACCTGAAACTAATATAACACTGGAGGTTAACTCTACTGGAATTAAAATTTTAACAATACAAACAAAAAATAACTTCATTAAACAATTGACTGTGGTGAAGAGCAGCAAAGGGATAAGGAATGGCATCAGAGGGAATAAAATAGAGGAATGACAGTGGCTTTGAACAGCCCTAAAGAGTACGATGATTTCAATACTTTGTACCCACGATCAATATATAAATCTTGGTAAATCTCTTGCCATTCTTCTCTATTTAGCACATGGAATCTTGTGGTGCATTTATGGGGCGATGTCAGAGCCCTGCCCTTGAGTCCAAGAGAAAGCAGAAGTTCATTTGAGATTGGAAAAACCACACTTTCCACACAAGTGAGACATCTAGATGGGCCCTCCTGGCTACTGTGTTCCTTTTATTTCTTGTTCTTTGATACCTCACAGCAGCTGTTCAAATATTTTCTACTCTTGTCAAGTCATATCCTAAGGAGAAAATCTTGCCTCCTACGTTATTGAAATGACTGATGTCAGCTCTTTCGCATATCTTCATTTTTTTCCTATCTCCACTAGCCAGTTGGGCAAACGGTGATTGCCCACTTTTTCCACTGTGTCATGTCCTTAGACTCTTTGCAGTACTAAATTTATATTTCAAAGGGAGAGCTGAGCAGTCTAATTGATGGATGGATTTTGAGAGTAAAAATGAGAACTCAAGGACGATGGCTACTTTTTTTTTTAACTGAGTAAATCACAGTGACATTTATTGAGAAGGGGACACTTAGGGAACGCCAAAAGACTTCTTTTTTAGTTATGCTAGTTCTGAGATACCTATTAGACAACTAAGAAGAGATATTGAGCGAATGGTTGGATATAGGAACCTGGGACTGGCAGGTAGGGTACGAACAGAGATATAATTTGTGAAGTAGCCAGTTTATAGGTGATGAGGTCAGCTAGGAAGTGGGTATAAACAGAGAAATGATTACTGAGTCCAAAGGCACGTCCAATTTTATAAACTCTACAGAATAAGATCAACTATGAGATAGTTAAGGAACAGCCACTGAAGTCAAATGAAAATGAAGAAAAGTGTGCAGTTTGGGCATCCAAATGAAGAATGTTTTCATTAAGGGAAGATTAAACGATACTGAAATGGCTACAAAGGGAAAGCCCGAGAAATGCCTATTAGTTTCACAACATGGAGATTATCGGTGACTTTTGCAATGTAGTTTCAGGGATAAAGGGGCTAAGACAGCTTGACTGATGTTGGTTCATGAGAAAATAAGTAAGGTGGTAGAGACAGGAAGTAGAGATACTCAGGAATTTTTCTATAAATGGAAGCAAGCAATAGGGCAGGACTGAAAGGTGACACAGACTCCAAGGAAGAGCCGTTTTGTGGGTACTATTGCGCGTGCATTTATACAAATGGGAAGATTAAAAGGAAAAAAAAAACCGGTGATACAGAAAAGAGAGAGGATAAATGCAGGAACAAATTCCCTGAACAAGCATGAAGACGTATGATCAAATCCACAAGGGAAGTGATTATCCTTAGATTAAAAAGAGGCAGTTTGCTCCTTATAACAGAAGGGAAGGCTGAGTCATTGGAACACTTAAAAATACTTAGTGGTTCAGTAGACTGAGTGATGAGGGAATACGGAATTTCTCCTCCATGTATTTTATCTCTTAAATAAAAAGTAGGTCATTAGCTCTGAGTGAGGAAGATGAAGGGATGTAAAGATTAGAGAAGAGAAAAGGAGAGGAGAGGAGGAGGGAAAAGGGGAGCGGAGACAGAAAACTGAAAACAGTCATCTTGAATACAAGAGCAAATGGAAGAGGCAAGGCAGTTGATTTTCTGGATAATTGTAATGACCTGATGAGGACTGCAATCTAAATGTAAAGTAAGGGTAGTCAACACGGTCATATGAGTTTGTGGGTATATGTGTGTGTGTTTAAACGTTTCAGCCATGTTACCTACTTAAGTGTAGAAGAATACGTAGTCATCAGCAGGAGTTAGGATTTTTCCAGGCAAGCAAAACAGAAAAAAAGAGGCAACAGTGTCTTGGTAAATTACTAAAACAAGACTTTTCTTTGAAATTGGTCCAGTCTTAGAAACTACATCAAACTGTTATTTCCTCTTCTTATCATATCCCTTTCTTGTAATTAACGTGAATATTCCATTATAACTTACTATTTTAGAAATATTTTTAAATTCCCACAGTGTAAAAACTTGTCCACAATTTAGTAACCAAAGGGGAAAATATACACATACATAAATTCTCACACCTTATGTTTGTTGTACTAACACATTCACACCCAAGAAGTCTTTCTGAGGGATTTCCTTACATGGTAGCACAGGTAAGATGCAGAAAGGAAAAATAAATTTCAGTGTCTCAGTGTTTAACGTGGATCTTGACACAATGGTAGATCAGGGACTAACATTACTGATATCTTTATCACTGGTGCCCTGACTTTTACATTTTGGACTCTCCCACCCTTTTCATAGGTACGTCCTCTTGCCCAATTTCAGTTAGACCTTTTTGACTCTGATCTTCCAGAAAGAGCAAGCAGGTCTGGGCTGGGAAGCTGGAGTCCAGTGGCATGTGCAGCTGCTGAGGGCAAGAGCACTCAGGCATTTGTACCTATAACTAGCAAACCCCGTATTTCTTTTTTTTTTTAATTTTATTTTATTATGTTATGTTAATCACCATACATCATTAGTTTTTGATGTAGTGTTCCATGATGCATTGTTTGCACATAACACCCAGTGCTCCATGCTGAACGTGCCCTCTTTAATACCCATCACCAGGCACCCATCCCCCCACCCCCTCCCCTCTAGAACCCTCTGTTTCTCAGAGTCCAGAGTATCTCATGGTTCGTCTCCCCCTCCGTTTTCCCCCCCTTCATTCTTCCCCTCCTGCAAGACTGTTTAATCAAATCCCATATTTCTAATCTAGAAGATCCTTTCCTACTGGAAATTTTGCAACACTGACCTATCTCTTTTCACATTTCTGGCTTCCATCCCACTAATGGAATAATTTCCTTTTCCCCCTTGGATTAGACATCAAATGGAGTGAGTGGTATCAGACTAACTAAGGGTGATCTTTTCTTTTGAGCAAATTATCCAGAGAAAAAGACCACAATCCACACCACATAAAGCTCTTATTCTGTCTTCAAATATGCCAATAATTGCTATTAATTAGCCTCTGCTTGTTGTAAAGCAAAAGGGACAATAAGAGCTCCCAGTACCCTCGGATTTGTGATGAACATTTGTATCTTTGCTCAGCTCTGGATTCGTTTTCAAAGTCTTAAAAGACAGGTATTTTGAGTCATATTCCACCAACCTACATAGATGTTGATTCCTCTAACAGCACAGATACATTTCCTAGAAGGTCCAAAGGTAGCAAAAAACTAGAAAACATTTTAGGGTGAAATAATTTTTAGAGCAATAATAATTTTAATATGTATAAGAATTTACAGTTGCCATATTCTTGAATTCCCCTATTTTATTAGTGTCATATATATGTATAGTCACACACAGAATTTTAAAAAGTCAATATTTTGTGAATTGTCTAATTTTAACCCACAAACATTTATTTTGATAAATAAATGGAAGACAGAAGTAGTAATTACATCTTGAAAATAAAAGTAAGCACATCTTTGGATAAATGTGACCGTTCAATTTTACTATTTTACAGGTAATCCTCCACAAAGGTATATTTGCTATTTCCATTGTGTTACTTACCTTAATTCTGTAATCTTTAATATTCTTAAAGATTTATTTACTATTTTTGAAATAAACCATACTGTTACATTAGTAAAATATTAACATTCTATCTATAGAAACAAAAGTAATAGAAAAAAATAACGATGTGAATTACTTTGGACTAGAGATTCTTAGGTGCGGAGCAACTCTTGTGTACAAAGCAGGGCACATGTCACAATGTCAGCTGTGAGGGTGGGGCAGGGAACCTAGTATTTGTTGTCTTGAAAAACGTGTAAACAGTACAGAATGTTCACAACAGAAAATTCAAGAAAGAAGCTCTAGAAAATCTTGGTTGGTGAGAACTGCAGAAGAGAAAGTGAGAAAAATACTTTTAAGTAATGTGGGTTTGAAAAGTTCATAAACAGGTTTGGAGGAAAACACAGTCTCCTTATAATTTTTGGCATTTTTAATATTTAACAAGGAGACTTGCACCTTGTAATGTGTGTCCATCTCATTTTGTATTTTCATATCTTAAAACTGCCATCAGGCACAATTCTCGTAGGCTGGCTTTGCTCTCTAGTCAGTGACCTGCAGGTGAAAAAGCCTCCTTGTTCTGTAATTTCTCTGCCAAAACACACACTTGCTGTTAGATCTGTTGCTTGCTTTCCTCTCATTATTTTTAACGTATAAAAAGAGGAGTCACAAATGCATGAACCTAACAAGACTGGTTGGTCCCTCTCCTTTTATTTAGAAACTTAATTGTACATATTAGAAGATATTAAGACTGTAGGGTATACACTTACTTTTAATGACCCAAAATTATAAAAGTACTCAAATAATGACAAAACAACCATCCTAATTCCACACATCTGTTTTTAAAATTTTACCTCATGTATTAGAGAAATATTGTTATTTTTTTTCTAAATGAGAGAAATATTGTATTTTAAAGATAATATTTACTATCATAAATTGAGGTATATCTATCTTTGCTTTTATATTAAAACTTGATTGTATGACAAATGCATTTCTGTATGTGTAGAAACCAAGTGCTTCAGTGTATTTGCATTGCATTGATGCAATTTAAAATTTATTCCTCTCTCTCCTAGCACACCCTACCAGGGATATCAAAGCCAAGACTAAACTGAGAAGAGATAAGATGGAAATTTCGCAGTGACCTTCTTTACGAAGTGCAGAGCAAAGAACACTCTATAAACATTGTTTTCAGATATGGTATTAATATTGAAAATAGTAATGACAAGAAGCCCAAGTTAAAATAAGCATTTTTTTCTAAATTATGGTAATATTGGCAAAGTGTAAATACATTTTAAGTGCTGGAAGCTATCCACTTAACTTATTTAACAGAATCACAAGCAAATAATCATTATTTAGTGATAAATATGCAGCATACCCACCATTACAAAGAAATCCTGTCTTGTTAGAGGTGAAATCAAAACTTTCTTTTAAAGAGAAGCAAATTTGGAGTTTCCTCATGTTTCCCAATGCTTTCTCTCCACCCCCCCCCCCATTAACATTCTGTTCTCATAATGCAAACCTTATGTGACAATATGCAGCCTGGCTCATTCCTTTAACATTACACAAATGTGCTCGCTCAGCACTCCAAAAAAAATAACCCAATTGTTGTGCATGTCTTTGATCATTTCTATACCAGTGTTGGCCAGGTAAAGTAAAACAACACTGTGCCTTTCCTATGAAATATATCATGTTTTTTTAGATCATAAATTGTAAGAAAAATTCAATAGAGAACTAGCTCTTTAGAAAATTCAAATTGAGACCATTAATCACAATACAGTGTTAACAGTTTAGATACCAGTACTGCTTTAAGCTAAAACTAGTTACTAAAATTTTCAGTTAGATGAGTACATATACTCACTTACTAACTGAATAATTTCCTACCAGGTAAAGGTAAAAGCTCTTACTTGCTTAGGAAGATGTGGGAACTGGGAGGGGGAAAAGCTGCTGAAGCTTAATGATTTTCAGCTGTGAGACAGATGGTGCCTCAGACTGAATTGAAAACCTTTTGAATAGTTAAGTTAGGGCTCCTGAAACATAAAGGAACGCTACCTTTGCTTCTGCTGGGTTCCCTCCTTTGGGCTACGGAAGGGCAATTCCTTACTGAAAATTGAGTAAGTCCAAATATCCCTATTAACAGAAAACATCTCTGGCTTACAAAAGAAATTTTATGTCCTAATGTCTTCTATTTCTTCTATATTAAGTAAAACATTCTAAATTAAAGAGAATTAAAGAAAATTGCATAATTCACCTTGGTCTACAGGATGTACTAATTCTAGCACTTGAGGAAAATCTGTCATTGCATATACACACACATATAATATGGATATATTTATACAGTGATTATAAAAACACTATTGTTTAATACTAAAGCAGTCGCTACTCATGCAGCCAACTAGGTTCCTCCAGCTAGTGATTCCAGGTTACTATTATTCCTCTAACTCAAAATATTGACTAGAAATGGTTCAAAAATACAACTCTGTGTGTGTGTTTATAAATATCATACACAATTTCATGTTTCAATATTATTCATCATGAACCAATAAATTATTAAATATTTTAACTCGTAAGATAAAAAATAGTAATTAGACAAGAAATAAATGTGAATCTGAGAGAAAGGGACTTTTCTCTACTGAAACAGAATTATTTTTGTCCTACTCTATAAATTCTAAATCACCTAGTATAATATAGTGCAGAAATATAGTGCAGGATCACTAAAATGTCATTCGAAATGGTGTTGATGATTATAATGTAATACATATTTTTGGCATTTTCTTGTATCATTACATTCTTGTTTATATATTTATTTATATTTTATAATATTTTGGATGATCATCAATTTATATGTATTAATATATAAGCCATACACACTGCAACACTGGTTACATTTATAGAAATTGAATTAGCTGAAATCTAAAGGTATATTATTAGAAAATAGAAAGAAATGAAAGAATCAGAATGAATAAAATCTGAATGAGTAAAAAAAAAAATGGATAAATTCTATAGAGGCCATTTAAACTACTCCTATCCTCTACTTTCTTTAAAGTTCAAGCAAAACCAATTTCTCACTGAATTTGCCAATAATGTGGCAATAATTCATTTTTGGTCATAGTCTCCTACAACCCTTCCAATGCATTATTTCCAGGCATGATTCCAAGACTCTGAATCCTAGAGAAGCGATAGGAATTGCTTTGCACTATTCTGCATTAGCAGAAATGTATTCTCATTTGGAAAATCTACAGCAGAAATACCGATTTCAATTTTCCAGCTTTATCATTGTACTGCATGCCCTATGCTGCATTCATCAACCCACGGAAGCGATGCGAACTCACAAAGCTCATGCCTTCTATATTCTGATACTATTATATGTTGAGTTCCATAATACTGTTAATTAGAAGTATATTTACCATCCAGTTAGTATTCATTTTATACAGTTCCTTCAGTAAGAAAAATGCATAGACATATTGGGGACACAAGCCAAAGCTAAGAATCATAGAGAGATACTCAATTGGGAGAGGAGAGGAATACAAAGAAGTTACGGATGAAGGAAGAAGGAAAGACAGTGAAACAAATTTCCTACCTCTGAGATTAGCTTTACTACATAACAAGACAAATAGAGCTACTATAGGACTACATATTTTTGCCAAATACTCCGGCTCTCTGCAAGTCCAGGGAAAATGGGGTGGGAGGAGACAAACACTCAATTTAAGGATAATGTGTGATTCCACAAACATCTATTGTGTGCCCATTTTGTGCCAGGCTCTGTATATCTACCTAAGGGCTTTCACACATGTTCTCACTTAATACAGCTATTCTCTGAAGCAGGCAATATAACCTTCAATTTATAAATGAGCATACAGTGGTCGAGGTTATAGTGTAGGTTATAAGTATTCCCAAGATCACACAGAGGGTAAGAGATACAATAAATATTTATCCCTAGGTCTTCAAATGACAAGTTCAAGAGACTTTTACACTATACTACAAATATCATACAAATATATCTCATGATACGTTTCTAAAGGAAGATGAATTTGTCAAGTAAAGCATTTGGGTTTTGTGTATATGTGTTGTGATGTGGGAAATGGTTTTTTGGATAGTATAGTGGAACTAAAATTGAGGTTGCAAAAAATGAAAAGAATAAGGGTCCTGATTGATTGTAATAGTTAAAGAGTTATTTAAATATTGGGGTGCCTATAGGGCAATCTGTTGAGCCTCCAACTCTTGGTTTCAGCTCAGGTTGTGATCGTGAGATCGAGCCCTGTGTTGGGCAACGTGTTCAGCACAGTCTGCTTAAGACTCCTTCTCCCTCTCCCTCTGCCCTAACCCCCTAAAATAAATAATCAAATCTTTTTTAAAAAAAGTTATTTAAATATTTCTTAAAACTAGGTAATGCTATTTTTACCCATGCTGTACTTTATCTATATAAACTTTTTATCACAGATCTTCTGGGATACTTACAATCTTTTCTATGACCACTGTAAGAGGCCAATACCCACTATCTCAGAATCCAAAACATATCATTCTGACTTTACCTGTTATTACTGGACCTGATACAAACTACATGCTCTGATATTTCAAATTATGTGTTCAGTCTAGGTCACTTTTTGTTCTGACCAGCATGAACTCTATATTCCTATAGTGATATTGATTATTAATACTTTGTTTTACTCTGAAAAAGAATTTAAAGTTCTTTATCCCAAAAGACTTCTTATGATTAATAGTAAGAGAGCAAGAAACATTTAGAGGGTAATAGAGTCTATAGGTATGGAATAAATAAAACGAGCAGGTTAACAGTAACTAGAATTCCTTGCCTCAATCTGATTTTCAGGGAGCTCTGAAGAGTTGATATACCATTTATGTGGCATCTAGTGTGTGCTTAGCAATAAATCAATGCTTTAAACAGAGCATCTCATTTACTTCTCCAAATAACATTCTCAGAGTGGTAGAAATTCAATATGGCCACATCTGGGCTAATGGAGCAAAATGATAGACCCAAATCTATGTATCAATCAAGTGGCAGAATCAGAATTTTACTGTGAGTTGATGTGACTCTAACGGACATTTAAACTTCCTACTATATTGGGCTGGTGCATCTTGGATTCATTATTATAGAGCAAATTCCTTCTAAAATACCACTGGGTACAGTGAAAGTTCCATAACAACTCTTACTCTCCCATCTGTTAAACATCTAGCAAGAAAATAACAACACATCATTAAATAAAATCATGTTTCATGCATACAAGTTGAAAAAAAGACTTTCTTTGTATATAAATTGAAATTTAATGTGTTAAAGTCTTGTCTGGCTATCATGCAGTAGGATGAGAGGATCCTAGAGGACATAACACATACAAAACTGAAGCAATTTAGACCAGACAAGCTGATTATGGCTGAGGACAGACAAGTAACCTACACCTGGTCAGAAGAGCAGAATCCAAACCCAAAAACCCACTAAGCAAGACTGAACTCAAAATCTAGGAAATTAGAAGGGCGATGTCCTGTGCACATGGTTGCTGCCATCTTAGGGTAGCCAAACTTGGACTCAGCTTGTCTTACTAGGATGCTTTGAGGATGCTATAGACTAAAAGTAGCTTGCCTAATAAGGACTTATCATCTCACAGTAAGAAATATGAGGGTAAGTAATTTCTAGGTTGGTGAATACAACGCATAGCTGTCATCAGGGACTGCAGTGCTTTCATTTCTTCTGCTCTCCCATCATTAGCAGCATGTTGGCTTTGTCTTTAAGATGTTCCTCAGAGTCACAAAATGGCTGTCCACAGTTACCTAAACACATACAGAATGTAGCTAAAAGAGTATTTCATTTTGGAAAAAAACCCACAAAACTTTCAGAAGCTCTCAAGGAGAAATGGTCTTATGGATAGACCATGAATGAAACTGAGCCTAGGGGGGCGCCTGGGTGGCTCAGCCAGTTAAGCATCTGCCTTCGGCTCAGGTCATGATCCAGGGGGTCCTGGGATTGAGCCCCAAGTCGGGCTCCCTGCTCCGCGGGAAGCCTGCTTCTCCCTCTCCCACTAACCCTGCTTGTGTTCCCTCTCTCGCTGTGTCTCTCTCTGTCAAATAAATAAATAAATAAATCTTAAAAAAAAAGAGAGAGAAAGAAAAGAAACTGAGCCTACGAAAGTGAGTATGAGACATTTTAGCTTCATTAATGGGTTCATTGATAAGGAGAGGTAGGAGAATGGCTGCAGGATATGCAGATTTACTACATGAAAACTTGTCATCATAAACAAGTTTAAAGATCTTAAATGACCATTCCTTGCAATAGAGGCCAAAGTTAAATCTTAAAATTACCTGACAAGTTCAGCTTTGTTTTACTGCCTTTCTCCACCCACCTATAAACTTCATCAAGAAGTTAAAAGACTCATTTCAACTTCTAGGATTAGTAATGATGTAGAATGAGAAATAAAAATAGTGAAAGAATAGAGCATAAATAAAATGAAAATATCCTTGGTAATGACAAACCATACCAACCTGTCTTAAAAACTGAGAGACTTCCATTACAAATGGTAGTTGTGCTAATACAGACCTGGAAAGAAGCCTATCGTAGGAAGTTAAAAGAATTATGCAGAAGCCTAAAAGATGCCTTTTTCAATTGCTAATCCTGTCTTTCAAAAACAGAATATTATTTTTTTGCTCAAAGTTAATGATTGCTACAGCATTTGGTACACAATCATATTTTTAGTAGCGTGGAGAAACATAGCCCTTGCTTTAGCCACTCATAAATTTAGTCTCTCGAGTCCCCTCACATTTATCATCTCTGATTCACTCTCAGTTATTCACAATGAAACTCATGCTTTATACCTCTGTCTACCTTGTCTGCTTTTAATGTCTTTTTAAAACAATTCTGAATTCAAGGTTTTTTGTTGTTGTTGTTATTGTTGTTTTTCGTTTTTAATTTTTATCCATTGAGGGACCTGGATAGATGTCACAACAGAGAAGTCTGAGGAAGGAACAGAAAATTGAAGGTAGAATAGAATGAACTTCAAGGTTTGTGCACCAGCCGAAGCAAGAAACAAGATAGGGGCTGGGATCCACAAACCAGGAAATTATGAGACTCAAAGTTATAACTCTGCATGGAGTGGAAAGCCTACCCTCTTTGACAATTAAAAAGTTAAATTTTATTACAAATTTGACAAAACAATGAGATTGTTATCATTTGAAAAAATAGCAGGTGACTTAATCAGTCGGAGTCTGCTTTGAAATTCTTTTATATTCTTACAATTCTATAATTCAAAATCCACTATTCATTAGACAAGATTCTTAAAAGAAATATTTTGTAAGATAACGTCAGTTTTAGGTAAAAAGGTACAGAATATTTTTGTAAAATCTGTCTACATCCTAGCAGGCAACATGGGGAACATCTGCCAACCCTACAACTGCACAACCTTACAATTTCAATAAAAATGTATTGACTGCTTATGAGGAAACAAGCACTGAGTTTGGCATTTGCCAGCACACTAGCTCAGTTATGTACTGATTGTGCTAACAACAGAAACGAATATGGCATATACACAAATTACTGTGATGCAATGTGATTATGGATAATCGCCACATGCCTACGAGATAGGAGTGATCCAGAAGTTCAAGAAAGGCAGAAATCACTCTTGGTTAGCTTTATGGAGCAGCCAGCTCTCCCAATTAAATTTAGGGTGGAAAAAGTACTTTGGCAGATACTGGTACTGGGTATCGGTCAAAGAAAATGTGTTTTACCAATATTAATCTAGAGGCAGAGAGTAGGATCATTTGAATAAACGGAGTTTACAAGGCAGGGAGATAAACTAAGGGTGTACTGCAATAGTTAAAAGTAGTAAAGCCTAAGTAGAACTAGAAAATGGGGGAAGAGATCCGAAACTGCCTGTGGACACAAAGAGAGAAAAATGAAACACCACGGTTGATTTTTAAAAATCTTTCTAGAAGTATCTTTCAGAAAAGAAGAAAACATTCAATTGACTTTTCCTTTCTGAGAAAAAGTAAATATGATTAGAATGATTACTAATATACTTTGAATTTCATTCTCAGCTACAATTAGAATTAGAAATTCTGTTGTTCTTAGTTTACACTATTTTATAAAATCATTTTTTAACAAAAGAGACTTTCAAAGAACGGTATCCAGGTTAGTAATCTAAATTCTTAATAATATAACCGGATAAAATACCATTCTCAGTGAGAAATACTCCATTTTAATTCTGTATTTGCTTTACTCCTTAGGTTCTAGAGTTGTAACCACCACAAACCTTTTTTTCTTATGGTAAAATGGTAGCCATGTGTTTAACATTGATTCAAACACCACTTAACTTCCACAAGGTGGCTGACATGCGTGGTTTTAGATCAGACGTTGAGCGTTCAGAGGCCTTCAAGAACCAGGAAGGAAAATAAGCAGGTAAACCACCGTGTCACCCTACCTGGGCGGTGGGGCTTGGGAGAGCCTGGGAGCACACATCCAGTGTGAAGACGTTTTGCCAACCCCTCTCCTAGCAGGGAAGTCAGACAGGATGGACTTCCTTGCTTTAGCTAATTCTTTATTTCACCTCTCTAGATACTTGCTAATTCTTATCTCCCTAGTGTGTCTTCTTTCCAAGACCATTTACACAAATCCAGTATATGTCACAGCATGAATAGTTTTAACAGTTAAGGTTATGAATAGTTGATTTGTTGTTCTCTTTACAGGGCACCCAGACTTGACTGTTTACTCTTCTTGTAGATTTTGTTTCCTCAATAACTCTTCCCCTGATATGAAATTGAAAACAGGCTGCTTTTCAGAGTGACATGGGGAAAAAAAAAATCAGAAAGTAATCTTTCAAATAAAAAGAACTTAAAAATAATGAATTGTTAGTTCCATTATTTAATTAGCAAAGCACATAAAAGCTACTTTGATTTACCGCATCATATCATAAGACTAGTTACCAGCGACTAGGTTTTACTATGAGCCAAGCACTGTTCCCATATACTTTATACATACTATCTTCAGTAACTCTCTGAACAATGCTGTCATGCAGGTACTATTAACCCATGAGGAAACAGTGAGAAACTTGTCCACAGTCATTCAAATAGTTAAGTGGGAAATTCAGACTCAGGCTGTCTGGTCTTATTTTCCCAAAATAAGACCACTTATGTAGATACTAAACCAAAACAAAAAGCATTTCAGATACTTTATATACTTTCACTGAAAATAAAACTTTCTTAAAAGTGTTTTATGTATTATTTTTGCAAATATAATATCTACATATCTTTTTATTTAGAAAGAAAATTGGTCATACACCACTGCCAACTTTATTAATTCCTTCATTCTTCATTTTATAAAATGTCCAGAATGTAAATAATGTAAATAATAATTAATGTTAATGACTCTCTATATGATCTAAGGATTCAAGTGCCTTACTTCCATGTACCAAATGTGACTAAAACTTATAAGCAAAGACCAAATAACAGTGAAAAGTAGCCACATTACTTTATGGACAGAAAATCTCACTTGTGTATGAAGTCTCCATATTTTATTCACAAACATCAAAGAAAATAAATTTTGACATTTACTTATAAGTTTTAAATGCTACCAAGCACTGTTTTAATTCCAAATGTGTCCATTATTTCACTTTGCACACAAAGAATTTAACCTCTGTAATTATTAAAAGAATAATTTTACTGGCATTCTAAAATTAAAAGAACATTTTTACTGGTTGACATTTGACATTTTCACCTAGTTTTCTAAAAGGCTATTTTTCATGTTTTTGGAAACCAGCGATCTTAAACTGTCTAATTCAAAATGTTTGCTTGTTCAGTAAACAGAAGCCATATTAGATCCATTGCATTATTTTAAACTCACAAAGCTCTACAGGTCAGGGTTCTTTAAAATCCAAATAAAGAAAAATCAATTCTAGCTTAAACAAGAAAGGGAGGAACTTTATTGACTTATTTAAGAAAACCACAGTAGATGGAAACACCAGTGGACAGCCTGGGCTCAAGGTACCATATAGTGTCAGACCTCTCTCTTTTCCATCGTTTGGCTTAATTAATAGAGATAATAGGGCCTTTCAGGTTTCCCCTTTTAGATACCTTTCTAGCAGATTCACTATGGGTGGATCATTGAGGCTGAATGCAAATACCCATTGCAGAGGTTCCCAGATAATGGGGTCCACGTCTGAGAAAGAGCACAGAGGATTCTGAGCCCTATGGACTACTGGCAGGAGCACTCACTGGATTTGGAGGAAAGCAAAGCTTGGTTTCATTCCCAGCAACAAAATTTAGAGTGATTTAAGCTAAATATCAACCCTCCTCGGCCTCAGCTTCCCAAACTTTAAAGGTCATAAAAAACCCACTTACTTTACAATGAGGGTTAAATGAAAGAGCATATAAAAGGCCTGTAGAGGATATGATCCATAGCTACCATTTATTCTATGTGCTAGGAAACTTTAAGAGAAATCTTGTGGTTTCTCCTAAATACACGGATTCTGGGAAGATCAAACATCTGGGCAAGTATTTATAAACATTAAAGTGCTATGTAGATGTCAGTTATATTGTATTCATCTCCAAACTTTGATTTGTGGAATGCCCATACAGTGTTCCACTTGTCTCAATAGGGCTTTCAACGCTATTTGAACACATTTGCTCTCTATGTAAGCAAACCATTCTTCTTAGATCTTCTTACATCTCCTTTCCCAATCCCCTCCTCCAGTTCCTAACACCATGCGGAGCACAGAGTAAAGTCCCAACACACATCTGGAACTGATTAATAGGAATTATTCTATCACCTTGCCATTATTAGAAATGAAAATTCCCAATGATGGTATAAATGGAATCTCATCTTTTTTTGTACCAAAAATAATCCTTACAGTAAAGTATTGAGTAACAAAGTACAAGATTATTTATGGTTCCACTTTCAAGTTGATAGCCAATAATTAAGTCTGAATGTTTTGAATACCTTCTAATTCTTGCAAAAATAATGCTAAAAGGTTTGTGAACACTACCATTAAATCAAAATTGTAGGCATAACATACAACGTAAGTAATAAATTGCAGACAAGTTATTACAAAGCTGAAATACTACATCAAAAGAAATTCTTGTTTGTGTGATTCTGCATAACATACATTAATGCCCCACTTATCCTTGAGGACTGAGGTATTGCACATCAGTAATTTTTCAGATAGCTTATGTTTATTTTTGGACAACCTAGCTTTTATCTTAATTTCAGTTTTATCATAACTTCAGTTAAGTTTGGTAACTGAGTGAGACTTAAAAGAAGCTTCAGCGGTTATCCATTCTGCCCTCAGCTCAATACAAAATGATTTCTATAGATATATTTCTATGTAACAGGCACTGTGAATTAAGTTTCTTTATCTGTTCTGGCTTTTAGGAATCATAGAACTGATGCATGTCATATACCAGTTCATCTTGTTTTTACTTATTTTTTTTAACTTGTTAACCCCTTCTATGTCATTTCTTCACTTTTGAATTGTCTTAGATGCCATGGTTGTACCCTTCATTTTTGGGAAAATAAAGGAAATGTATACATGATAGGATATAAATGATTTCCCCTTATCAGCTAAAACTGCTTGATGCAATGCAGTCTTATTTCATTATGGTTTTCCTGCATCACCTTACTCATAAATATTGCTCAATATAGCCTGTTTTTAGTATTTTGTTCTACTTTTTCTTTATTGATATTTCCACAACAAAGGGCATATCTGTTGCAGAGTTTTGAAAAATACAGAGATAGGAAAGAAAAACATAAAGACCCATCTCCCCATTTACCTATTATTCCCTTTGTCTCTTCCTCCAGTTGTCCCTTTCCTCCGGAACCATTCCCAAAAGATCACACTGACCACTGATAACAAATTGGTGTAGAATGTTACAGAATACACACATGCACAGAGCATCTGTGTATGCACACGTGGGTATGTGTGTATTTACTTTTTTCACTTGCCACATCTTTAAACGTCAATTATTGTCCTAACATCAATAAGGTAGCAGAATCGTCCCCCTCAGCAACAATAATTTGGCAGTCATCCACAGGCACAAGTGCTTTTGTGGGAACTTCGGGATCTAGTCGCAGGCCAGGAGCAGTCCTCTTCTCCTAGGCAACTGCTAGGATTTACACCTGTCTGAGCTCCTGGAGGTCGGCCCACCAACCTCAGTTCTACTACAGACCCTGTAAAGGCCCTGTAACTTGGGTCTTGCCCTTTTCAGCCATTGTCCAGGAATGGTCCTGCCACCCAGAAACTGGGCAGGAGACACACCCACTGTGCCCTGAGACAAGTCAGCCAACCTCAGTCTTATCGCAGAACCTGAAATGGCCCTGTAATTCAGTCCCTCTCAGTTGTGAGCCAAAGGCAGTCCTTGCCACCCAGGGACCTGCCAGACACATCCATGTATGCCCCCAGAGGTAGGCCCACTACCCTCAGTCTGTCCATGGATCTTGAAGCAGTGCTTTAACCTGGCTCTAGCTCCACTTCAGCCACCTTATTTCAGCCACCTTAATGGTTCTACCTTCTTGGGGAACTAGAGGGAGATAAGCCCAACTATGCTCCCAGGGGAAGGCCCAAGGATATTGGTCCACGTCAAATCTTGAAGCAGCCCTGTCACCTAACTCCAGCCCTGTTCTGCCCCAATCTGTGGGAACTCTTGGCTGCCCAGGAACCTGACAGGAAGACTGTCCATCTGTGTTCCTAAGGCAGCCCCATGACTTGGTTCCAGCCTCTATCAACAAATCACAAAGACAGAAAGGAAAAAAGGAACAAATGAACTATAGATGAGCCAGAAAACTATTCACAAAATGGCAATAGCAAGTTCTTACCTATAAATAATACATTAAATGTAAAGGATTAAATTCTCCAAATGTTACAGAATGACTATATGGATTAAAAAGCAAAACCCACCAATACGCTGCCTACAAGAGAGTCTCTTAGCTTTAAGGATACATATAAGATGAAAAGTGAAAAGATAGAAAAAAAAAATATTCCATGGAAATGGAAACCAAAAGAGTGTTGGTGGCTATCTGTATATCAGATAAACAGACTTTCTGTCAAAATCTGTCAAAAGAGACAAAGAGGGTCACCACATAATCATAAAGACGTCACCTCATTAAGAAAACATAAGAATAGTAATATACTTATGTACCCAACATTGGAGCACTTAAATTATAAGATAAATATTAACAGCCCTAAAGGCATAAATAGACAGTAGTACAATCATGGTACGAGACTTCAATAACCCATTTTCACAATGGATAGATCATCCAGACAGAAAATCAATAAGCACCAGAGGTCTGAATAACACTGTAGACCAACTGTATCTAACAGACATACACAGAACATTTCACACAACAGCAGCAGGATACATGCTCTTCTAAAGCACATACAGAACATTCCCCAGGTTAGGTCATATGTTGAGCCACAAAACAAGTCTTAAGAAATTTAAGACTGAAATCATATCAAGTATCTTTTCTGACCACAATGGTATGAAACTAGAGTCAATAACAGACAAAATAAAAGGCATTAAAGAAGACACAAATAAATGAAAAGATATCCCATGTTCATGGATTGGAAGAATTAATATTGTTAAAAATGCCCATACTGCCCAAAGCAATCTACAGATTCAATACAATGTTTATGAAAATTCCAGTGGCACTTTTAACAGAAATAGAAAAAAAGATCCTAAAAGCTGTTATGAAACTAAAAAAGTTCACAAATAGCCAAAGCAACCTTAAGAAAGAAGAACAAAGAACAAAGAACAACAAAGAACAGGAGGCATCACAATTCCTGAGTTCAAACTATATTACAAGGCTATATTAATCAAAACAGTGCGGTACTGACATGAAAACAGACACATAGACAAAGGAGCAGAACAGAACACCCAGAAATAAACCCACCTATATATTATCATATACCTTTGTACAAGGGTGCCAAAAACAAAAATTTGGAAAAAATAGTTTCTTCAACAAATGATGCAGGGAAAACTGGATATCCACATGAAAAAGAATTGAAATTAGACACTTATCTTACACCACTCACAAAAATTAACTCAAAGACCTGAAACCATAAAACCCAGGACATAGGGAAAAGGTGCTTGACATTGGGTCAAGGATATATGCATATGACAGCAAAAGCAAAGGCAACAAAAATTGAACAACTGGGACTACATCAAACTAAAAAACTTTTTTTTTTTAAAGATTTATTTCTTAGAGGTGGGGAGGGGCAAAGGGAGAGGCAGAGAAAATCAAGCAGACTCCATGCTGAGGGCGGAGTCCACACAGGGCTCAATCTCACAACCCTGAGCTGAAACCAAGAATCAGATGCTTAACGTACTGCGCCACCTAGGCACCCCAAAAAGCTTCTTTACAGCAAGAAAAAAATGAAAAAAATGTAAAGGCAACTATGGGTTGGCAGAAAATATTTGCAAACAATATATCTGATAAGAGATTAAGATCCAAAATATATAAAGAACTCACACAACTCAAAAGCAATCAATCAACCAATAAAAAAAAAATGGGCAAAGGACCCATATAGGCATTTTTTTTCAAAGAAGATATACAAATGGCCAACAGGTATATGAGAAGGTGCTCAACATCACTAATCATCAGGGAAATGCGTATCAAAACCACAATGAAACATCCCTTCATGCCTGTTAGGATGGCTATTATAAAAAAGACAAGAGGTAAGTATTGAGGGAGGGTGTGAAAAAAAAAGAGAATCTAATGCATGTTGATGGGAATGTAAATTAGAACAGCCATTATGAAATAAAGTATGGAGGTTTCTCAAAAAAGTAAAAATAGAACTACCATATTATCCAGCAATCCCACTTCTGAGTTTACATCCAAAAAAAATTAAATCATGATCTTGATGAGTTATCTGTACTCTCAAGTTCACTGTTGCATTATTCATGATGGCCAAGTTGTAGAAACCACTAAGCATCCAGATGAATGGATAACAAATGAACAGATAAAGAAAATGTGGTATGTATATACAATGGAATATTAATCAGCCATAAAAAAGGAGGAAATCATGCCATGTGTAACATGTATGAATATGGAGGACATTATGCTAAGTAAAATAAGCCAGACACAGAAAGACAAAATACTACATGATCTCGCTTATATTTGGAATATAAAAAAGTCAAACTCATAGAAATAGAAAGTAGAATACTGGTTGCCAGGGCTGAGGGGTAAGGGAAATGAGGAGATGCCGGTCACAGGATACCAACTTTCAGTTATAAGATGAATATGTCCTGAGAGTCTAATGAACAGTATGGTAAATAGTTAATAATATTGTATTGTAAGTTTTAAATGTGCTAAGAGAATAAATCTTAATTGCTCTTGCCACACAAAAAAAAGGGTTACTATGTGAGGTGATGAATGTGTTAATTAATTTCACAATCATTTCAATGAATATGTGTATTAAATCATCAAGTTGTAGACACTAAATATTTGCATTTTTTATTTGTCAATAATACCTCAGTAAAGATGGTAATCAATTACCATTCCACAGTATAGATTCACTAAAATTATTTAACCAAACTCCAATTAATAGATATTTTCTGGTTTGGGTATATATAAAGAATGCTGTAAAGACATGCTCATATGTATGTCTTTGTCGGCTTAAGCATTTCTCTAGAATACATTCTTTTTCCCCCTTCTAATTTTAATTTAATGATTCTAATTTGCTTCTAGACAGAAACTTAAGAGAATCAAGCTAACCAGAACATCATGTAAAATTATAAACGTGCTTTAAGTGAAGGGCTAAGGATTTGTCCACTAGTAAAATCCGTGAGTTTTAGATTCTCATCTGTGAAATCTATCCCTTCCCAACCACAGAGGGTTTAACTTTTTCTGAATTTACTTATCCTCTGGAATGTTGAGATTATCAGCTCCCTCTGACTTCTAAACATTTATCAAACACCAATAGTTGGTGAGAAATCTACTCCCCTGGGGATGTGAAAAGGATTGGCATACGGTTTTTAAAGTACAGTATAATTTTTTAAATGATAATTTAATTATATTCCTAATTTGAGGAGATAATTTAGAGTCCCCCCAAAAAAGGCATCTCCCCCGAACTTTTAAATACCGTTTGATTTCTGAACATTTGTGGAATAAATCTACTATATAAATGGAAGCATTCTGTATTAGAGTCTTTATATATATTTAACAAGACTTACTGTAATGGCATAAAAACAAATAACGTAATTTTAAGCACTCTGCAAACTTAGATATGTCTTCACTAAACAGCATATAGCTGAACTTATATTTATTCCAGCTGAATAACGTCCCTAACCAATTTTATCTATTTGTATTTATTGTGACTATTGATGTATTTGTTCATGCAAATTTATTGTTTATCTAATCCTTACTAGTTTTTTGTTTCCTCTCCCTGTCCTTTCCTACTTCTTATTGGAATGTCATGACAGTTGACATCTTCACTCTCTCTTAATAGTATTATATATATATATATATATATATATACACACACCTTTGCCATGACCTCATCATGGCTGGCTTTGGGCTTGGGCATGCGACTCACATTAGTCAATGAAATGTTTAAAGATGAAATGTAACCAGGGGCTTGAAATGTACTTGCACAGTTGCTTTTGAAGTCTGGTTTGTCCTCGATAAGATTTTATATTAATTTTAGACTGGATTTTTTGCACACAATGGTAGTACATATTAGAACTCCCCTCACTCCATTTTTAAACCTGGAATTTCAACTACTTGATGATGATTTTTCTCCTATCAAAGACCCTGTACAGACAGAAGTGTCCAAACTGCTTGCCTGGGTACTGACAGGTTTTTGGTGTGTGTGTGTGTGTGTTTTTTAATTTCCCTGTCATATTGGGATCAACACTCAAGTTTTATGTATGCAGCTGGATGTCAGCTACCTTGTTTTAAACAAGCCCAAGGCCGTATCTTCTAACCCAGCTTGACATTTCTGTTTCTTTCTTTAGAATGTGGCCGTGCCCTTAAACACTTTTTGGGTATCTACAAGACATTTCTATCAGTATGAAAGAGTGGCAGGGTCAGTCCACATTAGACTGGCTTGATATTTACTCAGTCACTCAAATAGTTTGTGCCCGATTAGCTTAAAACTTAAAATCATTGGAAGAAACTGAGCAGAAAGGTAGGAAGAATAATAATATCACAATTCATTCTCACTTTTGGAATGCCCCTCATACCAAAAACCCACTCAAGCATGGCTCAGTTGTGTCATCTGTTCATTAAACAATTACTTATTAAGGTCCTATGATACTCTGAACTCTGGGGAATCCAAGAGGGCAGAACTTGGCTTTCAGGAGAGGGCAGTCTACCAGGAAAGATTTAATATGTGCATACTTATAAATAACAGAGTGAAAGTATCAAAAGAGACAGGCAGATAAAGTTATATGAGAGAAGAAAAGATCATTCCAGCTAAGAGGGCATGATATTTTGATACAATAAGAAACATACATTTGGTCTTGGTCCTGGTTCCTGGCACAGAACTCCTAAAAATTTTTGGAATTTCCTGATAGGGAGGAGAGAAGTGTCTTTTGTTATTTAAATGAGTCCCTTGGAACTGTACCAGAGTTTATGCTAATGAGTTGACTCCTGGGGCTAGTTGCCACAGGATTAGGTTAAGGGTAGGAACTTTCTCTGACCTTACCCCGGGACCCCTGGGGAAGAAAGAGGAGCTGGAGATTGAACTCATCACCAATGGTTAATGATTTAATTGATCTTGCCTCATAAAACATAAACAAGGGGGTTTTGAGAGCTTCTGGGTTGGCACACAAGATGCTAGACCTCATTGTATGTATCTCCTTCTCTGGCTATTAATTTGTATCCTTTAAAATATCCATTGTGATAAATTGGTGATAGTAAGTAAACTGTTTCCCTGGGTTCTATGAGCCATTTTAGCAAGTTTTTGAAACTGATGAGGGGGTCATGAGAACCCCTGATTTATAGTGGGTTGGTCAGAAGTAACAGGTGACAACCTGGGACTTGGGATTGGTGTCTGAAGTAGAGGCAGTCTTGTGAGACAAGCTCTTACTCTGGGAGGTCTGTGCTAACTCTGGGTAGACACCGTCCTACTTTAGTGACATTAGAGGGCATCCAGTTGATATCCACCAAGAATTGGAGAGTTGCTTAGTGTGGAAAACCTCACACATCAGTTGTCAGATGGGTTGTCAGTAGAAGGAAATAGCTTTTTTTTTTTTTCCTTTTAGGAGAACACTGAAAGTCGACCTTGAAGAAATGACCCCTCCCTCTTCTCCCTTTCCCTCCCTGGTTTTCCTTCCTCTTTCTTCCCTTTCACAGGTATTTATTTACTAAGCACTTTCTTGGTTTCATCGCATTGATTTGAGTGCTGGGAAGGCGTAACTGAAGAAGACAAATGCCCTACCTTCATGATATTCTGGGGAGGAGGGGGGAGGGGAGGAGGGAAGGAAATATAACAATTTCAGGCAATGAGAAGTACTATAAAAAAATAAGGCAGGGTAAAGAAGCAGAAAGTGATATGATGCGGCACAATTTTAGAATGGGGGTTTGGATAGGGAAGGTAGAATGACTTTTAAGTAGAGACCTGAGTCAGTTGAAACGTAAGTCAAGGAGATCTCTGACAAGAGCAAGAGGGGAAAAAAGACTGGTATTTAAATAAAAAAAAAAAAAAACAAGGAATCTGGTGTGCAGGGGCTGCAAGTAAGGAGGAAAGTGGAAGAGCAGAGGTCAGAAGGGCCCAGATGCTGTAGGGCTTCATAAATATGGTAACAAGGTACAGATTCTGTTTGAAGTATAACAGGAAGACATGGGAAATACTTAGCTGAAAGGTGATATAATCTTACTTTTTATTAAAAAGGATCACCCTGGCAATAAATGAAAAATAGATCATTGTAGGGAGGGAATGTGACTGTAAGAGGGAAAGCAGGAAGGCTGAATAGGGGGCCTGTGGAAACAGTAAACAAAGGCAGTCACGTTCTAAGGTGTTGGCCCCACAAAAGTGAAGACTGGCCAAATTGTGTCCGTATTTAGAGAAATTCCATAATGCATTTAAATGATAAACCACTGGCAGCCAGAGATAGTCCTGGTATCAGCATCAGTGATGGAGATAAGAAAATCAAAAGCCCACTTAACACACCAAAATAGTCTGTATTTTGTATTTACTGTTGCATTTATCTCAGTAACCGCCACAGTAACCTAGTAACCGAGAGGGCACTTTCTATAGGTTTATGTGAAGGTCCAAAAGGGTCAGAGCAATTCGGGCCCTAAGAATTTCCAAAAACTACACACTGAAGTCTCCCATTAAAGATAAATTCTGGGAACAGAAACAAATTGAGGTAAATGGGAATAATAGTGAACAAAGAAAAAGTTCAGAAAAATTTAGGGGAGCAGACAGGGTCAGGATAAACCTGAAAGTATAAAGCTAGTCTTTGTCTCTTCAGGAAAACCACAGAACAAAGAGTTTTAGAGCTATGAAGCTAGAAAAGATATTTAAGTCACTACTTCTGTTCAAAATTTCAGCAAACCTAACCTCATGACAAAAATTAAAAATGGGAAAGGAATTGTGTTTGAGTCTCATTTGTAAAGTGGTCATAAGAAAATTAAAAAAAAAAAAAGAGGAAAGAATTAGCACCCTTTAAAGCAAGGAAAGTTTGCCAAAAAAGCTTGCCAACAAATTAGATTAAAACTCTAGCCTAATTTTTCAAAACGAGCCAAAAGAAATCAAGAAAATAATTGAAGATATGAAAAGACATCATTAAGAATTAGAAAAACTTAAAGAGATTAGGTGATAGAACTCAGGAAATTTAGAAATAAATAAGTAATTTCAGAAAGGAAAAATCAACCGGAAAAAAAATGCAAACACAATGGGTAATGCTACATAGAAGTGAAAAATAAAAATAGGAAGCATTTTTAAGGTACAACAAATAAAAGGACGCTCTCTTGGAAAGAGAACCCCACAAAAAAGAAATTAAAAAGAAAAGAGAAGGTATACCTGTGATTAAGTGTAGTTGGAAGGCAGGCAGGCAGACCAAGGGGTCCCAACCCTAAGAGGAAACCACCCTTAAAAGGTTTTTACACCGCCCAGGAAGGAGCCCTCCACTTTTCCCATGTGATAGACAGGAGACAAAACCTGATTGGATGACAGACCCAGGGAGGGTTAATCAGATTAAAAGAGCCCACTAGCAAGCCCAGAAAAACCTCTAGGCTTAGAAACTCCAGTGGCAGTGCTCTCGGGTCCCCTTCCTCCTCGGGAACCTTGTACTACCACTTTGTGGTATTCAATAAACCCTGCTTTGCTGCCCAGCACTCTGTCTGGTCTCCCTCTTCACTTTCCGAATTGGCGTGGCCAAGAACCTCGGGCACCAATGGAGAAAAAATCCTCTAACACCTGGGTGGCTCAGTCAGTTAAGTGTTGGACTCTTTGATTTCGGCTCACGTCCGTCATGAGATCAAACTCCACATCAGGCTCCACACTGCTGAGGGTGGAGCCTGCTTATGATTCTCTCTCTCTTTCTCCCTCTGCCCCCCATAAATAAGTAAATAAATAAAGTGATACAAGGGATTTGAGGGGAAGTCTTGAATATAGAACACAAAAAAATAATCCAACATATTGTAGGAGTCCTCCGAGAAGAAAGCCAGAACAATGGGACACAATGAATAAAAAAACTTAACTAAAATGGAAAAAAAGATTTAAAAATATGTATACACGAATAATATATTGTATACTTGGGCAAAGTTTCCAAATTGATCAATAAGAACACATATTCTAGTCAAATTTTAGTAAAATTTAAAGTGAAAAAAAAAAACACTTTGGGAATCTAGGTTAAACTCCAAGGCACTTGTGAAAGACAAAAAAGTCAGACTGAAATCAAAGTTTAGACAACAACACTTTTTTTGAGAGAGAGAGAAGGAGGGGAGGGGCAGAGGGAGAAAGAGAATTTAAGCACACTCCACATCCAGTGCCACGCCCCACACTGTGCTTGATCTCACAACCGTAAGATCATGACCAGAGCCAAAATCAACAGTTGGACACTTAAACAACTGAGCCATTCAGGTATCCCTTGAAGCAACAAAATTCTATGGCAGAAGATAATCAAAGAAAGTAAAATGGGAACTAGTGATTTTAATTTTAATTTAAAATTTAATTTAATTTTAAATTAAGCAAATAACTGGTGTCTGCATGTGAGAACTACAGAAACTTTCCAGTCAGCTCTTTCTAAGTGTCACTTTCAGGCAGACAAACTAACTGGAGAAACAATGACAGAAGGCTAGTAGGAACATTAACTATATCTTCACTATATACTCAACAAAAAGACAACCTAAATAAAAAATGGTCAATGGGGTGCCTGGGTGGTTCAGTCAGTTAAGCGATCCACTTCTGATTTTGGCTCAGGTCATGATCTCAGGGTTGTGAGATTAAGGCCCTCAAAGGGCTCCAAGCTGGGCATGGAGCCTGCTTGAGATTCTCTCTCTCCCACTCCTTCTCTCTTTCTTTC
This sequence comes from Callorhinus ursinus, assembly GCF_003265705.2. Taxonomy (NCBI): domain Eukaryota; kingdom Metazoa; phylum Chordata; class Mammalia; order Carnivora; family Otariidae; genus Callorhinus; species Callorhinus ursinus. The sequence goes on from NW_027397064.1 coordinate 43,936,433, forward strand.
TCTCTCTCTCTCTCTCTCTCTCCCTCCCTCTCTTAAAAAAAATATGGTCAAATGACTTGAATAGACATTTCTCCAAAGATAAACAAATAGTCAACAAGCAAACAAAAAGATGTTCAGCATCATTAATCATCAGGGAAATGCAAATCAAAACTTCTCACACTCACTAGAATCACTAAAATAATATGTAAAAACAGATAGCAAGGGTTGGTGAGGGCAGAGAAACTGGAACCCTTGTAAATTGCTGATGAGAATATAAAATGGTACAACCACCGGGGAAAATATTTCCTCAAAAGTTAAACACACGATATGACACTGCAATTGAACCAAAAGAATTGAAAGCAGGTATTCAAATACTTGGACACAAATGCTTTCAGCAGCATTATTTACAATAGCCAAAAGGTAGAAACAACCCAATGTCTATCAATGGATGAATAATTAAACAAAATATGGTATAAATACACAATGGAATATTATTTAGCCATTAAAAGGAATGAAGTATTGATATATGCTAGCTACAACATGGCTGAACTTTGAAAACATTGTCCTAAGTGAAATAAATCAGACACAAAAGGCTAGATATTATATGATTTCATTTATATAAAATATCTCGAAAGAGTAAATCCAAAACAAATCGGTGGTTGCCAGGTACTGGGGGAGGTGGGAATGAGGACTGAATGCTTAATAGGTATGGGGTTTCTTTTTAGGGTGATGAAAATATTTTGGAATGAGATAGAAATGATGGTTGAAAAATACTATGAATGCACTAAATATCACTGTATTGCAAACTTTAAAATGGTGAATTTTATATTGTAAATTTCACCTCAATAAAAAATAAACTTAACCAAGTTAAAAAAATGATCACCAGTATTGGGACATACAAACATCATGTAGCTCCTGATTCACTGAGAACACAGCATGAGTTCTGTGGTATTAAAGAAAAAAAAAAAAAAAAGAAAAGAAAAAAAGAAAAAGAAAAAGCATAACCTGAATCTAATCATGAGGAAACATCAGATAAACCCATACTGAGAGCGGGTCTACACAGTAGCCATATTCTTTAAAAATGTCAAGGTCATGAGAGAAAAGGGAAAACTGGGAAACTTTCCAAACTGAGGGATTAAAGAGACAACCAAATGTAATATGCAATCCTTGACTGTATCCTGTCCTGGGAAGCATACTGTTGAGACAATCAGCAAAACATTACACAGTCCATGGGCTAGATGATGGGAATTCAATGTTAATTTTGTGATTTTGGTGGCCATACTGTGGTCATAAAGAAGAATGTCCTTGTTTTTAGGAGAAAGTCACTGACGTAATAAGGAAGGGGTAATGGGGCCGGGCCATCACATCTGCTACTTAATCTCTAATGGTTCAGAAAAAAATTTGTATGTACACATGTATTTATATGTATGTGTGTTATTATGTATTATACAGTGCGTGTATAAATGCATGTATATGTGTGTATATGTACATATGCATATGTGTATAATACACACATAAATACACACACACTGTATGTGTAGAGAGAGAGGAGGGAGGGAGAAGAAATGATTTGCCTAATGTAGCAAAATTTCAACAAATGAAAAGCCATGTGAAAATTATACGGAGTTCTTCATACTACTCTTGAAATACTTCTGAACAACAGAAACTTCTTAACTTCCTATTTTTTTTTTTGAAAAAAGGAAGGTTATACCATAATTCCTGGACTCCACTACTTACCTATAATGAAAAGAGGATACAGGCAGGAGAGTACAAGGATTGAGGCCAGTCTTCTTAGGTATATAATGATTTATAGATTGACTCTTGAAAACAGGGAAATTTTTACTAAATCATAAAGAAAAATTAAACTTAAAAACAGCAATTTCTGAAAAAAAAAAAATCCTAAATATGAAACCAGTTGGTACTATAACCACAAGACATGAGCTATTCCATGTGATTCTAAAAGAAAATAATTTGACCTTCAGAGATAGGTCATAAGGACAAAAGGAAGTACAAATAAATTTTAAACTCATTTCAGTAATCATACAGGTGGGGTAGTATCCCCCCAGCAATCATATAAGTGAGGATAGAATTGCTATTCTGAGTCTCTTTGTGTGTAAAGTGGCATAACAATGAATAACATGGTATTCTAATTCTGTTATCTTTGGTGTTGAGAATTGGGATTTTTAATGTAGGTGAAAGGAGATATATACGTAAAACAGAAATCATTAAGTAAAAACTCTGCAGTCTGATTTTGAACTGGAACAATGAGTATAAACTGGTGACATAGCTTTATCTTAAAACAAACAAACAAAAAACCCAACATTGTCTACTGAAACAACTAGCTCCAATAACAATGAGCATCGTAGCCCCCAAGTTTTGGTCTGAAAATACTATTTCCCACTAAAGGAAATAAAGTTCATTTTGGGAAAATGGCTGATTGAAGATCTGGGACAGGAATTATATGGAGGCTAAGTAGAAGGTTGAGGGGCCCTAATGATTAAAATAAGAAAAATTCACCACTGATTACAACAGTAACGGCCGTGGATTGAAACGTATCTAATTCTATGAGCTAATAATAATAACAACAACTCATCACTCCACATTGAAAAAGGCTAGAAAGCAAATTCATTGTTTTGAGAACCAGCAAATAAAGGGCAAAAATCAACCATTTATCTTGACTTTCTTATACATGGTTTCACTGTTGACCCAATAGTAGATGAGGGTCAGTTTTTCCCTTAGAAGTATTATGCTAATAATGTAAAAGTAATGATAGAATAGGAACATTCATTATCAATCCATAACAAGTTAACAGAGGCATTGAGCATCAATGGCTACTTACATCAAACAAGAGAAACAAGCAAGAATAATGTTAACTCCTGATGTAAGAACACTACACCACTATAAAACAGACTTGCTGAAATGAAATCATACCTGATTCTGATTAAACCTCTATATTCAATTAATATTTCACAGGAAATTCAGAAAACTGAGGAACATGTCAAGCTACTTCCCAAAGATGCTATCCATTAAAATCCAGACTGTGGAAAACTCTACAGCACAAAGGATCAGCCTTCTACAACACTGATTACACAAGAAAAAAGAGAGAATAATACTGGTTAAAACAGATTGAAAAGACATATGAAAAACTGCAAATTATGGCCCCATTGGGGAATATGGGTTCTATTTAATACAAGCGAATTGAAAACATTATGATGTTTATGAGATAGTTAGAAGTTTGAACTTGGCTACCTATTGGTGTTATTAAAGAATTATTATTAATTACTTGAGTGTGATAATGGCATTGTAACTGTTTTTAACAGTTTTCTCTTTTAGAGATTCACACAGAAATATTTATGGATTAAATGATATGATGCTGGAATATGCATCAAAATAACATTAGGAGTGAACTAAGGAAGGAGCATATGGATGAACAGAATGGCCATGCATCAAAACTGTTGAGGTGGATGATGGATACCTGAGGACTCATGACACTTCTCTGTGAACCTCTGCACATGTTGGAAATTTTTTATAATAAGAATTAAAAGCAATTTACAACTATTATAATGAACTCAATTTAACTGTTATTAGTAATTTGACAGTTTTTGTATTATAAAATTTTACATACATTATGTAAAAATATTAAAAAAACTAGAAGAGCTGCAGTTTTTGGATAGGTATAGTCCATGTGTTACTACTCAGTAGTTTCCTTTGTCATCAATTCAAATAACATTCTTAGCTACTTAATTTTACATTTGACATTCTAATTTAACTGTAAGATCTTTATCACAGGCCCAGAGAATGATTCCTCCAATAGTTGCACATTTAAGATACAATTATTTTTAATGCCGATAGTAAATGAAATTGCGCTGTATTCTGAAGTGAGGCAAAGGTACACTTGATCTTAAAGAAGGTTTATTTTAGGAGCGAAACTCGAGTAAACACACACACACACATACACATATATACATATACACAATCACAAACATTTTTAAAAATAGAAACAATGGAAGTCTGAAAATAGGATAAAAAGAAAAAGAAGTGCTATTTTCAACTCAACTCCATCCATTTTGAAATGCTAATTATGAACAGCCATATTTCTGTTAACTTACCAGAAAATGATTTTGATGTATTTATTTTTATAATAAAACCTTTAACTTTCAACTTATCAAAATTTTAAGAAGCTGGAAAATGCTAATTAGCACAGAAATTTTGTTTTTACATCACATTTTTAAAATATAAAGTAATGCTTTCTTGGAATCTCTAAAAGACTATGTTTCAAAGGAGACAGCATTCTTAAAATGCAATCAGGTCATAATCACGGAATCTTTGGAAGAATCTACTGTTTTATTTAAAAGTGATGAAGAAGGCATATATGTGTAACAGCACCGTGTGGCAGAAAAAAATACTACCTTAGGAAGAGATAAAAACAGGTTCTAATTCTCAGTGTCATTATCTATGAGGCCTAGAGAAAATCATATATTGTCTGGAATATAATTTCTTTCATTAGTACCATAAATTGGGAATGAACTGTTTCTACAAACACTTTCAATTATTTCAAATGAGTAAAAGATATTTCCTCACCTTTAAAATGGGATGAATAATATCAATACTTTACTGGGCTCTTTGAGTATAGTGCTATAGAAAAGCTGGGGACAATTATTAGCAAACACGGTTTCTCAAAAATTCACCCTCTGCTGGTAGAACCTGACTCTTCTTTTATCCTCAGGAGCAGTGAATGAACTGGAAATAGCCAAGGAAAAGAAGCTATCCTTGGTTGACTTTTGAAAAGCAGACTATTTAGTTCTAAAGATTAACCTCAATATCTACCTGATTTGTGAACAACTCATCTTCTAGGTAATATTTCTCACAAAGGAAGTCACAGATATATTTGAGAAGCCCAGAAATCTGGAAACTGAAGCAGCAGAGAAATAAATTGTGCCATATAGGGTCAGTGCTTCTAATTAGCACAGGCACAGAATCTCCACCACTCTTATATATGGCCACAAAGTAAGAAAGAAGAGTTTTATTATGTCCTGTAACCTGTGTGTCCCAGAAAACACTTAAGAAAAAGGTACTTTCAGTAATAGTAGAGAACACTCTTTTTAATGTGCTACATTAATTCTTTTTAAATCAAAATTCCTACTTGAAGTTCAATATTGATAAATGTTTTATTAAAATTATCTATTCAATTTGAATGTTATTTATTTACTTATTTACATTTCTTTTTCATTTTCCTTTTGACACTTACCCATTTCTCCCACACCCCAGCACCTGCCTTAGACAACTACCAGTCTGATCTCTTTATGAGCTTGGCTTTTTAAAAAATGTATTCAACATTCCACATATATGAGAGAGATCATATGGCATTTTTGACTTATTTCACTTAGAATAATGCTCTCCACTCATATTGTCACAAATGGCAAAATTTCATTCCCTTTTATGGTTGAATAATATTCCATTGTATATTATACCATATCTTCTTTATCCATTCATCCATCAATGGACACTTAGGTTGTTTCTGTATCTTGGTGACTGTAAATACTGCTGCAATGAACATGGGGGTGCACATATCTTTTCAAGTTAGTGTTTTTATTTTCTCTGGATAAATACCCAGAAGTGGAATTGCTGGATCACAGGGTAGTTCTATTTTTAATTTTTTGACGAACCGCCATACCGTCTTCCACAGTGGTTGTACCCATTTACATTCCCATGAATAGAGCACAAGAATTCCCTTTCCTCCACATCCTCACCAACATGTGTTATTTCTTATCTTTTTGATAGCAGCTATTATGAGGTGATATTCCACTGTGGTTTTGATGGAGACCATCTTCTCATGTGTCTGTTTGCCATTTGTATGTCTTCTTTGAAAAATGTCTATTCAGATCTTCTGCCCAATTTTTAATCAGATTGTTTTTTTGTTATTGAGTTGTATAAGCTCTTTATATATTTTGGATATTAACAGATATATGATTATAATATATCAGATATATGATCTGAAATTTTTTCTTCCATTCAGTAGGTTGGCTTTTCATTTTGTTGGTTTCCTTTGTTGTGCAGAAGCTTTTTAATTTTCTATAGTCCCACTTGCTTATTTTTGCTTACGCTGCCTTTGGATTTGGTGTCAGATTCAAAAATCATCACCAAGATCTATGTCAAGGAGCTTTCTGCCTATGTTTTCTTCTAAGAATTTTATGGTTTCAGGTCTAATGTTCAAGTCTTTAATCCATTTTGAGTAAATTTTTGTGTATGGTTCAGTTTCATCCTTTTGCATGTGACTGTCCAGTTTTCCTATCACCATTAGTTGGAAAGACTGTCCTTTCCCCATTGCATATCCTTGGCTCCTTTGTCATAAAGTAATTGACTGTATTTGTGTGGTTTATTTCTGGGCTCTCTATTCTGTTTCATTGATTTATATGTCTCTTTTAGGCCAATACCATATTATTTTAATTACTATAGCTTGGTAATATAGCTTGAAATCAGGAAGCATGATGCTTCCAGCTTTGTTTTCATTCTCAAGACTGTTTTGGCTATTCAGGGTCTTTTAGAATTTTAGACTTGTTTGTTTTACTTCTGTGAAGAACACCTTTGGAATTTTGATAGGGATTGCATTGAATCTATATTGCTTTGGGTAGTATGGGCATTTTGACAATATTAATTCTTCCAATCCATGAGCATGGAATACCTTCCCATTTATTTCTTTATTTATTATATTTAATATATTATTATATTTATTATATTAAATACCTTCCCATTTATTTGTGTTTAATTTCTTTCATTAATGTCTTATAGTTTTCAGTATATAAGTCTTTCACCTCCTTCATTAAATTTATTCCTAAGTATTTTATTCTTTTTGATGCAACTGCAAATGCAATTGTTTCCTTAATTTCTCCTTCTGATAGTTCATTATTGCTATATAGAAATGCAACAGATTTTTGTGTATGATTTTGTATCCTGCAACTTTACTAAGTTTATTATTTCTAACAGTTTTTTGATGAAGGCTTTAGGATTCTCTATCTATAATATCATGTCATCTGCAAATAGTGACAGTTTTACTTCTTCCTTTCCAATATGGATGTTTTCTTTTTTTTCCCCAATTACTCTGGCTAGAATTTCCAATACTATATTGAATAAAAGTGGTAAGAGGGGCATCTTTGTCTTGTTCCTGATCTTAGAGGAAAGCTCTCAGCTTTTCACCATTAAGTATGTTAGCTGTAGTCTTGTCATATATGGCCTTTATTATACTGAGGTATGTTCCCTCTACATTTGCTTTGTTGAGAGTTTTTATCGTAAGTGGATGTTGAATTTTGTCAAATGCTTTTTCTGTATCTATTGAGATAATCGTATGATTTGTATCCTTCATTTTTTTAACCTGATTTATCACACTGATTAATTTATGAATGTTGAACCATCTTTGCATTCCTGGAATAAGTACCACTTGATCATGATGCGTGATCCTTTTAATGTATTATTGAATTTGGTTTGTTAATATTCTCTTGAAGATTTTGCATCTATGTTCATCAGGGATATTGGCCTATAAATTTCTTTTCTTCTGATATCCCTTTCTGATTTGGGAATCAGGGTAATGCTGGTCTCATCAAATTAGTTTGGAAGAGTTCCCTCCTTTTCTGTTTTTTGGTAGAGTTTAAGAAGAATTGGTATTAATTCTTTGAATGTTTGGTAGAATTCACCAGTGAAGCCATCTGGTCCTGGACTTTTGTTTGAGAGGCTTTTGATTACTGATTCAATGTCCTTACTAGAAATCAGTCTGTTCGGGACGCCTGGGTGGCTCAGTCGGTTAAGCGTCTGCCTTCGGCTCAGGTCATGATCCCAGGGTCCTGGGATGGAGCCCCACATCTGGCTCCCTGCTCAGTGGGGAGCCTGCCTCTCTTTCTGTGCACTGCTCCCTCTGCTTGTGCTCGCTTGCTCTGTCTCTGACAAATAAATAAAATCTTAAAAAAAAAAAAGAAATCAGTCTGCTCAGATTTCCTATTTCTTCACGATTCCATCTTGGCTGGTCATAAGTTTCTAGGAATGTAACCAACCATTTCTTCTAGGCTGTCCAATTTGTTGCATGTAATTGTTCATAGTAGCCTCTTATACTCCTTTGTGTTTCGGTAGTATCTATTGTAACATTTATTTTATTTGAGTCCTCTGTTTTCTTCTCGGTAAGTCCAGCTAAATGTTTGTCAATTTTGTTTATCTTTTTAAGGAACCAATTTAGTTTCTGTGATTTTTTTTTTAATAGATGTGCACATATTTCAATTAAATTAACAAATATATCAGTTTCATAACATAAAATGAAAAGCAATTTGAAAATAAATTTATATTACTAAATTTTATGCTTCCCAATTAACAAATAAAACATCAAATTGACTAAGACAATTTTAATATAGGAGGAGATTAAAGGGAAGTCCTATCATTTAGTTCCAAGAATGAAATGAGTTTATGAATGTAAATTATGTGTGTGTGGTATGTGCATGTATTATATATATGCATATGTGTACATATATACAGACATACTAATTTGTACGACTGAATTTGTCCTTAGAAATTAACCAATCACTATACCTAAGTTTATTAAGTTTTAAAAGGCCACTGAGAAGAACTAATTCCTAGTTATAATTATCACTAATTAGCACTTAAATAAAACCTCACAAATTCTGTACTGAAGTATAAAAGGAATTTGGAGAATTTTGAGAGGAAGAAATACAATATTTAAAGGATACAGCACACAATAAATAAAAAAGTAAACTTAAAAAGAAATGAAAAGGTCAAGAAAATAACAGTGTATCCAGAGGTTATTCACCGTTCATCTACATTGTGAACCAATTATTTAAAATTTTGAATTTCTTCACAAAGAAATATAAAAAATATAAAGAAGGAAGTTTAACACTTTTCTTTTGAATAAAAATAAAGAACAGCTACTTAGCTATACATAAGGTATTTTTCCATTTGAAAGCAAAAAGGACCTAGGATTTTATTTCTAAAAGTAAAGATTTGATTTTCCATTCTCTTACTTTGAGTTCTTCATATTTCCATTCTTTAGTGCTTGTCCCTCTGCCTTGAAAGCTTTCTCCCATATTAAGCATGCATTTGAGTGCTCCACTCTCACAAAAATGGTCACTGCTTGATGTATAAGTCTCTATATTCTCTATAACATTATTTGAAATTATTCATTTATATCTGCTTTCACCTACTAAACCAAAAGATTCTCAAATGCAAAAAAACTGTGCCTAATATGTGATTTTAACCCCAAATGTGATACATATTGGGTCAAAAAACACTTAAGTGACTGCTGAATGATGGAATGGGTAGATGGAAGTATCAACAATAAGGGTTAGCAATGATAACCCTTCATCTTTTTTTTTTTAAGATTTATTTATTTGAGAGAGAGAGTGAGAGTGCAAGAGAGCACAACAAGCAGGGTGAGCAACAGAGGGAGAGGGGAAGCAGGCTCCCCGCTGATCAGGGAGCCCGATGCGGGGCTCGATCCCAGGACCCTGAGCAGAAGGCAGACGATTAACCAACTGAGCCACCTTGGTGCCCCAATCCTTCATCTTTTTAATCTGAAATTTTAGTGAAAAAATGTTTTAAAGCAAAAAAATCTATTTTGGTATATTGACATTTTATCATTGTATTAATTCCTACAATCCTCCACAACACACACACACACACACACACACACACACACACACACAGAGTTATGCATGCATACCCCCCCCACACACACATTCCAAGTTAAAATATAAACTCCTTAAGTTTGGACTCTACATATTTAAAATTTCATAATTTTTATAGGAGTAGGAGTCATTAAATTTATTACTGACTAATTCAAAATCTACAGATTGGGGAAATATAAGCTCTTCGTTCAAGGAACAAATCTACTATTTGTCAATAAGGAGGTGAAACTAGATAATCAGTAGGGATTTTTTGAATTATTATTTTAAGCAACTGGTTCCATAAAGCCAAACTTCCATTAAACCAAACTTTCATTAAAGACTGGATTCACTTAAAAAAAAAAAAAAGATTGGATTCACTTATATTTTACAAGAGAATAGGGTTTTTAAATGAAACAAAAATAATTTTTCTAAAAACAATAGCAAAATTGAATAAACATGAACCAACTCTCCAGACATTGTAATAGTGATGTATTTTTTTTGCTATTTTTAACTACTGTATAGTTACCAATGGAAAAAAAACCTTAAAATGTATCATCTTTCCTGCTAACAAAGATCACCTGAGCTAGTCCAATAATCTAGAGTGCGCAGAAAACTGGCATAGAGAGGAAGAGACAAAGAAACCACTGGGTAATTCTAGCAAATACCGCTAGTTTGAACAAAAATAGAACAAAACAACAGTTCTTCATATTCCACTGATCCATGCTTTAAAATATAGTGTTCCCTGTGAAACATTCACAGTCAATTAAAAAGCAACTCTTTATGCCATAAGAGATATGGGAAAAAGAATTTCCTGTCGTAATGAGTGAGATGAGGCAGCAAAAACAAACAAATTGACACTGCTTTGACAGAACAATAAAAACAGAACAACCTTGCAATGGGGATAAAAAAAAAAAAGCAAACCACCAAACAGACTCTTAACTATGGAGAGCAAACTGATGGTTACCAGGGAGGGGGTGTGTGGGGGGATGGGTTAAATGGGTGATGGGGATGAAGGAGGGCACTTGGGATGAGCACGGGGTGTTGTATGGAAGTGCTGAATCACGATATTGTACACCTGAAACTAACATTACATTGCATGTTAACTAAAAAAAAAAAAACCCACAAAACAACTTTGCATTTGTATAACACTATATGTAGTCTGATTGCATGGATTCTCACTGTCCTGGCTTTACAATGGAGTTTACCTGTTAAGGATCTTGAAGTTTCCTGATGTAGACAAAGACTATTTTCCAAACACCCAAAACTTTCTCAAAAACAGAAATTATAATATTTTTTCAAAAACCCAATCTTCACCATTGTGATCTGGCATTTACTTAAGAATGAATAAAGCCTACCGGACTTTTAAAAACAAATGTTCAAATATATTTACCCAACTATATCTGATTAAATGTAGTAAGTGTTTTGTGTGCTTTTTATTCACTTTTCAATTGAATACTGTATATCCAAGTGCTTGCTATCCTGTGGTTTGTCTTCATAAAGGGCAAATCCTGTCTCTGAATTATCACTGCCATCTCTCTTCTCAGAATGTGGGACACAAAGCCCACAAATTGATGTAGGTGAATTAAAGCTGCGACTGATGCCAATTTTCTGATTGTCAGTCTGTCTCTTCCATCACAAGACTAAAAAGTGCAAGATTGTTAAGAACTGAGAGGCTATACCAATTGAGTCCTGAGAGTGTCTGGCCTTGTGATTTGTTGTAATCAATCTGAGATAAGACTAGGTTACTGTCCTTGTACTTTACTTACTCCAGTCACCTTAGTTAACCTCTGGTTGGCATTTCATTTTTTTAAAAATCAGCCTACTCGATCTATGATTTAAATACTGCAGAGTTCACTCATATTAAAATATACAATTCAGTGTTTTTTTAGAATATTTACAAAGTTGCACAACCATTATTATAATCTAATGGTAGATAGAGTGTTTTCATCACCCAAAACAAAAAATGCTAGAAAGATATATGCAATACAAATTTTATTTTTATTTATTTATTTACGTATTTGAGAGAGAGAAAGAAAAAGAGAGAGCAGGGGGAAGGGCAGAGGGAGAGGGAGAGAATCCCAAGCAGACCCCATGCTGAGCATGAAGCCAAACGGAGGGCTCACTCTCACAATGCCAAGATCACAACCTCAGCCGAAATCAAGAGTCAGTTGCCTAACCGACTGATCCACCCAGGCACCCCTGCAATACAAATTTTAAAGTATATTTCCCACATTATTCTAAATGATTATACTTTCCTTCCTTTTTCATTATTAAGTATTATTAGTTATTAGCTAGTCACAAAATAGACGAAAGATTCCTTAAAAAAGGGGGCTCTGTAAATCAACAATGTTGCTGTAACAGTGCTGGGGCATCTTGGTTTAGTTTTATCACTCTGCAAACCATGGAAATGACTTTTACCTGAGAGGGGTTGGACTCCTGGGAAAGAGCTAGACTGGTGATCAGAAAGCCGGCATCAGCTGAGGTTTAATTCACCCGTGTGCACCTACATCTTTTCTAAGGGCATATTCCATGTTCTTCCATTCTTGCCTTCTCCAAATGCACACACCTTTTCCTCTGCTTTGTTCTACACCGACAAAGGATTTGGACAGATGTCAACACTTCATCCAAACTTACTTTTCTTTGAAATTTGCTAGGACAGCCGAGTAAGTGTCACATTCTCAAATTATCATGGGACTCTTCAAAAAAGCCAACTCCCAGGAATTATCATTAAACTTTTCAGCATCTGGGCTACACTTCACAAGATATATATAGCCCTATCGTCTTCTGAGATAAAGTTGCTTTTTACTTAGATGAAATAGATTTTCTGAAACATCATTTTAGCTAGCCCTGAGATATAGAAACTCCATGCTGGAGTCTTAAAAAAAAAATCCCCTAAATGTGCCCTTTACTCTTGATTTCCTTAGATTTACTGTTATTCTATCAGAGGCTCCAGAGGACTACATGGAGAAAATTCTCAGCATCATATTAATCTATAGTAAGGAATTTTCATTATTTGTAAAGTAATTCTGGGACTGCAAAATGAAACAAGGGAACTTTGTCTAAGTTCTTAAGTACTGTTAAAAGTTATCTCTAAACACTGCAATCCAACATCCTAAGACTTATGCACATGGTAACATATTTACTCTTGATACAATATTATTCCATAAAACCAAAAATTATAGTTTGTTACAAAGGAGTTGAAGGAGGCCTTGAGATGCCACCCATTCACTGTTAGAATCCTGTTCATAATTATAAAACAGTCATGCAAATTAATTCCACTTAAGAAATTATAAATTACGCTAATTATATAAAGTTTGTTTTTTGAAAAGATCAGAACTATTTCTGTCATTGTGTGATTAAAAAATTTACATAGATTCAATAACACAGAAATTGAAATCACCTTCCTGTCACAAATATTATTTTAGAATAGAACAAAATTAGAAGTCCCTGACATATTATAAAAACTCCTCTTAATGATTAATAGTGTTGAGTTCGCAGAGGAATTGCCAAGCTACTGACATATTTAGCCTTTCAAGCTTCAGCATTCTTTTGAACACTCTGGGAGGGCAAGCATCTTATCTTTCAAATCCTTCACGTAGTTCTTGCTAAACTGAGCTCTAAAAAACACACAAATTATTATTTTTCCAATGAAGACTGCTGAAGTGTCATAATTTAGAATAAAGTGCCTACTGGCTAGAGTCATATTAATAAGTCATAAAAATGATTTGTCTAATGGTGACATAGCTGCAATCAGTTAATTAGAAATACATATTCATGCAGTTTCTTTGCAAAGAAAATGACAAAGATTTCAGTAGACATAACAAAAACTGGTCACCAACTAGAAGCATATAAAACTCAAACAACAGCTCAGTTTTCTTAGAAAACAATACTAACATACTGTTTATTTAATGAACTTAATGCATTAAAATAAATTTCACGTTTTATAAGCAAATTGAAAAAGGAACATCTCTCAACAAATATAATAAACCATTTATATAATACCATTTACCCTCCCAGAGTTATTTTAACTTAGTCATAATTAGTGCATATGGTGAAGGTAAAGACTTTTAAATTATGTGTTTCTTTTATTTAGAGACAATGTCAGAGAATTTGAAAGTCCAAAACATACATAAAAGGGATAAACTTGCTTCTGTCAAAAAATAACCTATCATTAAAAGTAGTAACAAGGTTTCTTTCTTTCCTCCTTTCCTTCTTTTTTAAGTAGGCTTCATGCCCTGCATGGAGCCCAACACAGGGCCTGAAGTCACCACCCTGAGATCAAGACCTGAGCTGATATCAAGCATCAGGTGCTTAACAGACTGAGTCACCCAGGTGCCCCAAGGTATCTTTCATTCAGTCCCTTATTTAAACAATATTTACTAGGGCACCTGAGAGGCTCAGTCAGTTAAGTGTCCAACTCTTGATTTCGGCTCAGATCATGATCTTATGATCTCAGGGTTGTGAAATGACGTCCAGAGTAGGGCTCTGCTATCAGCAGAGTCTGCTTCTCTCCCTCTCCCTCTCTCCCTCTCCCTCTCTCTCTCTTTCTCTCTAAAATAAATAAATCTTAAAAAAATGTAGTTATTGAAAATTTATACTGCAGATGATATTATACAATATGAGTGAACAAGACAGAATTAACTTGTGCCCTGATGTTGCTTACAGACTATCAGGAAAGACAGATATTGGGGAAAATATAACTGTACATATAATGAGAATTTTTTTTTTAAGATTTTATTTATTTGAGAGAGAGAGCATGAGCAGGGAGAGGAGAGGGAGCAGCAGACGCCTCACTAAGCAGGGAGCCCAATGTGGGGCTCGATCGCAGGACCCTAGGATCATGATCTGAGCTCAGGGCAGATGCTTAACCGACTGAACCATGCAGGTTCCCCTATAATGAGAAATTTTTTAGAAAGAGTGCTATGGTGGCAAGTTGTAAGAGAACTTTAGTATAAAAAATAAAGGGGATGTTTTCTAAGGAAATAATGTTTAAGCTACAACTTGAAAGATCTTAAGTAGTTTACTGAGAAGAAGCAACATGGTGTACAAAGATTTGAAGGTATGAATACATGGCATTTGAAGAACTGAAAATAGATCAATAAGGAAGAAAAGCAGAGAAAAAAAGGAGGGACAACAGATGCAACCGAAGAAGAGATGAGACCATGAAGAAACCTACTGGGCAAGGTAAGCCTTACAATGGAAGGCAACTACAATTGGCTGGGACACAGTAAATCTGCATGTAAATTGACATATTAATATATGCATAGTTTTGAAGTGGATACTAGAGAAAGAGCTAAAAAGCTGTTACTACAGCTCAGGCAAAAGACGATGATAGGGAAACAAAGCTTGTCTCTGAGAATGAAAGGAAGTGAATGAATTAAAAGATTTAATGCACAGGATTTGGTGTCCAAAAGTAAGGGGGTAGGAAGGCAGGCAAAATAATAGCAGAATTATGGTTCTAGCATCAGTGTGATGCCGAGGTGGATCTGGAAGAATGGATAGAGTTCTAGGAAATAGTTATAGGTCTTCCAGCAAAAAAGATTCCTTACCTGACTTCATATAGTTTTAGATTAATGGTTAAATGAAAGTTTCTATTAAAGAGCTCAAGGCTTTCCTAAAAACTGAGAGATGATTGGAATCCAAAGATTTCAAATGAAGGGTGAAAGAAGTAATGCTTTTGCATTTAAATGTAGACTTGGGTTAATCATCAGTAAAAACAGGGAACTGTTATAACATAATTATTAGAGATGAAAAGGAATAATATAATATTTAATTAGGTTTTGCCAAATCATCATTTTCTTATAAAACTTAACATAAATCCTGTTCCAACAATACAGAATTAGTGCAGAGGAAAGATAAATGATAATCAAGGTGAACTCTAAAAAAGTACTAAAAAGCAGATATATCTGCTCAAATTAAGCAGATATCCTTAATATATGTGTTCTGGCAACATGAAACGACCAACCCACAATGAGCAGGAATGGACATGTGTGAAACTTTGAGGCACACAAGATGCCCAAGCATCTGAAGTAATGGATAGAGTTGGACACAACCCAGAGAGAGAGAATGGGCTAGCTGTCCTTGTCTGTGGGTGGAAGTGAGAGGGTACTGATCATTAAATCCACATCACAGTTAGAGGTGGATGCTTCCAAACACTGTGCAAGGACTCCTCTGTGGGGTCTTTCTTGTCCTGAACATATTCTTCTGTACTCGAATGGGAATTTCAAGCTATAAAATGGTGGCACTGACTGAAAACCAACAATTTCTACAGGTTGTCAGATTTTCCTGAGAATAGTAATTGCACAGTTAACTTAATGATTTCATTTCATTTTCCACTATGATTTTATTTTTTTGGAGATTTTATTTATTTATTTATTTATTTGACAAAGAGAGAGAGAGAGAGAGAGAGTACAAGCAGGGAGAGCAGGAGAAGGAGAAGCAGACTCCCCACTGAGCAGGGAGCCTGATGTGGAACTCGATCCCAGGACCCTGGGATCATGACTGGAGCTGAAGGCAGATGCTCAACGACTGAGCCACCCAGGCGCCCTATGATTTTATTTGAAAATATGCAAAAACCTGAGGTGCCAGTTAATTGTCCAACTCTTCGTTTCGGCTCCGGTTGTGATCTCATGGGTCGTGAGATCAAGCCCCATGTTGGGCTCTGCACTCAGCGTGGAGTCTGCTTGAGATTCTCTCTCTCCCTCTGCCTCGGCCCCTCTGCCCATGTGTGCTCTCTCCCTCTCTTTTGAAATAAATAAATGGAATCTTTTAAAAAATATACGCAAAAAACTGATATCAAAGTTCTACGTTTAAAGAAGTTTCTTAATTCTAGGTCATGGAAACTGAGGAAGAGGCGGTAAATAAAATGCCCTCACACTGGAAAGTAAGCCCCAGAAGGGCCACGGGTTTTCTCTATTTTGCTCCCTACTGAGCTCACAGTCCCTAGAACATTGCCAGGCACGTGGTGGTTGCTCAGTGTTTGCAGAATGAATGAGTGAACGAACAAATGGACATAACCTCAGAGCAGGACAAGACGAGGTAGCACAGGTGCACACTGAAACCAGCAAGTGCAGCAACTCGCAGCACCCGCCTAGGGAGGCTGGAGTAATGCCCGCAGGTGCCAGCATCTACAATCTCCTTAAGGGCTTGAAGCAGGAGAATCAAGGCAAAGCGTAAGAAGCCAGATCATCAACTGCACTCTTATGAATTGCATATTACTTCTGAAAATATCAGCAATACGCATTATTAATAATGTTTATTAGAAAGTGTGAAAAAATGAATACATGGCAAAAAATACCAATATTCAGTCAGAAGGACCCGAGTTAAACAGAGCCTTCCGTGCTATGTTTGCTGAATGCCTGGGGGCAAGCCACTTAATTGTTCTGGACCTGTTTCCTCATCTGCACATGGGAAGAATGATAAGTTTCTTATATAATGAGTTATTTTTAAGAAGAAAAGGAGTTACTGGATACAACATAGGAAAGCACCAATTACCCCAGCACCGGTGACAAAGCAGGCACTAAATAACTGGAGTTTTAAAACACATGTTAATATATATTTTCATCTTTATTCCTGCATCATACTAATCCATCATACCTACCTACTTGTCACTGAAGCAGCTTGATTCTGTACTACCAAAAACATGGATGAACTAACAATTCTGCAAATTGGAAAGAATAAAGGACTCCAAAAGATCCTGAGTTTCCTCAGTATCACAGAGGGGAAAACATTGCCCAGCACCTCCTCAACACAGACTTAAAGGGTTTGTTTGCAATGAAATACTTAGACAATGACTAGAAATCTGTTAGGCTTGGGAAGAATATGTGAAATAGCCAAAGAACACTATATCTAGGTTTGGCAATTCAAAGAAACGAGCCAGTATTAAAAAACTAAGAATCTATAATACAACCTTGGAATAATAACAATGCTACTAAAAGGAAACTTCCAAAGCTCAGGAGATAGAAAAAGTCATTATGCCCTCCTACACGGAGAGACACATGCATCCAGCTCTCTTTTTCCATAATAAATATCCAGTCATTATAAAAGCCTGACAAACTAGAGTGCCATTGGCTACTTTTTAAACTGGATTCAATTTATTTCTGAAATGAGGAGTAGGGTATAAAGAAAAAGGTACATTCTTTACTCCTTAGCATTCAAACACTTTTTTTAACCCTTTTTTGCGATATACTTGACAAGTAACATATGTTTAAGGTGTACACAAACACCTTATTTTTTATCAGAGCCTATTTTCTTCAAAATTGTTTATACTATCTCTCAGAAGTAAGAATAAACAGTGATACACTCAAATTCTATACAGGTAAAAAACTTTTCTCCCTGCTATTAACATTTATCAGAAAATAACTTACTAAAACTTTGGTTATTACACCACTTGACATTTAAACCTTTCCTACAATTTAGTGTTGAAATATTTGGCCACGTTATAATATAAAAATTAAACACAGTAATTTTGGAAAGAATTACACAAAATAAAATAAAAAAGAGCATTCTCAAAAAGTAACTCGTTTTGTTTTAAAACTATATAATGACCTTTGTTCTCTACCTTCCTCCTGATTCCAAACACTATTTCTCACGTTTTAAATATACAGTGGAATTTTAGGTTGAAATAGTTCTCATTTATGTTTTGGCCCATTTGAAATGTTAAAGGAATATGATCAAGTTTTTTCATTCACTTGATTTCTGCTTGACTTTCCTCTATTCAAGCAGTATCTCTCCCTCCCTCTGCTGTTTTATATTAATTGCACTCTGCTTACTGTACTGTTATATATCAGTGCTATAGTCCGTCTTTAGAGTCGGGGAATGGTGCCACACACTGAAGAAAGGGCAGCTCTGATAGCTGAGTTCCCTCATTCTCCTCGTCTGCTAATCACCTGACCAGGTCACGGGTTTTCTCCAATCCACACTCACATCCTCACTGTCTGGGCCACAGGAGATACAAGGGGGTCTGCCTGTGTGAACACCTGATTGGCCCTCTGCTATAGCCCAACTAGGCAACTAGCTACTTATCCCTGGACTCATGGCTTCTGCAAGAATCTGGAACCTGCCATTTCTGAGTATGGAGCATTTCTGGTGTCACACCCACCTCTGGTTAGCAGTCCTCCACTGTGCATATCTCGAGTTGCGGTTTTCAAATCTGATAAATCAAACCTGACACTGTATCCTTTTCTAAATCTCTCATACTTTTTGGTTTACTGAGCGTTCTCTATTTTCCAGCAAGTTCTGAACGGAATTTTATATTCATTTTCTGTTTTACCCAGGAATTTGAGGTTGTAAGTGGGATATTACTATGTGTGCTTAGTTTACCGTAAGGAATATAAAATCTGTAATTTTCTCGACAAAATATAATTTATTGTCAAGTATAGGTACAAATTATAAAAGTGGGTATCAAAAGCTCTTTTAATAATCTCATTACCCTGAAAATTTACTATTGCCATTTGCATTAGTGTTAACTTAGGGCACAGAACTGTCTCAAAATGCTACTTTCATACTTTCTAATTAAACAAAATAAGAGGTCTATTTGGGAATCTCTTTGAAATGATACATACTAGAAAACATGTAAACAAAACTAAAAAACTGAATATTGGGTAGAAGAATAGACTTAAGGGATTTGAAATGAATGAAATATGAGGAGGGTGGAAGATATAAAAGTGTGACAGATGAAATATGTAAGGTGTCTAGCATAGAGCTGATGTCAGATTGTCTCCCAAGATCATAAGGGAATACTGACTAGGTGGTTTGATATTTTTGGATTAAAATACTTCTTCTTATCTTAACACATGTCTTTTTCTTGCAGTACAGTGGATAAAATAAGGACTCTACTTGGGTTCTAATCCTATCTCTGCCATTTGACCTTGGGCGAGTTTATCTCTTTGTGCCTAAGCTTTCCCATCTGTACGCTGAGTTCTTTACCTAAAAATTTCCATATGAGGATTAAATGTGTTCAGTTGTACAGACAGTTTACAATAGTGCCTGACAGACTATATAATATCTAAGTGCTGCCCTTTATTATTATTATTAATGCTGCTAAGTATCCTGTGGCAGATTTTTGATAACTCAGGAGTTTAGAAAACTCCACTTAAGAATGGGGGAAAAAGGCCTATAAATTCCAAGCAGACATACTGTCTAGTAGAATTCCAGGCCTATAGTATTAACTGAGTCAAGTTTTTATAGGACGAATCATCTAAAATATTCTTGGGATAATCTAAAAAATATAAACTTGCGGGCGCCTGGGTGGCTCGGTTGGTTAAACGACTGCCTGCGGCTCAGGTCATGATCCTGGAGTCCCGGGATCGAGTCCCGCATCGGGCTCCCTGCTCAGCGGGGAGTCTGCTTCTCCCTCTGACCCTCTTCCCTCTCATGCTCTCTATCTCTCATTCTCTCTCTCTCAAATAAATAAATAAAATCTTTAAAAAATAAATAAATAAAAAAATAAAAGATATAAATTTGCTTTGAAAGAGTCAAAATCCCACTGAAATGAATGAAATGAAGTTCATATTCCTTTTCTATATAATTATTGTTATCTATATTTTCTTATAAAATATTAACCAAGAAACTTATCTCTAGTATATCTATTATGAAGTATATTCAAAATTATTTTTTTAATTTTTTGTTGTTTTTTAAATTAATTTATTTTTTTATTATTAACATATAATGTTTTGTTTCAGGGGTACAGGTCTGTGATTCATCAGTCTTACACAATTCACAGTGCTCACGCTAGCACATACCCTCCCCAATGTCCATCACCCAGCCACCTCATCCCCCCAACCCCTCGCCCCTCCAGCAACCCTCAGTTTGTTTCCTGAGATAAGAGTCTCTTTATGGTTTGTCCCCCTCTCTGGTTTCATCTTGTTTCATTTCTTCCTCTCTTCCCCTACGATCCTCTGCCTTGTTTCTCAAATTCCACATATCAGTGAGATCATACGATGATTGTCTTTCTCTGATTGATTTATTTCACTTCAAAACTATTTTTAAGGAAAGAGGGTCTGCTTAACTTATACTCATTAACAAGTCAAAGTATAACTGAATTTTGAACTGCCCTTAAACAGCAAAATTTTTATATTCCATCCCAGGTTAGAATTAGCAAATAATTGTATTAATGAGTCAAGGCAAACAATGCTATTTAAGCAATTACCAAAATTTGAAAGAAAAGAATACTTAACACATAAATGTCAAATAATTTTTCTTTCTGCAGGTACTAGCCAGCATTCGGCCTTTTATTAAAATTATTATGTGACATTAATTATCCTGTGTTATCTCTTGGTAACTCCACAAAAAGTAAATAGCCTAAAGATGGCTTGAGAGTTTTAATTGCATCTTCATATCATCCAGGATGTGTTAATGGAATAGTTGTTTAATATTCTGAAACTGGGTGGGAAAAAAAAAAAAGAACATGCAAATATGTTCCGTTCTCACAGCACGACCTTCAGATATAATAAAGTGGATTTAATATTAAAGCTCTAACTTTGCATTCCAGAAATCAAAAACCACTTCAGTCTTACAGAAATTAGTAAAAGCTGCACAGAAATGTTGTCTAATCACCTTACATAAGGTACCCTGGGATTACCAATGACAACTTACATAAAAGGATCTATTTCTATGTTTTATTAAATTGCTCTTCACTCATATAGTTTTCAAAATCAAGTGAAAAATGCTCTCAATGTGCATTTTTTTCTACTTTTTGTTCAAAAGTAGTAATTTTTCCCCTGATTTATCAAATGGCTATCTAACCAGGCGGAGGATATACAATCCATATCCCCATATATATTTCAAGGTATTTTATGGAATACCTGGCTCAGGTGGTATAATTCTTTACTCATTCACAACTCTTCTTCCTTCTAAGTCAAAAGATACGCAATCCTTGAAATCAATTACTTATTTTTAGAAATACTATCCTATAAAAATTCTATTTCGGGTACATTTTATGTGCTAAAATTTACCTAAAAAACACATTTCTTTCCTGATATATATAAGCAGTATATGCTCATTAGGCCACTATACTTTAAAAATAAGTTTAAAATAAAAAAAAATTTAAAGTCACTCAGAAAGAGCCACTGCAAACACTAAAATCCACTTACTTTAAGTATTTCATATTAAAGGTAGCCAGATATATAGTGTTGAGATCTTACTACAGATACAGCTGTGTGTCCCAGTTTCGTCCTTCTCATTTTGATCCTATTTTCATTTTATAATGGTTTACTGCTATGTTATTAAGTATTCTTTTTTTAACAGAAATATAACTCAATGCTGTATTACTTTCAGGCGTATAACATAATGATTTGACATTTATATACATTATGAAAAGCTCACCATGATAATAAGCATAGTCACCATCTGTCACCATATAAAGTTATTACAGTACTATTGCCTATATTCCCTCTTCTGTCTTTATATCCATGTGATTTATTTTTTTATAACTGGAAGTTTGTACTTCTTAATCCTCCTCACTTATTTTGCCCATGACCCATATCCCCCTCCCCTCTAGCAACCACCAGTTTGTTCAGTGTTTATGCATCTGTTTCTGTATTGTTTGTTCATTTGTTTTGCTTTTTAGATTCCACATACAAGTGAAATCATAAGGTCTTTGTCTTTCTCTGTTTTATTTCACTTAACATAACATCCTCCAGGTCCATCCATGTTGTCACAAATGGCAAATAAATATTATTTTTAAATGTCATTTTTTCACTCTGCATAGTATTCTTTTGTTGGATATAGTAATAACATAAAAATTTTTTTCAAATATACTCAACAATTTCAGGTACCATTTATGTGCTCATACTTCCTTATGCAACAGCACCTGTCCCATATAGAAAACTGCTTCTTGAACATACTCATTTAGAAGCACCAGAGCAATGAAAACTGAAAATATACAAACTGAATCCATGATTTTGTTCCCAGGTCTCTGTCCCTGTGTCCACCTGTCTCTGTCTCCCTGTCTCTCTCTCTCACATTTCCAATCTCAGCACCTACAACCATCATCCATAGTCTCAGAAGCTAGCACCCTGGGCCATCATAGTTGATTCCTCTTATCAGCCTTTATAATTCACACAAAATCGATTCCCCTTTTCAACATACCAGAATTAATTTATTTCCCTTCATTCCCACCAGCATCTCCTCCACCAAGCCTCTGCTATTTCAAACCCAGATTACTGCAGTTGCCTAGTGAGCTTTTCTTTCTCCAGCATTGCTCAAACATTGCTCATCTCTACACCGGACCCAAAATGGTGTCCATAAAACAGAAATCTGATGGGGCCGTTCACCTGCTTCATTCCCTCTGGTGGTACCCCACTAACATTCAGGATAATGTCAGAGTCCCTACATGCTCCCTTCGCATGTGCCTCATTAACCTCCTCACCATCATCTCTCCTCTGCACGCCTCATCCAGCCCTGGGTAATTTTTGCTCCAGCTCGACTGAACTGCTTTCAGTTCTTCTATTGAACTATGCTTCTTCATAAACGCTTGCAGCGTCCACCAAACATCCGCTTCCTTCAGACTGAACATTCACCCTTAGTTTAGACATTGTTTTTTCCTTTAAGTAGCCCTCTCTAGCATACCCCAAGTATAGGCTCAGGGACTCTGCCAGGAATAGTATCCTGTACCCTTGTAGAGTGGGTCAAACAGCACGTTGACAAAACTCATGTTCACTAAGAACTTCAGCATTGACCTTATTTGGAAATCGGATCTTTACAGAAGTAATCAGAGATAAAATCATTCTGGCTTTAGGCTGGACCCTAAATCCAATGACTAACACATTGATAAGAAGAGGAGAGTAGAGGACACACCCAAAGACACACAGCGAGGAAGGCCTTTGAAGAAAATGGAGCTAGAATTTATTTACGCTGCCACCGAGTCCAGGAACACCAGGAGCTATCAGAAGCTAGAAGAAACAAAGAAGGATCCTCCTCTAGATTCTTTGGAGGGAATGTGACCCTCCTGACACCTTGATCTCAGACTTCTAGTCTCTAGAATTTTTGTTGTTTTAAGCGGCCCAGTTTGTGGTTCTCTGTTACAGTAGCCCTAGGAAACTCATCCACCTCTTACCTTAAAATTATTGCAATATATGAATTGTTGTCTTTCAATTCTCTCCAGACCCTAAACTCCATGCAAAGCAAGGACTAATTCTTCCACAGTTTCATGTTCACTGCTAAGTACAGCAACTGACATATGACAGGCAATTATTAAACATATGCATAGAAGAAAGAATAAATTTTTCATAATAGTAGATATCTACTGAAACCTGAGTAACACTATTATTTAATCCAAGTTTAATTTTCCTCGCAAAATCTTTATTATTTGAGATATTATTGCCATTGGAGTTTGCTGGCTTTCAAATGGCAGCTCTGAAGAAGGGTTTTAGCAAACATCTATTGCTTTCACCGCCCCATATCTCTTCCCCCATCCTGGTCTCAAAACTTTCAAGTTCCTTTTGGGAACCCATCCTCTCCATGAGTACAGAGTCTCCAGAGAATTGTTAATCAAGTGCCCCGCTTGCTGGCAGAGGGCAAATAATTCAAACTCAGCCATGCAGACTCCCTTTGTGAATGTGCGAGGGACAGCACTGCAACCCAGGATTGGTCCAGAATTAGTTGCAGGGCAGTCCCCTTCGGTCTCCCCCCACTTCCTGCTTTCTAGGCCCACGGAGCAGTTGCGACTCCTCTCTGTCCTGAAAACAGTTTTGGCTGATTACCTTCTGATTCTGCAAACTTAACTCCTATCCTTCCAGCAGACTGCCTTTTTTTGCTTAAAGTAGCCAGAACTGGTCTCTGTTACTTGCAATCTAAGAACAGTAATTGCCAGAGAGAGACTCTTCAAGTGTAGATGTGATTACACGGAGTACAGGTTGCTTGTACAGATTGGTGTTCTTTCACAAACGGTCGGTGACCTGATCAAAAAGGCTCCAGTTTAGATTGTTGAGCCACCTGATGAACCATGCAATTCACAATTCAGGATTTGCCAATTTCCTTCTCTGATAGAGCCATTTCCATTTCTTCATGCACTGCATGTATTAATGTAAATCCTATTCTTCTCCCTTACTTAATTTCTATCTTTAGGGATAAAAATTATCCTTTTAAAAATTTTTCTTATTTTTCACTAACTAGATTTTCTCAATGTAAATCATGCTCTAAAAACCAAATTAAAACATTTCACAATGGATCATGGAACACTACATCAAAAACTAATGATGTAATGTATGGTAATTAACATAACAATAAATTTTTTTTTTAATTTCATAAAAAAATGTTACCTCTAAACAAGTAAAGGCTTTGGTATAATATATGATACCCTTAAAATAGGAATTATTAGTTTACATTAAAAGGCCCATAGTTCACCACTTTGCAACAAGGAAACCAAGATATTTTTTCTTTAAATTTTTTTATTGTTATGTTAATCACCATACATTACATCATTAGTTTTTGATGTAGTGTTCTGTGATTCATTGTTTGCGTTTAACACCCAGTGCTCCATGCAGAATATGCCCTCTTTAATACCCATCACCAGGCTAACCCACCCCCCCACCCCCCTGCCCTCTAGAACCCTCAGTTTGTTTTTCAGAGTCTATCGTCTCTCATGGTTCGAGACCAAGATATTTGACAAAAACCACTTTGCTAGGTTGCACTATTTCATTCAAATAGCAGTTAATTTATAAAGAAGTCATTCATTACAATTACATATTACATAAATGTACAGGACATTTATTCCTCTAAATCTCTTCATTAAATGAAAAGTAAAGTTATTATATGGATAAAGATTAATCTGAACATCATTAATTATTGGAGAAGTATCATTTACATATACAGATATACTGAACATAAATTTTTTTTTAATTTTATTTATTTATTCATGAGAGAGAGAGAGAGAGAGAGGCAGAGGGAGAAGCAGGCTCCCAAGGAGCAGGGAGCCCGATGCGGGACTCGATCCCAGGACCCTGGGATCATGACCCAAGCCGAAGGCAGACGCTTAACCATCTGAGCCACCCAGGCGCCCCTGAACATAAATTTTAAATGTACAGCCAAAGGTCAGTGGCGGCAAAACGGTTTTCTTCTATTTCTTCAATGGCTTAAAGGTTATTTTCTTTTGTATTTAAATTCTGATAAAGCATAATTCATCTCCTGAATAGAATTTGAATTAGCTCTACATTGAAGGATCTCCCTCGAGACTCTCTTCAGACAAGAGTGCTTTAGTCTTATTACAACAGAAAGGGGCAGGAGAAATTATAATTCTAGTTCTTTTCTGCTATTTTCTTAACACTGCATTACATTTCTGTCATCTTTATTCTACTCCTCACTATCTTGAATGACTACATTCTATTCCTCACTCTTTCTGCCTAATAGACTGTAATGTCCATGAGGATGTATCTTTTAATACTCCTAAAAGCTTAAAACCACATTCTATTCACAGTTGAATCTAAACTTCATTTATGATCTCAAAAAAGAAACTTTCTCTTTCCATCATACATTCTTGACTTTCTACTTCTGCACATTTACCCTTAACAGGCATTTGCCCTCACCTACTCCTAAATTTCCCAGTCTTGCCTCAGGATGAGTCCATCATTTCCTTTTCTCTTTCATTGTTTCCATCTTAGGCTAATCGGTAAAGTTAGCCATTTTATTGATGTTAGTCCTCTTCTGTCTTCAACTCTTTCTTCTTTAACATTAGTTTACACAGATGAAAACCTATTCTGTCCTGGTCATGATATTAGACATTCTGCTCGTTGTAAAAACAAACAAAACCTGTTTGATTACTGGAGAAAGAGAACCCCAAAGGCAAGCACAAATGAAAGAAGACAATATATTTGGACAATTTTATATAATTTTATTGCTCTACATTAAAAAGATGAAGCTTGAATTTTATAAAGTCAAGTTCCAGATGGCAAGGGTCTTCTATTTCCTGAGAATGTTACATAAAGGGAGTGGCATAATCCTATTTGGGTTTTCAAAAGCCTCTTTGCTGGGAAAGGTTTGAAGGGGAAAAACTCACAGTCTAACAGCTTAGCAGCCATTTGGCTAGTTTGAAGAAGTAATAGAAACCAGTAATCAGTAAAAGAGAGATTGCAAAGAGAGATAAGTGAGAAAATTTTAAGGAGTAGAGTGAAAAAGACTGGTTAACCAGCTACAGGTTATAGGTATTAATAAAAAAAGAATTCAAGTTGACTCTAAGTTTCCCAATCTGACCATCCAAATGGATAGTAATTCTAACCAGAGAGGTAGGATACTTTAAAGAATGTGAGACAATTATAATCTCTGACCTATTGAGTTGGGTCCATCGACATAGATACACCAAACAAATGGAGGTATCTAGAAATCTGATAGAATAGGCCGTTGACCTCTAAGACGGCTTCTAATAATCTCTGCCTCTTGATACTGATGCCCTTTTGTGATCCCCTGCCCTTGAATGTGGGCTGGACCTATGACTCACTTCTACAATACTGAAGACGGCAGAAGTGGTGGTATATTCGTTTCCTGTGGCTGTCATAACAAATAACCACGAACTGGATGACTTAAAACAACAGAAATGTACTCTGTCATAGTTTTGGAGGTCAGAACTGAAATCAAGGTGTCAGGAAGGCTACACTGCCTCTAAAGGCTCATAGGGAGATTTTGTTCCTTGCCTCTTCCAGGTTCTGGTGGCTCCAGTGGTCCTTGACGTGTGGTGGCATCACACAAGTCCTTGCCTCTGCCTTCACAAGGTCTTCTCCTCTCATAAGGACACAAGTCATTAGATTACTAGGGCTCCTCTAGTTAATCCAGGATGTTTGCACTCAAGATCCTTAGTTGAATTACATCTTCAAAGACTCTTTACAAATGTCACATTCACAAATACCACAGGTTAGGACTGGAACATATTTTTGGGGGCCATCACTCAACTCACTGCACATGGAATGACACTTCCTACATTTGGTTGTAAAGGAATGTTGTTTCCATAGGCGTGCTCACTTTTGCTCCCTCTTGGACTGCTTGTGCCAGGTAAAACTAGCTTCCATACGGTGAGGCAGCCCTACAGAGAGGGACCCGCCCCCATGGCTGAGCCTGGAAGAGGACTCTTCAGTCCCAGGTGAGCTCTGAAATGACTGTAGTTCCAGCTGACAGCATGACCGCAGCATCATGAGAGACCAGAGCCAGAGGCACCGCTAAACTGTGTCCAGACACCATAAGATAATACACAAGCACTGTTTTAAGCTGCTAAGTTCTGAAGTGATTTACCATACAGCAACAGAAAACTAATACGGAGCTCACAAAAATGTCAAGGCTCGGTCAAAAAGAATTAAGACAAGCCATGGAAATGATTCAGTTTAGCATTTAAGAAATATTTATAGAGTATCCTCTATAAAACTAACATTGTGGTGGGTTTTATTTAGATCTAAGTTTATAACTGTAATGATAAATGAGGAGCCAATCCTCAAGAATCTTAGAGTCTCTGGGAATAACAGACAAGACCACATGCACGGTATGACAGAGGAATGTAAACTGGGTTAAGGTACATAGCACATAGAAGGATCTGGTCCAGGTTCCAAAAGTGAGAGAAGACTTCCTGGAGAAAGTGAATTCTTAGCTTCCACAAACAGACCTACCTATAACTATATATTATCAAAGTTCCCTTCCTTTCAACAATGAAAAATTTAAAATACCTCTAAGTAATAAGGACACTTTTCCTGTCCATTACACTAAGACTCGTATAATAAATTTATCTAAGCTTTTAGGGCAAGAACATATATCTACTTCTGCCGTGCTGAAAAGGCTAAAGCTAAATTATATATAGAGTGATTATTAATCTTTAATCATAGTTCATGTTTTGTTTGGTATAACTTGTTTTTACCCTTACTGTACTTTTACTTTCATTTTAAGGAAACTCAAATCAATTTTAATAATAAATAAATGAATCCTCAATTATATAAGGAATTGTAATGAAAGCTACAAACAAAACACAGCGAGAGAGGGCAGAAAAATCCTCAGTGTTCAAAACCAAACCTATAATTTTACCAAGGAAAAAAAATCCCTTTTGCTCTATTTTCCCCATTTTTCTTAATTCCAACAACATGCCCCTCTTGCCTAATGTAAAAGACCCCCCCTTAACCTCCCAGCACTTATACCACTGCCTTGGTTTTTTTTTTTTTTTCAGTCAGATAATGTTTGCTTCCTCTTTTTTTAAATTTTATTTTATTATGTTATGTTAATCACCATACATTACATCATTAGTTTTTGATGTACTGTTCCATGATTCATTGTCTGCGTGTAACACCCAGTGCTCCATTCAGTACGTGCCCTCTTTAATACCCATCACCAGGCTAACCCATCCCCCCACCCCCCTCCCCTCTAGAACCCTCAGTTTGTTTCTCAGAGTCCATAGTCTCTCATGGTTTGTCTCCCCCTCCAATTTCCCCCCCTTCATTTTTCCCTTCCTACT
>NW_027397064.1:43965587-44068877 GCF_003265705.2 Callorhinus ursinus
TAAGAATTCCTCATATCAGTGAGATCATATGATACATGTCTTTCTCTAATTGACTTATTTCGCTTAGCATAATACCCTCTAGTTCCATCCACATCATTGCAAATGGCAAGATTTCAATTTTTTGATGGCTGCATAATATTCCATTGTGTATATATACCACATCTTTATACATTCATCTGTCGATGGACATCTTGGCTCTTTCCATAGTTTGGCTATTGTGGACATTGCTGCTATAAACACTGGGGTGCCCGTACCCCTTCGGATCACTACATTTGTATCTTTGGGGTAAATACCCAGTAGTGCAATTGCTGGGTCGTAAGGTAGCTATATTTTCAACTTTTTGAGGAACCTCCATACTGTTTTCCAGAGTGGCTGCACCAGCTTGCATTCCCACCAACAGTATAGGAGGGTTCCCCTTTCTCCACATCCTTGCCAACATCTGTAGTTTCCTGACTTCTTAATTTTAGCCATCTGACTAGTGTGAGGTGGGGTACCTCACTGAGGTTTTGATTTGGATTTCCCTGATGCCAAGTGATGGTGAGCACCTTTTCAGGTGTCTATTGGCCATTTGGATGTCTTCTTTGGAAAAATGTCTGTTCATGTCTTCTGCCCATTTCTTGATTGGATTATATGTTCTTTGGGGGCTGAGTTTGAAAAGTTCTTTATAGATTTTGGATACTAGCCCTTTATCTGATATGTCATTTGCATATCTTTTCCCATTCTGTCGGTTGTCTTTTGGTTTTGTTGACTGTTTCCTTTGCTGTGCAAAAGCTTTTTATCCTGATGAAGTCCCAATATCCCAATAGTTCATTTTTGCCCTTGCTTCCCTTGCCTTTGGTGATGTTTCTAGGAAGAAGTTGCTGCGGCTGAGGTCGAAGAGGTTGCTGCCTGTGTTCTCCTCCAGGATTTTGATGGACTCCTGTCGCACATTTAGGTCTTTCAACCATTTTGAGTCTATTTTTGTGTGTGGTGTAAGGAAATGGTCCAGTTTCATTCTTCTGCATGTGGCTGTCCAATTTTCCCAACACCATTTGTTGAAAGACTGTCTTTTTTCCACTGGACATTCTTTCCTGCTTTGTCGAAGATTAGTTGAATACAGAGTTGAGGGTCCATTTCTGGGCTCTCTATTCTGTTCCACTGATCTATGTGTCTGTTTTTGTGCCAGTACCATACCATCTTGATGATGACAGCTTTGTAATAGAGCTTAAAGTTGGGAATTGTGATGCCACCAGCTTTGCTTTTCTTTTTTCAACATTCCTCTGGCTATTCGGGGTCTTTTCTGGTTCCACACAAATTTTAGGATTATTTGTTCCGTTACTCTGAAAAAAGTGGATGGTATTTTGAAAGGGACTGCATTGAATGTGTAGATTGCTCTAGGTAGCACTGACATCTTCACAATATTTGTTCTTCCAATTCATGAGCATGGGACGTTTTTCAATTTCTTTGTGTCTTCCTCAATTTCTTTCATGAGTACTTTATAGTTTTCTGAGCACAGATTCTTTGCCTCTTTGGTTAGATTTATTTCTAGGTATCTTATGGTTTTGGGGCAATCGTAAATGGGATCAATTCTTTAATTTCTCTTTCTTCTGTCTTGGTGGTGCTGTATAGGAATGCCACTGATTTCTGTGCATTGATTTTATATCCTGCCACTTTACTGAATTCCTGCATGAGTTCTAGCAGTTTTGGGTGAGTCTTTTGGGTTTTCCACATAAAGTATCACATTATCTGCAAAGAGTGAGAGTTTCACTGCCTTGGTTTTTATTTACACTATTCTCACCCTAGATAAAATTTCCATTGCTTCTTGTTTGAATTCTTCCAACGTTTAGAAACACTGCTTCCTCGGTAACCTTGATCAGACTTCATGTCTTTGAGGAAACCCCACCAGTTGATAATCTAGTACCTGCATCTTTACATAATTAGTTACCAACTAGTCTATCTAAAAACGTGAATAATTGTGAGTGCCTGAGTGGCTCAGTTGGTTAAGCATCTGCCTTCGGCTCAGGTCATTATCTCAGGGTCCAGGGATCGAGCTACACCTCCCCAGGCTCCCTGCTCAGTGGGGAGTCTACTAATCCCTCTGCCCCTCCCCCTTCAAATAAATAAATGAAATTTTTTTTTAAAATGTAATTCAGTTATTACACAATTTATTTGTTGGTCATGCATGTCTCATCCCCCACACTAAAAGTTCCTCAGGAATAAAGATTATGTCTTCATCTTTTTTTCTACAGTTCCTCAAGTTCTTCAAGTACTTGGCAAACAGCAAGTGTTTAACAAATGCTGATGAAAATGAAAGGAAAAGTCTACAAATCATTCTCCCTTCCTTTGGGTTTGCTCTCCCTTCCTTAGTCTAACACACATACCACTTCTATATTAAGCTTCTTAGAGGACTGCATGAACCATCTGATTCCCCTGCAATTGTTCCTTCAATGTATAATGATGAAATATAAATGCCTAAGTAGAGAAGTCCAAATACAGAACATATTTCCCATCACTCTGCTCTATCTACCTTATCTTTCCTATTTCCTGAATACCCCCCTTTCTTTCTCAGCTGTGTATCTTTGCTCCAACTTCACCCTCCATTTAAATGCTCATCCATCAAAGTTCTACCTACTCTAAAAAGCACAACTCAACTGGGCTCTCATTTGTGAAGTGTTCTTGGCACCTAGCACATTCTACTTTTACCTAAGGAACTGAAATAGGTTTCTTATCTTGCCACATTTTTTTTAAAGATTTTATTTGTTTATTTGAGAGAGAGAGAATGAGAGAGAGAGAGAGAGCACGAGAGGGAAGAGGGTCAGAGGGAGAAGCAGACTCCCCGCCAAGCAGGGAGCCTGATGCGGGACTCGATCCCGGGACTCCAGGATCATGACCTGAGCCGAAGGCAGTCGCTTAACCAACTGAGCCACCCAGGCGCCCATCTTGCCACATTTTATTGAAAATTGAAAGAGATAAGAAAATACTTCTATACCTTCCTGTCCTTAATGTCTACTATCACAACCGCCATCAATAATAATCAAATAATCATAGCACTTAGGCTTAGTGCAGTAATAAATTTTCACTAAATACTAATTGAATAAAATATATTTGTTATCACTTATAAATAATGTATTTTTAGACAGTGCAGAAAGTTATACATATGTAATATTTGCTTTTCTTATACACTTCGTTATGTAAGGGATATATTGGCCGAATATATGTGAATAGAGAGTGCTACTGCTTACAAGTAAAATTTAGATTATTGACTTAATTTTGAATTTCTTCTGCAACACAAACTAGGTTTTGTTTGGGAATTTCTTTGAATGAAAATATTTTAAGTCATGGAACAACAAACATTTTCAAAAATGGTAACGAAAACTGTAAAAACTGTAACTCATTACTACTTTCTGGAGACAAATTCAGAAATAATAAAAAGCCTTTGAAATATTATAGCCATTGAGTCAGTGATGCTAATTTTAGTAACTCTCCCAATGCAAAATGAGTGACATACATACCAATCTATCTATAAAGATACTGTCTGAATAATAAACACAATCTAAAAAATATTTTAAAATTATTTATGTTTATATTAACAAAAAATGTGAAACATTAATTCATATTCTCAGAACAAAATAGATTTGTGACAAAAATAATAAAGAAATTCAGCAAAGAATACATATCCCAACTTTGTTTAAAGGGGAAAACCAACAAAACATGAAGTGATATAGAACAAAATGATAACAGAAGTTTTTTGTTTTTATTTATTTTTATTGTTTTTAAGTAGGCTCCATGCCCAGTGTGAAGCCCAGCTCGGGGCTTGAACTCACGACCCTGAGAGCCAGACCTCAGCCGAGATCAAGAGTCGGACACTTAACCGACCAAGACACACAAGCATCCCAAGAAGTTATTTTTACAAAAACAGGCTCATTTGTGATTTTAATTGTATTTTGCTTTAATGTATTTTACCATATTCTGCAATAAAACTATCTTTTTAAATATTTGGTACAAAATAAAAACATTGTTTATAGTTTCAAATCTTTTTTCAAAATGGTGGTAAGTATATAAACAATCACATATTCTTACCTGGGAGTACTTGAATATAGTTGAAAGAATATGCAGACGCTTGACTTTGAACAGTTTCAATCATACAGTTGCCGTTTGAGTTCCTCAATCACTTTCTCTCCTCTATCGGAAGGAATCACACATAACTAAAAATAAAATTAAAATTGGACTGAGTAGAATTAACCAATAATTACATTTATGTGTATTTTAATTCAGAGCTTACGGTACATATTCTAAAATTCTAAGTATGTTTCTTGTGAAAGTTCAAGAAAGTTACCTAATAAAAAAACAGTGGTAAAGCGTGTAATTTTTTTGAAAAGATAAAGTAACAGATTGCTAAATAAGGTCAAATACCAAAATTGCTAGATAATAAGTTAAGTGTTTTAACTCGGGTATGTTACTATGAAAGCACAGTGATGGCTGGTTGACAATACACCCCCCCTCCCCCTGCAGGCTTCGCAGCTAGCCCCTGCTATCTCCTCCAGTCAGCAGCTAATTAAACCAAACAAGTGCATACTCTGTCCCTGATTAAGAAGATGAAACAGAATTTTAGAAAGCACTGATCTATTTTAACTTTCATTCCACTTCCACTGCTAAGGAGAAGCATTTAGGTAACTTATCCTTCTATTCATTCTCATGCTATATGAGGCTGATTAAGATTTTTACATTTTTTATTCCAGCAGACGAAAGGAAAAAGCCTTTCCAGATGCAACACAAATTATGCCTTCCCTTAATTTGGTCACTTCAAATGTACCTCTGACATAAATTTCAAATACTAGCAAAAATATTCACAGTATAGTATCTCTTCTTGTCAAAATAGCTGTTTTTTCTGTTTTGTTTTGGCAAAAATACAAAAATGTATCTCACTCTTTTGTTCTGCTTCCTTCCATAACTTTAATACAGACTGTTGGTAAAGCCAGATCTATATTTTTGACTTTCTTAAATTTTAGACTAAAAGCAGATCTCAAATATTTTATTTCTGCCTCTTTGTGTCTAAGCCATGTGAATATTCTGAACGCTACCTTTTTCCCCCTTAGCTACAATTTTCTTTAGAAGTCTGTTTGTCTATTTTTTCATGCTATTCCGGTTCATTTTCTAACAAAACTTTAGAAAGAAAAGAAAAGATCTTCGTTTAGGTGGCCCCAGAGGCAAAGTCTGATGTAATAATTCAAGTAAATGAGTTTGTTTGGGAGACGCTAAAGGAAAGGGGTTACAGACAGATCACCAACAACATCTACCACAACAGACAATGACTGTAAAATCGAAATGAAAATATGAGCATGGTTTATTGTAAGGCCACATACGGGTATTTTATAATTTTAGTGAAAAAAAGTTTATCTACCCAGTGATGCCTATTATTTATTAAATCACATGGTACTCTCTTAGTGTTTACTAAATCTTAGGGTATTTATATGATACAATTCATTTTCTCGTTCCTCAAAATGTAAAGGCTCCATTACCACATACCTCCAGCTTTAGAATTCAAACATGACACAGCTAAAAGGTAACCGTGAAACTGTGTCATGATTTCCAAAGTGACTAACTAGATCATTTTTCTGTTTTGTCTTAGGGAGAAGGGAGAAAAGGAGAGACAAAATTAGTTCTTTTTTAACAATGATAATTTCTCTATTTTGTGCAAATATTGGTCTTATGAAAATAAGTAAGAAAGAAATCCCCCAAGATAACATAAGTAACAAGACTATTCCAAAAAAATCCCATTCCAAGATATTATAGGAAAGTAAATATTTTCCTTAAAGTGGTTAATTCAATTTAACATCCCCACAGTTTGTATTTCTATCTCAGATTGACTGAAATCCCAGTCTTACTGAGAAAATGTTTTCAGCCTAGAATATATTATGCAATGTGACAGAATAAAGAAGAGCACGAAAATACCCACATTAAAAAACAAGAATGAACTTGTGCCTACTTCTATCTTTCTTCTTGCAAGAAAATGACATATACTCTGAAGTGGATTGTTCCATGTCTGATATGATTAAATTTGTGCACATAAAGAGCATTTTCAAATATTCTTGCAAAAAATGAGATGTGCTTATGGGTTGTTCTTTTGATTATATTTTTATTTTAAAATATAAAATCTTGTTTCCAACTTGAGTGATTCTTAAAATTTTAGTATGAACATAATACACTCAATTTCATCTTATTTTGCCACCATTTATTATACGCTGATATGAAATTTGAAGATGTATGTGAAATTAAGTGATGCCAATCATTTCTTTACCAGAACCTTCATTTTTCCCAACAGTGCTAGTTTAAGAAACTAACATGGTTAACACTGCAATATGACTAGATGCTTCAATCTGTTAATGCAACATGGTATCTTTAAGTATTTCACACACAGTAAAACCAACTAAAACAAACAAGCCAGGCTAAGACATATTTCTTGTCATGAAATGAAATGGAAACCAGCATTATCATGATCTTAAAACTTTCTCAAAATCATTTTGCTACTTATTTTTCTTTTTATAGCTAGCCCCAAGAACTTAGCAATATCTCAAACTAATTTACAAAATGTTGCAAAAGAAAGTTTTCCTAGATACTCATCTTTTATTCTCTCTGGGCATCTAAATTCAAAATATACAAAAGCAGATCTTTGGCCTGTGATTTTCTTTTTCCTTTTTTTTTTTTTACTTTGTCCTATTATTTTAATTAAGTAAATACTGTAATTTTCATTCTAATTATTCAAGCAGAAACCTGGAGTTATTATAATCCCTCATTTTCTTTACCCATAGTCATAAAGTTAAATCAGAATAAATTCGATTCTACTTAATACAAAAGACCCCATTTTGTTTCTTCTCCCAGTTTACATCTTCACCAACCCATTAGCAGTCAGCCATGAGCTGACTAACAAGTAAGCTGGTCATATCACCCTCTGGACAAAGTCCAAATGACTTAGCATGCGTTAGCATCTTAGTCCAGATGCCTTAGAATCTTTTCTTAATGATGTCTTCTCAAATGTTTTCACTCTAATGCCCCAGGGAAAAGGGTATAAACTGTCATAGTGGCTTGGGGCAATCATTTCTTGTTCATTTTAGTCTTCTCACTGAGGCAGTGGCATATATATATATTCATAACTATACCCCTATGCTCTAAGGAATGTAAAGTTGGAAAATTAATTTAGTTCATTAGACAAATATTCATTGAGCATGTACTGAATACCCAATTGTATCAGTCATTCGGGAGAAGACAGTAAGTCCACGTCCACCTTTGGATTTGTCAATTGATAAGGATGATGTTAACGGCAAGTTCAAGTGCTGAAGAAACATAGAGAATGTTTAGGAAAGTCCTGCTAGAAAAGATGGAATCTGTGAACCTTCAGTTTAGAAGTCACCCAATGAAGAAACTGGGAAAGGTCATAGTTGGCAGAGGGAACATCATAAGCAAAGGCAAAGGAATAAGAAACAACATGCCACCTTCAAGGATAGGCAAGTGGTTAGGTATATAGGATTTGAAAAGAGAATGTTTACAAAATTGTTTTAGAAGAGATTTTAGCAGTAAGGTAAGGCCATATCGGGAAGGTTCTTGAATGCCATGCCGTGAAATTTGGATTTTACCCTAAAGATGGTAGGAATATGATAAAACAGGGAAATGGCGCAAGAAGATATGTATTTTAGGAAGATCATGTGGCAAATGTGGCTCTTAGGAGATCATGAAAAAGAGAAGATGAGATAAGCACACTGTTCCTTAGAAATCTATGTATATTTGTTAAATGGTAATGCAAAATAGAAATAGACTCTAGGCATTCATATTTGTAAGATGTAAACCTGGAATGGTGCTTGGGATTTAATTTATGTAGGAACGGAGCAAGACCAAGACAACTCTGGCCTTGGGCTTTCCTATTCTCAGAGATGTCAGTCCGGACCAAGAACTCCTACCATCTGTTGTCATTCAATGTGCAAGTTAAGTTCCCTTTCCTCAGCTCTCATTATGGAAAGAAAAAAGTGACAGAGGATGACACATGACAAACTATTTCAGAATTAATAACAATTTTAAATTCGCCAATTTAAAAACAAATTCAACCTATTTCTTTCCTCTGCATTTGACATGAAACTTTAGAGGTGCTTTCAAGCTGTCACCAGCAGGAAATTTTCCTAATTAGAAGAAGTAGGAGAACAATTATCAAGTCATTCACCCTTTCTGGTGAAATTGGTGGGAAACCATATTTTTCAGCCTAAGTAGGTTAAGGTAGAGCCTTTGTTCTTTTTTAACATTAACTCTTCACAAACTCTGGTCTCTCAAATATTAAGAACCTTTTATGTAAAAAACACAGCCCAGGCAATGAGATGGATCCGAATGCTGACAACAGGCGCCACAAGTTAAAAATTCATGACTTGAGTTAATGAATGATGTAGGGCAGAGTGAAATTCATAGTACGGTAGAGAAACTTTTTTAATGCAACAGGAATGCAATAAGAATAAACTAAATCTGATTAGGGAAAGGGATGGATATCTTAGCAATGTTTGGAGGAATGGGGAAAAAAGAGCAAGAGAGCAACAGGAAAGCTATTCTCCCTCAGTGAGTCATCAAAAGTTCTGGGATTTACTCTGTTTGAGCCAGGAAGGCGACATGCACATCCCCAACCAACCACTGGGAGTGCAGAGTCACTGAGTCACTTTGGCCAACCAGGGTGCATTCCTGGAGATACAGATAGGGTCAGTTCTCCTAAATCACACGGCTACTACACGAGATAAAGGTGATTCCACCAAGGAAATCTAACTTATTATAAATACAGTGGTGGGGAAATTAACAAATGAACACTAACTATACATCATATGAGTTTAGAAAGAAAGGCATAAGATATTCCATACACAGCAGTATTCATTGTGCCTGGCACATAAAAACAGGACTTAGTAATTCACAATCATTTTATTACTTCTGCTATCATTCCATACTTTCATATTC
The DNA here is from genome assembly GCF_003265705.2 of Callorhinus ursinus. Taxonomy (NCBI): domain Eukaryota; kingdom Metazoa; phylum Chordata; class Mammalia; order Carnivora; family Otariidae; genus Callorhinus; species Callorhinus ursinus. The sequence continues at coordinate 43,974,546 of NW_027397064.1, forward strand.
CAAAGAAAACTGCAATACGCATCACATAAATATTTGTGTTCATCTCAAATTATTGCCTTATTAATGCTTCCGAGAAGTGAAATTACTAGTTCAAAAGTATTTGCTCTTTCAGGTGTTTTCATACACATCATTAAGTTGTTTTCTAGAAAGATAAACCAACAAAGGCTTCCACCAACAGCAGATGATGATGCTAATTGCAGCCATCCTTGCCAGCAATGATTTTTTTCTTAATCTTTGACAATTTAATTGTTCAAAAATTTCTCTTTTTCTAAAATGTGTATTTCTTTAACTGTAAGTAAGGTACAACTTTAATTTATTAAATACTTCTTTTATAATTTTTATTTTCCTTTTGGTGTGTTGTCTTTATATTTTTATGAGGTTTTTTGAGATTTTGATACAAATATATACCTCAGGACCTTTGGACTTTTTATTCCCTCTGTCTTCATTGCTCTTCTCCCAAGTAACTACGTTCATCACTCAATTCCGTCATTAGATAAGGAAAGGTTGGTTTTCAGTTTCCCTTAATGTCAGTTATATATTTTACCTACAAAATAATGTCAGTTGTTAGTCCTCACTTTAAGATCTTAGCTACGAGCTCATACAAAGGCATTAAAGCAGCTAACTCATTATCAAAGATGTCAAAGAATTTTATTTAATGGTTATATCTGTCCAATATATTGTATAAATTTAATTAGTTTTAATTTTTTAATTAATCATATTATTTAGTTCTAATACTAGGATTATTTCTAAAACACTGCAAACGTGGATTTCAACACCACGTTCTTTAAAAACAGAATTTTTTCCAAATATTCTCCATATTTTAAGCTCCTTCTGTCCTTCCTTCTTCCCTCTTTTCTCCTTCTTACTTCCTCTGCACTCTTCTTTACTTCCTTTATCTCAGAAAACAAAATCATGAGTTACTATTCTTTACTGTAGCATTTTAATATATCAAAACATACTCAGGAGACTAAAAAAAAATTATAAAACACCTATGCTAAAAGCCAGCCTTAATATTTGAAGATCTTTATTACTAAAAAAGTTGCAAAACTAAATAAATATATTTCAATGTTTGTGGAAATGAAGCACCTCTTCAATAAATGCTCTTATAAAGCATTTTTGTAAATAGCCACACAATAGAGACTGCTGCAATGAAGGAAATCAAGAAACTGTGGTTGATTCCTTAATAAAAAATTGGGGCAGAAAATACTCATTAACTTGGGTTACATAAAAAGTCATTAGTTTAATTTTTCCAGTCCTGTGGAGTTTAATTTTATTCATGTTAATATCTATGAAGTATGTAATGTATTTAAAGGCAAATTTCAGTGAGCTGTAATTCAGTGTTCCTATTTCCCACAGTTGAGGTGGAGGCTGGGAAGGAGATTTTTATTCATCTTTGTCTCTACTCTGAATTAATCGCAATAAACCATGATTGGATATAATTAACTTAAATTATACAAACACTGCTCAATAAAATCTAGAAAACCTTCTGTATCAATATAATTCAGCACATAAAAAGTACATAAATGCACCTACTATTAACTAATTATTATCTTACGGATGAGGAAATATTCTTTTGAGGTGGTATCATCACAAGTATTTTATATGTTGACTGGTTATGTTTCAAGGCCTTTCTTCAGCAATCAAACATTTTCAGTGTCAAGATTTTGCAACCATCCTTTATGTTGATCTGCTATGAAATATTAGTGTACCATTTTAACCTGCTGTTCTTTGGCTCAATGGTATTTTCACCTTATAGCATACATTTCACTCTTCATTTAATTTAGTATATACATACATTGCACTTTCCTGCCATCAAGTTCCTGTGGAAAAAAAAAACAAAAAGCAAACAAAAAAAACACATTCTCATAACTGCACCCTGGGTTTTCTTTGCAGACCTATACTCCTTCCCTTCCTCCTGGTAGTTATGTTTGACTGAGGGTGGCTCTAGTGCTAGTTCCAAGACTAGCCAATGAGAGTACCAGGACCCTAGTCATAATTACTCAGGAATGGAAATGTGCACTACGTTAAAATAAGGAAAATCAAATCAGCACCTTTTTCTACAACTATTTAGAAAGAAGCAATCCCTTTTCATATGAGCTGATTAAATTGAGGACTGAAAGACCGATGGCTGTTTTGTCCTCTGGTTTCCTACCTTCAAACAAAACCAACTCAGCGAAAAACAGAGCCATGAGAGATTAACAACTGAGTACCTGGATTCAGCCTTGCCTGAAGCATCACTCTAGAACTTTAAATTATAATAACCAATATATATTTTGTTTTGTTTAACTGAATTTTAATTGGTTTTCTGTCAAACCAGCAAGCAAATGATCATCAAACAAATGATCACTCTGGAATATATGCTATTTACTAATGTATAATATATATTTTATTGAAATTTTTTAAAGGCTTTATTTATTTATTTGTCAGAGAGAGACAGCATGAGCAGGGAGGAGGGGCAGAGGCAGAGGAAGAAGCAGCCTCCCCACTGAGCAGGGAGCCTGATGCGGGACTCGATTCCAGAACCCCAGGATCATGACCTGAGCCAAAGTCAGATGCTTAACCTACTGAGCTACCCAGGTGTCCCTATTTTATTGAATTTTCATTTGACTTTCTCCAAACTGAGCTAACAGTATAAAATGGGCCAAATAATTGAACGATACATGGAAAAAAAATTTCTACAAAATTGTTATTCAGCTACTTTTTTGGTGTTTTGAAGGTATCTGCTACTGTTAGAAGCTGAAAAGGACAGGAAAGGTCAGATGAGTCTTTAGAAGATTTTTAATAATTAAGAGGGCAGAGGGGCACCTGGATGGCTCAGTCTTTAAATTACCAACTCCTGATTTCAGCTCAGATTGGAATCTCAGGGTCCTGAGATCAAACCCCGCCCCAGGGCTCTGTGCTCAGCGGGGGAATCTGCTTAAGATTCTCTTTCCCTCTTCCTCTGCCTCTTTGCCCCTGCCCTCTCAAATAAATAAATAAATATTTTTTTAAATTTTTTATTTGTTTTAAGATTTTATTTATTTATTTGAGAGAAAGAGATCGTGAGAGAGAGCACGAGTGGAGGGGAGGGGCAGAGGGAGAGGGAGAAATAGGCTCTCCGTTGAGCTTGGAGCCAATGCAGGGCTAGATCTGAGGACCCTGGGATCATGACCTGAGCCAAAGGCAGATGCCTACCCAACTGAGCCACCCAGACACCCCATAAATATTTTTTTAAAAATAATTAAGAGGGCAGAACTTACACAGTTTAAAATGTTTGCTTTTCTTTCTTTTGTTTTGTTTTTATTTTTGAAAATGTTTGTGTTTTCTTAAGAAATGATATAATATAGGGGTGCCTGGGTGGCTCAGCCAGTTAAGCATCTGCCTTTGGCTCCGGTCATGATCCCAGGGTCCTGGGATGGAGCCCCGCATCAGGCTCCCTGCTCAGTGCGGAGCCTGCTTCTGCTTCTCCCTCTCCTTCTACCCCTCCCCCTGCTTGTCCTCACTTGCTCTCTCTCTCAATCTCTCTCTCTCAAATAAATAAATAAAATCTTAAAAAAATGATACAATACAGGCTTTCATGAACTTTAGACTGGAGCGTTATATCTTAACTTCAATTGAAGACAGCATAAATGTGATTGATTTTAAAAACTGGTAAAGAAACAGATTCAGGATGGATATGAACAACTTTATAAATGTGATATGCAGTAGGTGATGTGGAGCATTTATTAATTAAAAATTACACAAGATGAATAATATCTCTTCATTCCTGATGAATTAATGTTATGTTTTACATAAAAGCAAATAAAGACCTGATTGGCAGCTTAATAGAATTATTCCTACCTGATTCTACTCTAATAAGTTATTTTCATATTTCTTTGGAACTTTTCACAAAGACAACACCTAAGTAAATACTGTGCCTTACTAACTGGTCATAGAAGTTTCTAGGGCAATTATTTATGTTGACACCTGAACCTTTAATAGCTTCTCCCTATCTGATAAGGATTTGATATCTACGTATCTGAATGGTCTATCAAAAATAAAGACTTGGAACTATCAATGTTTACAAAGCTGGAAAAATAAACCCAACTTTATGTTATAAGAGACTTAATAAGGATATATCAAATACCTGGGTTTACAATTTCACAATCTATTTTGAAGACTCAGAGCACAAAATATCATAAGGCACCAAGAAGTTCTCCCCAAATAAATGTCAGCTATAAAGAAAGTTTAGCTTAGCAAATCTCATTTTTCTTTTCCTTAAATAGGTTCAAATGTAATATGCTATCTAAATAAGCATTGTTCTCCAAAGGTACCTGATCCTTCCCTAGAATTTTCTTCTCCATTTTCCCACTCTCTTTTAGACTTCAGCTCTATCTCAAACAAAATTCAATAAACTACAATCACTGAAGAAAGAGGTCATAGACTATATGTTTGAATCATTCCTTCCCCCAACTCCACAGGACAGAGTCTATGCTATCAAATGAATACATAAAATACTTATAATAAACAAGCATTATATTTACCCAAGCTAAGAACTTCTCTTCAGCCTCCTCTGTTACACATTTTCCTCGTCAATAGGGAATTATTTCTATCCAGACAAAACATCAAAGAGACCTCTAGTTTTTCAGTTATTCTTCAGTTACTTTGTGATAAATATAGTTTCCTACCTTTCCTGTGAGCAAAGAAGACTGCAATCATCTCATTTGAACCTAATCTCCCCAAGTTCCAGAATCCAATGATATGGTTTAGCATAGATAGAGCAGGTCTTTTCTTTGTTCACAGATTTATCAAGAGTAAAACGTGTGGAAATGTCATCATAATTAGGTCAAGTCTAATTTCATTTGACAAATATTTTACATGTAAGGTAGGTCAAAGTAACCAACAGAGCACTTGCCACATGATGCTAATAATACCTATGCTTCCTCTCTCTTGGGGGTATTTTCAAAGGAGCTATCTATCTATAAAAGCACTTTCAGAAGTGTAAAGTACTATACAAATATGAGATCATGTTACTAACCGAAAAGGATGCATTCCAGGAGAAGTTATAACTTGTGCTAAAAAAGTAAAATTTACAACCAAATTCCCCTTTTCCAACAAGTGATGTCAGAGTTCCACACTTCCAAGTAAAGTCTCTGCAAAGACATTGCATAAGAATTCAACACTGAGCCATAGAGAAAAGAAGATCATGTAATATACCAAGTATATCTGATTTCCGAGCTCTAAGTAGTTAGAAGAAGTAAATGACCAAAAAGCAGTCTTTCAAATGCTCTAAATCTATTAAGTGGAAATGTACTAACGTTAGCCATAGCAGGTCCCTCCTCTGGAAAACTCCCGACTCGGTAACGCTAGCCAAACAAAGAGTTGTTAGCTCTTTGCTATGCATGAAAACACTTAAAATCGAATCAGTACAGTACATTCCTTCAGACTATGAAGACTTCATTTCATTCAGTTACTTAAGATCATATTACCAAGAGCACATCTTCTCTGTTTTGCTATAACCATTTACAGCAAAAAAAGCAAAAGGAAAGGAACAAAAGCATTCCAATCTCATAGACTAAAGCAAAAGGAAACCATGACCTAGCTACCTGTGGGATGGACTCACCTCTCTAAAACGTAACTGAAAGCTAGTGCACTAGTTTATAATAATCATGATATTATGAATATGTTCCTTCCTCATCTCTACCCAGTTTTACTCATCCAATGAACATTAATGAACACCAGCTCAGTGTTGTTTACTGGGGATACAGATGAAGTCATGAAGCTTCTCATCTAGCAGAGGAGTCAGCATGCATACGAACTCTAACTTGCTGTTATAAACGCCAAAATAGGTGTCATCCTATTAAGCACTTGCATCTAACTTAATTCTTAACATGTCTCAATGGTGATGAATGTGTAAGTTTAACTTTTCAAAATGTTTTCATGGTTATAATGACATCTTGTTTTTCAAAAAACAACCCTGTCTTCTATGTAGGGTCCTTCTTTTACCAAAAAAGAAAATCAATACTGAGAGATGAGTTACAAGCATCAGAGCCAAGATCACACCTCAGGAATTCTGACTCTTTTTATTTTCTTTTCACAACTAGAGGATAACCCTCTAGTTTGCATGCTAAAATCCTGTGTACTATTTATCACCTTATTTCACTTTTTTTTTTTTCAAACTATGACTACTGATAATACTGTTAAAGAAAAATCCTCACCTATTATGGCTAAAGCAAGCATGTGAGAAAACTATTCTACACTACAAATTTCTTATTGCCAAATGAAATAATGAAGTTTATTTTTTTCTATTAGTACCTGCCAAGAAAACCTACTACAGAAGAAAACAGACACAGTGTGAAGTCTGAAAAATAGATCAGATGCTTGTACACCAATGAAAATTGCTGCCTAATCAAGGAAACCATTCTATTCAACCTACTTACATCTTGCCAGTTGAATTATAAGTACAGCAATCACAGGCTCACTGTATATCTGAGTTAGATAAAAATTGCATCACTTTCTTTGTGCCTGGTACATAGTAAATGCTCAAGAGATATCTGGGAAGGAGTTGGTGGGGGATAGGCAAAGGAGAGCTAGAAGAGAGAAAACTCTTAATAGGTCATCAAGCTCCACCTTGCCAAAGATCAAACAAAAACAACAATAATAAAACACACATACACACTCAGTTAAATACAAGCAGCACATACATTTAAAAGCAGTATGTCTCACATTTCAAAATCTCTAACTCTGCTTTTTTGCCAGTGTTACCTGTAGTGTCTTTGAGTGCCTACTTGGGGACTTTGCAGAGAAGTAACATATTCAAGACAGCAACAATACTCTGAGAAGCGATCTTTATCACTTTTTAAAACTGAAAGAGCCTTACATATTATAGATGTCACCATTACCAAGTAAGTTTAACTCCTTGTATAAGTTATTTATATATTTTGGGGGCGCTGGGTGGCTCAGTCGGTTAAGCGCCTGCCTTTGGCTCAGGTCATGATCCCGGGTTCCTGGGATCAAGCCCCACATTGGGCTCCCTGCTCAGCAGGGAATCTGCTTCTCTCTCCCCTTCTCCCTCTGCATATGTGCTCTCTCTCTCTCTCTCTCTAGTTCTCATTCTCTCTCAAATAAATAAATAAAATCTTTTTTTAAAAAAGTTATTTATATATTTTCAAGTCCCACCTATATATTAAAATAACCCATAAAGTAATAAATGAAAATTAAGTTGAAAGGAAAATCTGCGAAGTAAATGAGGGGGGTGACAAATAAATTATGCAATGAGATCCAAGGAAACTAAGTGAGGAACAATTATTTCTCATTTGTTCAAGGCAAAAATATATGGAAGGCCAACTATGAGCAGCAGGGGGTCCTCCAACTGCTACACTCCTTGCGCCAAAGTAATTTCTCACTATACTCAAACTAGCATCTATTGCTCCCCAAATGCCTGCTGTGCCTATAAATCCATCAATAAAGGTCTTGCCCTCATCCTCCTGCCGGAGGAATAACCTACCTCAAGGCACTCAGCATAACCCTTTCCCTCTGAGGAGACTGGCCTGAGTCCCTGAGCTAAGACTAGATCATCTAAGGCTTAAGTGGGGACCTAGTGCAAAAGCTCCACCTAAACAAAACAACAGTGGATTACCCCCACCAAGAACATGTTCTACATTCTGAATTCTGACATGGAAGACAATCAAATTATTCATAACTAGAGCAGAGAACAAGCCACCTAGGGAGAAGATGCTTTACAGATGTTATCAGGCAGTGGAAGTCATAAAGAATAATGATTATGGGTGATAAGACACTGAGTCAGAAGAAGGTAAAGAAATATTACATAGAATAGAGAGAATATCCGTAGCAGCAGATAAAGCAAAGACAGGGGGAGCTACATCATCCCAATGGCAGAGAATCAACTCTGTCAAGTAGGCGGCAAGGAAGGAATTGGCTCAGAGCTGCCCTGGTTACTCCCATTTCTGAATTACAGTCCATTTTCCCTGGGTTGCCTTAAAGGCTAGACGTGTGGCTGAGATTTCTGTCTTCTTCAGTACTTAACCTTACTAAAGGTAACTCAAATGAGTCGTCTTCCCTGCATCCAAAGAACCTAACAACATCTCTTCCGCCAGGTCTCAACAGCCACCTATGTTACCAGTTTTAAAACTGCAAATGAATGAAACATCACATACAACACTGTAAAAATAATATTTTTTTACCTAACAAATTAATACACTCTGAAAAAAATCATACTAACCCAATGAAAAGAAAAGGAAATAAAGGCCACACAAATCTGTTAGGCATCTCAAGTCACTGAAAAAAGTGTCCCCTCCAAAAAATGCTCATTTGTAGACCTCTGTTCCCCTACAGCTAATTCCAAAAAAAAAAAAAAAAACCAAACAAACCTATGCTATGATTGTTCTCTTTCTTCCTAAGAACAATAAAGCACACATAATTTATCTACAGCTTCTGTATTTTCTTTATTGCGCTTAAAACATTTTGCATGTGTGTTGTTGTTTTTTTTTTAACTTGAGGCTAAGTTAAATGTATTCGTGGACTCTATCAATAGAGCAGAAAAAAATATACTTTTCAATGTTATGGATGCCGTAGCACCAAGAGAGCCCAGCCATTTTTCCTAGATTATACTCAGTTATATATGAGATTTCATTTTCCTGTATGATAAAATACTAGGTACAGAGTTTTTACCATACTTACCAAATCAAACCCTATACCCGGGAGGAAGAGTGAGAAAAGGGGAAAGAGAAGGTTGAAAGAGAAAAGAGGAAAGGAGAGGCCACAGAGAGGATGGCGAGGCACAGCTACACTGAGAAGGAGAAAGGAGGAGGGGGAGGACTGCGAGTTGCAGGGGCACCCCAGGAACATCACCAAATCCGCCCTCCCGGGCTTCACACTGGAGCCCCACCCACCCTACAGCCGAAGCACCTAGGCTTTTCCACTTTTCCCATTCAGTGATCTAGGTCACTCTTCTTACTGACCTCCTCCCTCCTCAAGCCACTATTCTGGGAGAAGGATGTAGATGCCAACGTTTCTAATTGTGCATCCCTCTTGTCGGCTTCGGTACGTACCCCTTACTATCTTGGTGCTTATTTCTGAGTTTCCAGGATAATAATGTACTTTTGTTATACTTTCCCTCCATAACTGAAACTTGACAAATAAATCCCACTCACTGGCATGGGTAGGCCCAGACTGCAAAAGAACACCTGTGAAAGCCCCAGGTGTCTACCTATTAAATGCCATCTGCTTCTCCGTGGTTAGGCCATACCCACAAGCTAAAGCTCCCTGTTGCTTCACCCTGAATCCTGGAGCTAATATATTTCCTCAGAAGCGCTTGGAGGTGGTCTAAAATAACCTTGGACACTATGCTTCTGTCTACCCAGTGGAGCTCAACTGTCTGACCTACAGCTGAGGCAACTTCCCCACACCTGCCCTCTCCTCTACCCATCCTAGCGCATTCACACAGACACGGACAAGTGCGAACAGAAAAACTGGAAATACTGTTCCAGTAACCACAATCCATTCATGTAACCAATATATATTGAGTGTTAGGGATGTGTCCAGACAGTAGTGACACAACAGTAGACAAGTAGATTCTTCACCTTCAAGGAATTTGTGTTCTATTTATCTGCACAAATAAACTAAAATTTGTAATTACATATAAAGGTAAAATCATTGTCCATTTGTTACTACAACAAATAAAAACATGTGCTTTCTTTTTATACTTCCTAGAGGTAGAACATTCAAATTAGTTGGGCATTAGAACACAAACGCCGATGCTGAGCACATAGTAGAATGAACCCAGTACTCTGACCATGCTACTTGGAACGTAAAATCTTTAGAATCCATTGGGAATTCTCTCCATAGCTATTTCTGTCCTAGTAAGTAGCCCAGGTAATCCTGGGGATGAGGAAGTGGTCAGTGGGCCCTTCTTAGTGGGTGCTAAGAAACCCAGTGTTCTCAGTGTAATGATTCCCTCCATGTAACAGAAATTTGAACCCCCACATGGAAAATCAACAAGGCTTTCCCTGGGATTTGCAAGCACTAAATCGCAAAAGGGCTTCCTATTACTTGAGCACTGTGAGCAGGATGATTGGATAGGAAACAAGGATTTATGTATTTAACTATAGTAAATGATTCTTCTGAGCAACCTAGAGGGAGGTCAGCTAGTTCTAAATGAGACAGATGATAAAGTAGTAATAGCATACATTAAGCCCACTGCATGGAAATTGAAGATTTTACTATACCTTTTGAAAAACTGCAATATTAGATTTGGTATGTTTAATGGGACACAATCTATAAAATTCAATAGAACACAGGCATATGAAGTATGACGAGCAAGTCACTGCCACTGGTCAGCACGCAAAGTGTCACGAATCAGGCACATCTAAATAAGCTCTCATCTTCATAACCACCAAAGCTGTTCTGCTACCAAATTTCTCACCTAGGAAAATGCTAACAACTTTTCAACTCACATCACACTTCTTCCTTTTACTCAACTTTTTACACCCTGTCACCACATCTTGGGCATTTCCCTTTTAAAAGAGCTCTAGGGACACCTGGGTGGCTCAGTCCTTAAGCGTCTGCCTTCGGCTCAGGTCATGGTCCCAGGGTCCTGGGATCGAGCCCCACATCAGGCTCCCTGCTCCGCGGGAAGCCTGCTTCTCCCTCTCCCACTCCCCCTGCTTGTGTTCCCTCTCTCGCTGTGTCTCTCTCTGTCAAATAAATAAAATCTTTTAAAAAAATAAAATAAAATAAAAAAATAAAAGAGCTCTAAAATCTATTCTGTCTTCTCCATCCCACTGCCAGACACTAACAACCCTTGACCTTGACAACCAGACTAACTCTCCTTACTTACACTGTTTCTCCTACTCCTTGTTCTACCCTCTGGCAGCTGTAGTTCAGAAATGCTAATCTTGATCTGGCCACTCACCTGTTAACCATCTGTCAACGCTTCCTTGAAATTTTCAGGGTAAGTTTTATACTTAATTCAGTCCCTGCAAACACCCTAAACTCAACTCTAGGTCAACCATTTCTTGATGTGCATCCATTGCTTTTGATAGTTCCTGTCCACTGGACTCAATTCCCCAAGTGACCACAAAGTTACTGCACAGCACCTACAAATCCACATTTCACTGCATATCTTTTACAGACTAGAAGTGTCACACACAGAGACATACTATCATTGTTCAAAGGTACAACAATGAATACTTGAAAGTACCAAAGGCAATTAAATGTTATAATTCTGAAATTCTTGCAACAAAACTGACAAAAACAATGTTTTCTAGAAGAAAAAAGCAGGCAATGATATTAATAGAAAAGATTGAGAAATAGGAAGGAGATACTTTTTCAAAATGTAATGCTTCCACAGCTCCTGGGAAATTAAGAGTGGGAAGGGCTTTCCAATAACTTAAGACAGCTATATCGTCACCTGTCTTTACAAGCCATGTTTTTTTAATTATTATTATTAGTCAGAACCCTCCTCCTACCAAGCATTGGTTTCCTTTTCTGAATTATATTCCCTTTAACTGGTTAGAAGTAACTGCTGATAGTTCTCCACATGCCTCAAGTTTTATATATTTGGCGGGAAAAGCCACTATGCAAAGAATGATCATACTCTCTTGGCCGGTAGTACCTATAGGCCTTCTAAATCAGAAAACAGAGGAATAAACAGAACGAAAAGATCCATGCTCCTTAATGTTCAGGGGCTCGTGAAAGAAATACAACCATTTAATATCTTGACACATGGCTAGGAGGACTGAAGCTACTCTTTTTGTGAAGAGCCTGAAGTCATCTATGAATTAAATTTAAGACTTAGAAGAACAAGCGACAAATGATTAACAGGTTTATTTGTAAGTTCTGCAGGCACTAATAAGGGAATAAACTTCACATCTGTTCAGTGTCAAAAAGAATCATAAATCTTCCACTGTTTTGTTTTGTTTATAAACATGTACGGGTGAGTAAAGCAGTATCAATAATAACATTTGCAAAAATAAAAGTCAGCTAGATATGTGGGAACCCTGTTTCTCAAAATGAATTCTGAGAAACACTAGTTCTATGAAATATCAAGTTTTACACACATACACACACACACACACGTAAGGGTTCTAAGTCAAATAAGTTTGGAAAACATTTGGATAAACAGATTTAAACAATGCTTTCACTCTGGTATTTCTCATGTTTTTAATATATTATTATGTATTTTGAAGCTCCAAAAGTATATCATGATTCTTTATTTCACCAAGAAAACACTTTCTCATGAGGTATCTCCAGAGTTTTATTAATAATACTCTTAGAAAAATGAGGAGCTAGAGATGATTTCATAATTAACACTTTTATTTTCAGAAAATGAGTCAATTATTACAACTAAATTGTTAACAGAAAAGCAGAAGGATCTGACATACAACTAGATATGAGCTTATAAAATTAGGTTCATAAAGTAGCTATGAAATAATTTTTATTTTTTAAAATTGAGCTGACTGTATATATCAGTATTCATATTGAACATTTTGTCAGTAAGAAGTAAGTTTAGAATTAAATTTAAAAGTAGAATTAAATTTGGAAAGGTAGGCAATCATGAGGGGAACTAGGCTCTATTCAAAGTCTCTTTGAATTAAGAAAAAATTTTATTGAACATAAATGACATGCACATTTTCCTAAAAGAAATGTGCCTCCTCCCCATTAGAACAGGATAATTATCACCATACACATACATCAAAGGCACGATAAGCACCAAGTTGCATTCTAAACCAAGTCATTAAAAGCTGCATGGATTAGCGTCAATTTGCCCCAACAAGTTTTTCTTCTCAATTAATCTGCAAAAGAGAATTATATCAATTTGCTTTAGGTGTGAACGTCTGACAAATTATAACAAATTTCAAATGTGTAATGTCCAAGAATATCCTCCATATTTTTTCCATAATGATATTAATGATAAAGTCATAATGTCGTCTCAAAATGCAAATAAGATCAAATCATTCGATGGCTTCTGCTCACACAGACTTACAAGCCCTACATGAGCTAGCTCATGCTTTCTCTCCCCCTCTCTCTCTCTCCCTCTCTCTCTGTCTCTATCATCTATCTTCTTCTCCCTCCTTCCTTCCTCCTACATTCCATCCACATAAGTCTTGCTCTGCTTCAAACAAGTCATAATCATTCCTATTTTAGGGTCTTTACTTGAGCCCCTTTCCTACACCTGCACATAAGCTTTTGCACCTTTCCATCATTTAACCTTCTGCTCAAATGTCACCACATCTAAGAGGCATTCATTCCTTGACTACTGTTTAATAATTCCACACTGCCATGCCCTCTTCCCTTACCCTGTTTTATTTTCCTTTCTAGCATTTATCAGTAGTTTAAATTTTCATCATTTTTTATTGTTTGTTTCCTTCACTAAAATAAGAAATGTGGTCTTATCTTTCTTCCTTACTATTAAAAAACATGGTTTCAAATCTAGTTGTATATTAGAAACACCCTACGAGCTTTTAAAATGCACAAATGCCTGGGTGCTATGCATTTCTAATTTCAATGACCTAAGATCAGGCATAGGCATTAATGTCTCTCGAAAATAACTAGATAGAAAGATGCCTGGTATATAATAGGTGAATAGATGAGTGAATGATTTACACAGATGAAGACACCTATTTCCTATCAAATACATTTACAGAGCACAACAAACTTGGAGTGCTGCATATAGTATTTAGCCATTAATATCTAATGGTCACAATATCTATAAATGTCATCTGCTTGATATGACTTTAAACTTTAAAGTCATTTACTTTAAACACTTTCAATTGCTAATTTTGGGGGGGAAATAATAAGTTTTCAGGCTTATGCCACCACAGAAGAGGAGCTACATGCTATGATTGTGTTGAATGGTAACAGTCTTCAGTTGCATGGTAATTAAACTACTGGTGATATATTAAATCCAAAACTGTTACTTGAGCTACTTACCTTTCAATTTTTATAATCAGATAATAAAATGAAATATCAACTTCCACAATAAAATGCCTAGAAGGTAGTTTGTGGTTTATTGCCCTGCACTAAAGTAAGTATGCCATGCTTTCCTATCCTTCCAAAAAGAGCAGCCAAATGGTTTCTCTTTAATCTCTTCCTCCAGCATCTCTTCAGGTAAGGGCACTGTCAAGGGTGCCGGGATCACTCACTATGCACACCCTGACCTAACCAAAAAACAAAAGGCTCACCACTGACGTAGTCAACATTAATAATCAAATCAATCTTCCTCTTTAAGAAATCAGAATAAAGGCTTCACAGGTGGAAGCAGCTCCTACTGCCAAAGGGCTTTCCACTACTTGAGACATGCAAGATTTGGTGCCAGAAGAAAGTGATAAAAACCGTGGAATGCTTCTAGTTTTCAGCTAGAGGTAGAAATTGCCATTGCTTGAAAATCAGTGTTAAAGGAAGGCATGAAATTGTCTATGATGCTCAATCAAGATTCTTTAAAAGCTATGCTAAGTAGACATAGGCTTTTTAGGCTGTGGTTGAAGATCTTTCTGCTTGAAAATTATTCACAGTTCAGAGTATTCTGGCCAGGATACATTCTTTTTAGTCTGTTTATAAGATCACAACCAGAGACCCTGAGTATGAACCGGGTAAAATCATCAAAGTGCACCAGTGAGGCACTAACTACAGGATGTCAGTCAAAGAGAATTGGAGATCAAGAGGCAGCAGAGCATATTGCCAATGGGGAAACAACATTCCCCAACATCGAGGAGCTCACATTCTCATTTTTTACAAAATGTCAACAAGTCTTGATAATTATGACATATTTAAAGCAACTATGGTCATAAAATATGGAACAATCACAAAATAAACAGTGAAAGCCTCTATGGTTAGCTAGCCTCCAACTTTTTTCCTATTTACTTACTGATTTTTTTCCTCTCTGTGATAATGACTCTGATCTATCCCCTTATACAATTCCTAAAGTTCACTGTTGTGTAAGCAACATCTCAAATTGAGTTCACTTTTCTAAGTCCCGTAGTACTGTTAAGGTCATGTGGAAAACCAAAATGGCTTCCTTTTAAAATTAGAGTAAAAGGAACAGTTGACTCTTTTAGGTCTGTCACCTTTCTTCTCTTCAGGAAAGTTAAAGTTAATGGTAAATGAACATCATTTTTAAATTCATCCTGCTCTTATATCTGATAGCAACTAAGTGCCACTTTTACTCAAAAAAAATTACAATAACACAGCTTCTTCCATGAGATGAATTTGATCACAACCCAATCAAAGGCTTTGATTTTGCAGGCTGTAGAAGCATGAAGCAAACATGACAAAAGGAAATGCATTTACTAACCTCCTAGAGGAAAAAGGCATTCCAAAAGTCTAGCTTAATTATATAGATACTTTGAGTTAGTAGATAATAGCTTATTTCAGTGTTCTTACTCTCATTTTAGGGACTATAAAACACAATCATAGCACAATTCATGTCTCTTTCATAGCATGTATCACTCTAGAGCCTAATGAGTTATCATGACTATGTCTGGTTTGGTCCGCTGCATCTCCAATATGGAGATACATATGGTACAGTGCCTGACATAAAATTGTAACTCAATACTATCTGTTAAGGAAATAAATTAATGTTAAAACTAGATAAGGAAGGAGAGCAGGATAGTAGCATATCAGCTTACTGATACTTTGAAATACGTATCTGATAATGTTATGTATTTCTTTGTCATCCAAATCCACTTTAAAATACTACATTTATCTATAAAGAAAACTGTAATTGATAAACTTTCCAATACTTCTATATAATTGTCTTATAATTATCTTGGCATTTAAAAAAAAAAATCAAAAGGAATTTTTGGTTTTCTTCCCAAAATAAAAAGAATCTAGAAGCTAAAAGAATACAGTTGACGCCGTTACCCACTATATAATTAAAATGTTAGACTAATTACTTATTTTTTAATGTGTCAATTACTTAATTTTTTCTGACTAGAAATGGATGGCCAATATTTGTGCTTTTAATTTGTGCTTTTAACTAATCAATACCACAAAGGATGGTCTCAAACATAATTGGTATTTGAAGTAAGGTTATTCTTCTTTAATTTTCTTCATACATAAAACACTGTGCAAGAATTAGGCAGTCTTAAATTTCATAATGTACAAATTCTATTCTGACATCATTAAATACGTCTTCTTAAAATTAGTCTTTTATTTTTACCACAATTTTTAAGGAAATAAGAAAATATTGGAAAAACACCCACAGAACACATATACATGTTATTTTTAGTTATTTGCAATTTTATAGCTTTTCTCCCCTATTTTTTTTAGTATTCTATGATTACTGTTGCAGATAAACATGTTATTACTATCCTTTTTTCAATCATCTCCAAAAATACTAATATTCAATAACCCTAAATTTAGCTTTCAGTGGAAAATTATTTATTAGGCAATCAGGCAAATTTGGGGATAGTTTAGTTTTCAACTTCATGTTTTTTGGTATCCAAGTGGTTCACAGGCCACATAGATGTATTCCAAGAAGTCCCCAGGTTTCCTAAAATTATATATTTATATTAAATGTGTATACATATCTTTAATGATATCCTCAAAAGGGTCTGTGACCCCAATTTGTTAAGGATTGCCACTTAGCATTTATTGCTTCAGTGCACAAGCTCATGTGAATTTGTGGCCTAAATACACACACACACACACACACACACAATCTTTTTTATTTTCCTTACTCACTATAAAGTTATTGCTTAAATGCACTAAAGTGTATCCAGACGAACTTCTTCCCAAGTGCTTGTTCTATCCAAAGTTTATCTAACATGTCTTGGTTTCTGTCCCCAAAGCTGCAGGCTGAGTTTCTCATGGAATCATCTGTGAACTATAAGCCCAATAGTTTGAGTCTGTTAGGCATTAAAAATTAAAAGCACACACACACAAAACTAGCAACATGGGTCAAAAGACCTTAAAAATATTTCACTTAGTTTCTGATTTAACATAGATAAATAAATATATGCAAATGAACTGCCAAGTACAGTGATAAAAATGGGATACTAGAGTTAAAAAAAAAAAAAAAAAGGAGCCCTACAGACAAAAATTCCTTAGGGAATACCCTCATTTGCTATCTTGGCCTGAAACAGTAAGGGGCCATGTTAATGTTCTACTAATACATCGCCCAGGGGTTGCCTGGGTGGCTCAGTCGGTTAACCTTTGGCTCAGGTCCTGATCCCAAGGTCTTCGGGTCGAGCCCCATGTGGCGCTCCCTGCTCAGCAGGGAGCCAACTTCTCCCTCTCCCTCTCCCCTTGCTTGTGCTCTTTCTCTCTCTCTCAAATGAATAAATAAAACCTTTAAAAAAAAAAATACATCGCCCAAAGTCCAAGACTTCTTACTTTGTGCAACAGCAAAAATCTTGTAAGTTAACTAACAATCCTGAGAGAACCAAGCCAAAAACAAAGCACAGGGCATCTTTTGCAGAATCAAGTTTGACTGGGTATTTTGACAAAGAAGGAAGAAAGGAAGGGAGGGAAGGAGGAAGGGAGGAAGAGGAAAGGAAAGGGAAAAAAAAAGGGGGAACACTACTGTTTATCTGTGTAAATAACAACACAAAATAAAACATTTTTATTTTATTATTATTTTTTTAGAGAGAGAGTATGCATGCCCAAGCGAGGGGTCAGGGAGGGGTAGAGGGAGAGGGACAGAGAGAATCTGAAGCAGGCTACACAGCCAGTGCGAGTCTGATGTGGGCTTCCATCACAGGACCTGAGCCGAAACCAAGAGTCAGACACTTAAGACTGAGCCACCCAGGCGCCCCGGAGTAAGAGTTCTTAAGACTAAAATAAATGTGTTTTTTCCTTTTTTAAAGTTTTTTGTTGTAGTAAAATATACGTAACATAAAATTTACCCTCTTAAAAAAATTTACTATCTTAAACCATTTTTAAGTACTTAGTTCAGTAGTAAGTGCACTCACACACACTGTTTTGCAACCAATCTCCTGAACCCTTTTCATCTCACAAAACTGAAACTCTATACTCTAGTAGCAACTCCCCATTGCCAACCCCCTCCCCAACTTTGCAGGCCTTCACAAAAGCATTGTAGTTTTAATAGATGGCAAAGTATGAACTCACTGAGGAAATGGATTTTCTAAAATATATTTTGTATTTCTTCAAAGTACTCTCATTACACAGAGGTCTTTCTTAAAATGTGTGTTGGTCATTGATAATATCTCTTCAGAATTAGCACAAAAACATTACCTGGTTTTCTGGACATCAATGACACGTGTACATTGGGAACTATTTCCAGTAATGAGAATGATTTCATAAAACCTGCCCATATTTTTCGAAACCTCGTCCTTATTAATAACATGAGAGAACAAAAGAGTGCTAGACACTGCTTTGTGTGCTTTACAAATGTATTATATATTTTATTTCTGACAACAAGTATATGAATAAGTACTGATATTACTGCCATTTCACAGTTGGGAAATTAAAGTCAACTATCAGCCTACTTTTGATGGGTTCATTGTATCAGCATAGAAGTTTAAAGAATCACCTTAAGTATGGGAAAATATTTAAAGATAAGAGGCTGATAAACACGCTGGTTTCTACTTTTATATTGCCAAGAAGGATTCTTCCTAGGGTCCAATGTGATAATGATTTCAGCATGTGCACTTATGATCTCTGCATTGTAGAATGAGATGCTCATAGACTATGAAGAACTAAGCTGGAGCCAATCTCAGTTCCACTGCTTCCTAAATGAGCAACTTTGGACAAACCACATAAACATATCCTGCCTGTAAAGTGAGGATATCCTCACGTGCTCTGCTTCACAGGGTCTGTGTGTGTGCATGTGTGCATGTGTCTGTGAGGGAGGGAGAGAAAGAAAAAACATGACAGAATATGTGGACAGAGCCTTTGTTAACCACAGTATATTCTGGAAATGTATCATAAATATTACCTGTAATGGGCACCTAAAAACACACAAGAAGACAGTATCAGGCAGTGTTTAAAAGTGTAGCACTAGGGAGGCACCTGGGTGACTCAGTCAGTTGAGACTCTGACTCTTGATTTCATCTCAGGTCATGATCTCAGCGTCGTGAGATCAAGCCCCATGTCAGGCTCCGCACTCAGCAGGAAGTCTACTTGAGATTCTCTCTCTCCCTCTCCCGCTGCCCCTCCCCGCAAGTCTCTCTCTCTCTAAAATAAATAAATCTTAAAAAAAAAATTATAGCACTAGGTAGCTACAGTGTTGGCTTAAATGCCCGTTGAGGGGCCTTGCAAGTAAACTAATCTCTGTATCTCATTTTCTTCATTTGTGAAGTTAAAACACGAACATCATGGCAGTTAGCATAAGTAAAGCACCTTAGAAGAGTACCTGGCATATGGTGAGTGCTTGGTGAATTAAACATTAGCTTTCATTTTTTTATTTAGTATTTGGTATCACTGACCACGGTTTTTCTCATCCCTACCAAATCTTTTCCTAAAACAATTCATGTAAGAGACCTAATAAAGCATTTCCACCTAGTAAACAAGGAATGTTTGAGGCTGCACTCCTACTCATTTATCACCTCATGGATTTTGCCAGGTTAATAGCTTATTATAAGTCTTTGCACACAAAAGTAACTTGTCTCATGTTTCTATTAAAACCTGAGCAATCAATCGAAATGGGAATAAAAGGTCTTATTTAACTGGTTTTATTTAAAGTAGAAATATATGCCGTAAGTGCTACATCAGTGCTCTATTTTGTGGATTACCAAACTTCTTCACCTCGATTTTAAACTGTTTTCTTGGAAATTCAATCTATAATTACTGTAGAATTTTGGCACTCATATACTTATCATTTTCCTATTTCAGCTCCTCAACAGTGAAGCTGAAGATGGAGGATATGCATTCAAATTGATATTTTACTGAAACATGAATTTGAATGTATTACATGTAGTGTGACCATGTAATTTACCATTCAAATTGGGACAGTTCTGAGAGTGAAAAGAGAGCTAACTAGATAGAGTACCAAGAGAACTGGTAGCAAAGATTATCTATGGCCAATGGGGATGCAGTGTTATCCCAACTGAAAGGGCGGGGGTAGTAAAGAAAAATTTAGTTAGTAGAAAAAGCAAGCTGCCTTCTTTTCCCAAAGCCTTAATTTCTCCGCATGCAGCTTGAAATGTAGTCCACATGAAGTAAGTGTTTGCTGAATAAATTAAAAAAATGAATACATGATGTACAGAAATTCTCATGTTAGACACTGAGGGAGTATGATGTGCCTGTATCGGTTACACTTTGCCCCTGTAGGGACATTACCCTTGGGAGTGGAAATCGGTGTGACAGTCACATGATGCTAACAAAAACAGTGTTTGCTTATTATGAATTAGAACACATTCATGTAAATTGTTAATATAAATGTCTGTTCTTTTTTTTCCCCTAGAATCATGAGCACCTACGGAATTAGCTCATACTCCTCTATCGTAAGGTACACGTCACTAAAAAATGCAAAACCTTCTATTTAGGAACACGGGTTGGACTATGCTAATGGAGCTTTGGGGATCGTAATAAAGCCTACAACCCTCCATAGTTACTCCTAAAATGCAGCACAGTATAAAGAACACAAGGTTTGGGGGTCAAAAGTTTGTGTTTTAAATTCTAGCTCTGCCCTCCGTGGCTTTGGGACCTTGAGCAGTTCACAGGCCCTCTTCTCAATATTTTTAGCTGGAAATATCAGTAATTTTTACCATTCCCTCCCCTTTATCCTGCCATCATCAATCTTTTACTAAGTCTTATTTTCGATCCCTTGGAAGTTCTCTCCTTGTCACCTTTCTTTCCTATTTTTATCAAAATCACTTTTTCATTTTATATCTATCCTACTGTGAAATACATCTTATTAGTCTTTGTTTTTAGTATTCCTCAAACTATAGTCCATCATCCTCATTATTTGTTTCTTTAGAGTTAAATATAACTTCTCCAAAAATTGTCTCTACACTCCGACTTTACCCACACCAGTCTCTATGTAAAATAACTTCCCCTTGATTCACTGTCCTTGTTAAATCCCATCCATTCTTTCAAAGAATGAGGTTGTGTTCTATCACTTGCAGAGTCTTCTCACTTACCTCAGTGTGCAGTATCAGTTTCATTTTACTACTATCCATGGAATTTATAGTGAGTATTATATTTTCTTTGGAGGTATTTCAAGCATACTGAAACTTGGCTTCTCTATGAAATTAAGTTTATACACAGAGCTCATTTTTTTATGACCTCCACAATGCCTAGCACATTCCTGGGAATGATGTTACATTCAATAAATGTTTGCTGACAACCATATCAATAAAATAAGGACAGTTTGTTTTCCAGGTTCACCCACTGTTGTACTGAAAATACAGACTGAAGCAGATGTCCAAATGTATATACTGTGATTTTTAAAAGCTTGTTCCAGTATAATATTATTAAATGTATTATACGTTAAAGATAACATTTTCAAAAAGAAAGGAAAAGTAAAAGGCACCCAGATTGAAAAGTGTTATGGACTGAATATTTGTATCCCCCACAAATTCATACGTTTAAGCCCTAACCCCCACTGTGATGGAATTAGGAGGTGGGGCCATGGAAAGTAACTGGGTTTAGATAAGGTCATAAGGGTAAGCCCCATGATGACCCTTATGTCTTTGTAAGAGGAAGGGACCAGATCTTGCTCCACCATGTGAAGACACAGCAAAAAGGTAGCCACACGTAAGACAGGAAGAGGGCTCGCTCCAGAGACCAAATTTGTTAACACCTTGATCTTGGATTTTCTAGCTTCCAGAACTGTGAAAAATAAATGTCTCTTGTTTAAGCCACCCAATCTGTGGCACCTTGATATAGTGGCTTGAGCAGACTAATGCAGAAAAGAAGAAGTATAACTATCTCTGTACACAGGTGACAAGATCTTGTATATAGAAAATCCAATGGAAACAACCAAAAACCTTAGAGAACTAATAAGCAGTTTCATTAAGGTAAATATGCAAAAATCAATTAGTCAGAAGATCTGACTAATGGAAAGATATGCCATGCTTCTGTATTGGAATCTCCCAAAATGATCTACAATATTATATGAAATTCCAGCTAATTTTTTTGTAGAAATTGAGAAGCTGATACCAAAATTCATACAGAAATATAAGAATCCCAGAATAGCCAAAACAATTTTGCAAAAGAAGAAAAAAGTTAAGAAGACTCACATTTTCCAATTTCAAAATTTACTACAAAGCTACAATAATTAAGACAGTGTGGTGCTGACATGAGGCTACACATACAGATCAATGGAGTAAAACAGAAAGTACAGAAATAAATCCTATATTTACAGTCAATTTATTTTCTGCAAGGATGCCAAGACAAATAAAGGGGAAAAGAATAGTCTTTTCAAAAAACAGGGCTGGTAAAACTGGCTATTTCTATGCAAAGAATACATTATAGACTTTAATGTAACACTTCAAACTATAAAACCATTAGAAGAAAACACAGAAGTAAATTTTTGTGACCTTAATTTAGACAACAGTTTTTTAGATACGACACCAAAAGTAATAAAATAAACACACACACACACACACACACACACATTTGTTTTCATCAAAATTAAAAACTCTTAGGCTTCAAAGGACAACATCCAGAAAGTGAAAAAACAACCTACAAAATGGCAGAAAATATTTGCAAAAAATACATCTGATAAGAGAACAACTCGATTAAAAACTGGGCAAAGAATCTGAATAGACATTTCTCCAAAGAAGATATACAAATAATCAATAAACACTTAAAAATATGCTCAATATCATTAGCCATCAGAGAAATCCAAATCAAAGCCACAAAGAGATACCTCTACACACCCACAGGTTAAAATAAACAAAAGAGACATTAAGAAGTGTTGGCAAACATGAAGAGAAACTGGAACCCCATAAATGGCTGCAAACTGGTGCAGAACCTTTGGGGAAAGTCTGTCAGGTCTTCAAAATACTAAACATACAGTTACCATATGACCCAGTTATTCCACTCTGAGGTATGTGTCCCCCGAAATTTAAAACATAGGTCCACAAAAAAGTACGTACACAAATGTTCACAGCGGCATTATTTAATAGACCAAAAAAAAAAAAATGGGAACAACCTAAATGCTCATCAACAGACAAATGCACAAATGGATTGTGTCACATTAGAATGATGCATATGTAGAGCCTTCATCTTCTTCAAATGTGGAAGTTTCAAAAAACCACAAAATTTGGAATGCATTCTGCATTAATTTACTTTTTAAGATGAAATGTGAATAAGTTTTCTTTTTTAGCAGATTTTAAAACTTGTCTTTTTGGTTTATCAGAAAGTTTTGTTAATTTTCATCACTACTGAGAAAGATATATTAATTTTCAGTATTTGCAAAATTGGTTCATACTTAGGCAAATGCAGCTTTAGACTATTTACTATTACATTACCACTGAGGAAGCTGGGTGATGGGTACATGGTATTTCTCTCTATTTTTGTAACTCTTATGACTCTATTATAAGTATTTTCAAAATAAAATTTTGAAAAAAAAACCATAACTCCTCTTTATCACTATTAAGTATTCTGATGTTCTGCTTGCTTGCTGCAGATATGGCTGGAAAACAACTGTAAGACTAGGCTTTTATCTAAAACTTCCTCCTTATACCCACCTTAATGGGACAAGAACTGATGCTTACAAAAATGTTTAATCTACATTAACCATTGAATAATACCAGCAACATACTACATTGAAATCATGGAGCAAGATTCATGGCACACTCCAGCAATCACTGAATGGATTCTGTTTCCCTGGGGCCGTTAGTTGATAAAGGCAGCATTTGGGCTAGTGCTTGCTACAAGTCAAGAGTTACACATTTAGGGCACCGGGCTGGCTCAGTCGGTGGAGTGTGCAACTTTTGATCTCAGGGCTGTAAGTTTGAGCCCCATGTTGGGTGTAGAGATTACTTAAATATAGAATCTTAAAAAAAAAAAAAAAAAGAATTATATGTTGAATCAGATAACTTTGTGTCATTGTGGGTATAATACATTAAGTATTAAAAGCAGATTACTGCCTGATATCGTGGTTAGCACTTTTCTTAGACATATCTTAAAATAATGGAGAAACAGTTATATGACATTGATATATCCCATATCAATGGTTTCACTAAAATAAGTACCCTGAAGAACAAGTTTGTCAATTATTCTATAAATTCATCATGAATTAGTCAAACGTTTCATGATAAATCACTTCTATATTAAATTTTACTTCCTTTGATACTTACTGTATCTAGAATATTTCCAAAGGAAAAACATATACTAGCTCCAGTTGATAATAAGTTCCAAAATTCACTTCAATAGATAATGTCTAATAAACAGTAGATAATATGTTTTCATTCTCTAATCATAAACCCTGTGAGAAGAACCAATCACTGATCAGACACTGAAATTACACATGTGCCAATTTTAAAAATGAACATATTACATTAGCCCACTAACTTTTTTGAGGGTATTCAGACAACCATATGATGTAATGCATTGTTTCTGACTGTGAAACTAATTAAAAAAGAAAAAAAGGCTATTAGACTAAAATAGCTCTAATGTTATGACAGCCTACCTAAGCAGACCAAAATCCAGGCCTGTAAATGCCTCAACATAAGGAAATCTAAAGGCTAAGGACAACCAATCAGAAACAGCCAAGAGGGTTTTAAGCTATAGCCAATCAGTATCAGTCATTTCCTTACTTTGTTTCTGCCTTTTTTCTATAAAAGCACCTCCCCAGCTCCTGATGGAATGCTCCTAATCACTTTTTTTTAAAAAGATTTATTTATTTACTTGAGGGGAGCAGGGGCAGAGGGAGGGAATCTTCAAGCGGACTCCCTGTGTAGCCTGGAGCCATCTTAGGGCTGGATCCCACCACCTGTGAGATCATGACCTGAGCCAAAACCAAGAGTCAAATGCTCAACCACCTCTGCCACCCACGTGCCCCCTAATCACTTCTGGCTTGCTGCTGCTTGATTAGAATCAATTTTTGCTCAAATAAAGTCTTAAATTTTTAAATATGCCTCAGTTTACCTTTTAACATGATAATTTGTTGTGTTAGTGGCTGTAAGAGCCACAGAAGGAAAAAAAAGAAAACTCTCATGTAAAGAGCCTAACAAAGCTGTAGAGCATTACACAGGGGCTCAGACCATCCTTGTGTGAGTCCACCTGGGTTTGAGCTGTGACTCTTTGTCACTTACCAGTCCTGTACACTTGGCTAAGTTACTTAACCTCTTTTCTATTTTATCAACCACAAACTCTGGGTAAAAGTAACCTTTACAGTATAGGACAGTAGTGGAGATAAAATTTAAAAAAACCTAAATGTAAATTTTTTAATGCTGCGTCTGGTTCATAATAAGCCCTCAATATGTTAGCTATTATTAGCAACTTTTCTGAGCCTCAGTTTCCTTATTTATATCCCCATATCCCAATAACAATGCCTCCTCTGCCTATGGATCAGCTATATTGTGACTCAAGAGCAGTAACGCCTATGGATTTTATAAACTGTAAAGAACATGCTCTCCACAAATGTAAAAAAGTCTTCAATATTATGATTTTTTCAAACACTCACTATGGAATACGAAGCTTATCGTTTAAAAAAAAAAAAAACTCTATAAACCTGTTCTTGTTTGGGGTTTTTTTAGACTCTAATAATTGCCCTCATTAGAATTTTGTATATGCTTTAGTCTAACAGCCACTAAATGATTACTTTGATAAGCATTTGGAGGCATTAACTGGCTCATCAGGAAGTCCGTTTAACCTGGAGATTTCTGCAATGCCTTTGAAAGTTCTTTTTGGGCTCAAGCCAACCATCCCATTTTAACACAACCAATCATTACATGGATTTAACTCTACCCCAGATTGAGCCATATCATCTTAAACAATAGAAGCCTGATAAAACACCACTAGCACTAGGGCCTATAAAACAGGGGTTATTTCTGTTTTCGGTGCCAAGTTTAAAAAGAAGTTCCGCTCTATGTGATTCACACAGATCGGTGTATTAAATCATGGCTCTCAAAAAAATAGGCCCCATTAAAACTCTGCTAAAGAACATGCTCAATGTAGGAATGAACCTTATTCACATCATGTGCTATATGGTTTTAGACCATAAATTTCAAAGAGGAAGAGTAAGACCTCATAGCTTTCTTCATATAACATCAGACAAGTGACAGAGTCAATACATTCAAGTAATTATCAGGGGTATTGCTACAAATAAGAGTTTGAAAGAATAAGGAGGGACACTGTTTCAGGAAGAGGGGCTAGGACAAAGATACATCAATTTTCTGTCTTCTTCTGTCACTTCTACCCTCCTTTACCGGCTTCTTTCTCTTTCACTGTAAATAAAATCTTATCGCCACCCAAGCCCTTTCCATTCACAGTTAGCCTTCTCGAAGGCGTGGTCTACCCACAATATTTGTATTTCCTCACTTCCCACATACTGCTGAAACCACAGCATTCGTTTACCTTCATCGTTCTACCCTGCTTTTTTTCCTGAGATAGTTCACCCTCTCACTGTCTCCTGTGAGAGCAAATAAATCAGCTGCGGGGTGGTGAAGTTTCTTGGAGGGATTTGAGAACATCAGTGAAATAAAAAGGATCTTGAAAACCATTTCACAGCATTCCGTTGTGACAGCAGGGGCAATGGGCAAATAGTGTAAATTGCTCAGGAGAATGGTGTGATGCTAACAATTTAGGAAAATCGTCTTGCATAACTGAATGGGAAGGAGGAGGTACATCGGCTTCTTAGCCAGCACTACAAACACGTCACAAAAACAATAAAGACGACAATTTTTCAAAATCCTACTTAGTAAGCCAAGAGTGTATTTTGGGCAGAGCCTCAAGTACATAATCTGAGGTTTTTGAAGAAAGCAGGTATTTATAAGCTTCACTCAGAGTTTTGGCATAAAGTTTATTATTCATGAAAATAAGATCCTCATTGTTTTTATAATGACAAGGTTATAGTTTTTTAAAAAGTATCTAACCTAATTTTGCAAGCTGTGTCTATTCAAAGAAACTGACCTTAAACTAAATGTGTGCATATATACAAGTATAAATGATATCATACAATAAGCACTGCTTTAAACCATCCAAGAATGTCACATCTACATTTCAGCTCTGACTCACCATGCTCAAGCGAGATGCGGATGGCCACCCAGGAATAGACCACCCAAGAACAGCTACACAATGAAATGACCCAGTCACAGAAATGATCTCTCAACCTGAAATCAAGGCTGGAAGTTTCTCTCCCCTTATCTCTCGGCCTGTGATATACAAATGCCAGGACTCAACAATTTCTCAACCCCACAAAACAAACAGGCGCTCACTTTATCATGAATCCTTCGACTGTTTTGTCCTTCAAAAGTGGCTCAAATCTAATTTTCTCTGTAAATCCTTTCCCCTTGAATCTTACGTGAGCCTTTGCAGCACTTTTAAAGCTCCATTCAACAAACAGGTGTTTTCAAAACAGAATTCTACTTAACCAGTTCACCACTCACCAGGCTGACTGACAGTCCCATTAAAGTGTAAACCATACCAACTGGTGCCCATAGCTAACTGAGAGCTTACAGCTACTAGAACCTGCCTCACATATATTTTTAAGCAGTTCTGTTCCCACCAATTCTCTTGTGTGCTCACTGGAATGAAAACTGTTGGCTACCTAACAAGCACCCATTCCTCTTCCTTCCTAATAAAACCACAGTTTAGTCAAGTAGTCACTCCCCACTGTCACATTATAGGTTGACAATAAGGCTATGAAAGACTGACATGAAATTATTACAGTTTGGAAAAAATTTGCACTTAAGTGGCATCAAGGTGTCCCTACATTCTCCCTCCCATTTGATAAAGTAATATTGGGACGACCTGTAATGGGTATTATTTACAAAAGAAAGTCTTTGTATAACTCCAGTGAGCAGACTCACACTCAAAGGAAAGGCCTTACACGAAAAGTTTGACAAATCAATACATTTCTATAAGCTGTAAGTTAAAACAGTTTCAGTGCATATGCATCTTTTTTGTAATTATGCTCCGTTAGCCATCTTTTCCTGATCCCTTACCAACAATGTTTCCAGTTATCGTTCAGTTAGCATCTCCTCCTTAATATGACACTAAACTGCTTCCAAACAAATCTATTATTTCTAAGTTCCTGTCAAAAATACATATTAATTGCTTTAAGAGTGTACAGAGCACCTCTCATCCTTGATTCCCTCCTTTTTTATCTCTGAAAGTTTGCTTAAACTTTGATGTCCACATATCTTCATGAAGTACCCCCCCCCCCCCCCGCCCCGGGCTCATAACACTCTGCATGTGGTGGTCATCTCCATTTCTCTAGAATTTTTCTTTTCTTCTGTTCTACTCTGCAGAGGTGCAGAATATATAAAACGCCGAGCAGGGAATCCAGATTCCTTAATGCCCATTTTAGCGTATCTTTGGCGTCTCTCTCTTAGAGGCCCCCAATTTTGGTCAATCATCAAATATCACTATATCTTCTTTGCTGTGTCAATCTTTTGAATTCGTTATCTCCTCACTGAATCTAGCGTTAACATTCTGGTCATGATGGTAAGTGCTTCGAGATGAGAATCAGGAGATCTCACTGAAATATTAGCTATCTTTTTACCATTTAGATTCTCTTTTAAGTAAGTTCAAATACCGGTTTCAAGTAATGAGTAACTAAATGTGCATATGCAATAGTATATCCTGAGAATAACTGAAAGAGGATGATCAGCATGTATTTTTACTCAATGAGCCAGCAAAAAGAAAATGAAATTCAAGTCAAAAATCATCGTGAAATACCTTTTCTTTTAGTTAATATATATATAAAATAACATTCGCATATAAAATATACTTAAAACGAAGTAACCTGTGAACTAAAATGGACTGAAACCAAAGTTTGCACTGTTCTTCTACTGTCTTCCCTGTTTCTTCACTCTAAGTGTTCAAAATATACAGCGGGTCAAATAGTGGCCCCCAAAAAGATATGTCCAAATCCTAACCTCTAGCACCTGTGAAGGTGATTATTAACAGGGTCTTTGTAGCTATAATTAGTTAAGCTAAAAATCTCAGATGATATCATCCTGGATTTTGGGTGGGCCCTAAAGCCAATGACCAGCATCCTTATAAAAGAAAGGAGAGGAGATCTGATACACAGATGGACACAGGGAGAAAGTCTTGTGAAGGTGAGCCAGCTGCCCCCAGAAGCGAGGAAAGAAACATGAAATCACTTCCCCTCAGAGCTTCCTGAAGAAATCCACCTGGCAAACGCACTGATTTTGGACGTCTGGATGCAAGAAGTATGAGAAAATAAATTTCTGTTGTTTTAAGCCACCGAGTATACGGTATTTGTTATGGCAGTCCTGGGAAGCACAATATGATTATTTATATGCATTTATACATTTTCATTTAAATCCTTTCCACTTCCAAAAGTGGACTTTTTTGGACTATTATAATAAAAACCTCACGTAAATCTGTTCATATAGCTGAATAAAACTGCATACAGAAAAAAGTAGGAAAACAACAAAAAAAAAGTTTTAAAAAAAGCCTGACTTGAAATAATTGCTGAGGTCATAGAGTTAGGCAATTTCTATTCTTAGTTCTATCATTTTTTTTTAGTCATGTGAACTTGGCCAGGATATTTAACCTCCGAGCCAAATGACCTACCTCATCTGTATAACAAAAGATAATGGTACTCTTTTATTATGTAGTTGTGAGCAAGAAATATGATAATTTATGATAAAAATTTTGCACATTTCTAGGCATACAGTAAACTCTGATTTTGTTGCACCATTTCCCACGGGACTACCTTCTAAAGGCAACCCATCTTCTCTTTTGGCCTCCATGACCCTACATGATCCTGATACAAAAAGCAATTATGCAGATCTGTCCAGTTCTTTCTAGGTTAAGCAATACTGAGTGACACTTGCAAAAAATCCTTCTCTAATTAATACTCAACATGTGAACAGTATTTCTGACTACAGTCCACGCTGGAACACTCGAGCATTCATTTCCAGATCAAATCCTAATTCTACAAATGAGGCATTTATTCTTTTATTTATGTATTCCTTTTACAAATAAGGGCACTTAAGTTCAGAGAAGCCTAGTGAATTGCCTATGTCATAGCGTTATATTAATCCAATATACAATGGTGTCTTTTTAGCTTTTCATTATTAAAAAAAAATCAAACAGGTATAAAGTAAACAGAATAATACAATAAACCATCATGTACCCATTACCTGGCTAAAATGTTTCTTTGGAAGATTTACTTTCAATTTCTCATAATGTCCCTACGGAGACAACAAATGACATCTCCAGCCATAATATATAACTTAAAATGTGTATCATGTCTCAAGAAAGAAGAGGGAAAAGTGACAATCAGGAAAGATATTCCATAAAGAGAATCTTTCACCCAAAGCATTCTGTTTCTAAACTGTAAAGACAAAGATATATCCCTAGGTGATAACACTCAAGTTGCCAGAAATGTGTCACCAAAAATGTACTGACAAAGCATGAACTAAGTAGGAAATCTCTGAAAATTCACTGGCAAAAGTGAAGCCTAAATATGCATAAGACTAATGGTTACATCTGACAGAAAGACACTTTTGAGTCAAAAATCTACCTTTCAATTGATATTCAAAGCAAACTACTCTTAAAAGTGTCTACTGGTATCACAGGAGATAAGATCTTTAAATGAGAAAAATGGGGTGCTTCATTCTCTCCTCTGCATAACAATGAACAATTTCCATTAAAGTAAACAAGTGAAATATTTCCAAGAATCAATCACCATTTTTACCTACACACGTTGGAAGAGGGACTTTCTTTGCTAGGAGTCATCATGAAGAGCATTGCATCCAAATGACATGTCAATAAAAAAAGAAAACAAATTGTTATAGGTATAAGAATAGCTTCTAACAAAACTGGCAGGAGTTAGTAAAGATTCAGAACTTCAATACAGAGTGGAAAGATGGCCAGAGAGGCAGAAAATGGAAAGCCATTTTAGAGAAGTAGCTAATTTTTAACAACTCTTCCAAGACCAGCTTGGCGCGCGTAGAGAACAGATGGGGGTGGCGAAAATTGTAAGCATATTTTCACCTTACTTTTGTACAGTAATTAAGAACCATTTAAAATTTAGAAGCCCTTTCTCAAATGCAGCACAGTGGACCTCATAAATGGCTAGTTACCTGCTTTATTGAAAGAATAACTACTGAACAGACACTACAAATGCATATATGTTTAGGATTGTGGTTAATAATTAAATACTTGCTCAGCTTTACTGATAAGGGGGCTCTTGGTGAGAGAGAAGTTGTCCAGGGCAATATAATTCTTATCAATGAGGTATCTGGGAGCCCGGAGACATCTTAAGTCTAGTCAAGAAGGTAGTATCTCTGGGGTGTCTGGGTGGCTTAGTTGGTTAAGAGTCTGCCTTCAGCTCAGGTCATGATGGGATGGAGTCCCATGTCAGGCTCCTTGCTCAGCGGGAAGTCTACTTCTCCATCTCCCTGCTTGTGCGCTCACACCCTCTCTCTCTCTGACAAATAAATAAAATTTAAAAAAAAAAAAAAGGTAGTATCTTTGTACTAGATCCTGCTCTTGAAGTTAAGGAGGGACCGATAAGAGGTTTCCAGAAGAATATAATGGAATGATTAGTCCAACTTCCCATGAGCGCACAGAATAAAATAGCAGACTTCTCTAACAGAAACAAGTTTACAGATACTAATTTTACAAATAAAAATATGGAGAACAGGGTTTTGAAATAAGCAGTGTTTATACCTCCAGGTCATTTCTGGCCACTAATTAGCCCAGGAACTTAGAGTTGGAATCAATCTCATTGATCTAATGCTTCTCAGACGTAGGTAGTAAATCTCCCTGACCCTTACTTGCAAGTTCAGGGCACTGACACAGAGTTCTTAATGGCAAACACTGAAATGTGCTCTGGTTAATTTAAATAAAAAGAAATATCGAGAAGGATATGAGAGATCCACAGAAACTCCATGATGGCCAGAAAATGAAGCTACGCAGTCAGAAACAGCACGAAAATAACAACACAGGGCTGGTTCGGTGTGCTCAACACGGCCACCAACACCAGGCACTCTCGCCCGAAGTCCCTTAGGCTAACAGGGATCTGGGCACCAGCTGCGATACTAGAAACTGGGCTGTAGCTGCGCCTGTAGATGAAATGTATCTGCCCCCCTCACTGCTAGAAGAGATTCCATGCTGCAGGTTTCTTGTCACTAGGTTCCAATTCAAAGTCTTACCTGGGTGGATCTGACAGAGCCTGGCTCCTATGCATGGGTCCTATGCAAGTTTCTGGCCTTTATTCTGGGACATTACTAACAAGGAAGGATTTTCCCAACGACATGAAAAGTGAAGATGTTGGAAGGAAACATCAAAGATGTCAAAGGGATCAAAGATCTGAGAACATCATCATGGATTCCTCTGATGTATCTGTATGCTGGCGTTTGAGAAACGGTGTCTACCATTTATTCCAACTTCATGACCTGGACGTACCAGCCTCTACTCTCACCCCCTTCAACTCTTCCCACCAGCCACGCTGGTCTCAGTGGTCCCTCCAATAGGCAGAGCTTCTGCAGCTTCAGGATTTCTGCCCGGGAGCCTCGCTCTGCCTAGGACCTCCACCTCCAAATCTATTCATGGCTGATTCCTGCTTTACTTTTCAGTTCTCAACTTAAATGTTGCCTTCTGAGGAAAGACTTCTCAGACCACCCTCTCCATGGATGGCCTCACACATTACTCCAGCCACATTCTTCCTCATTACCCCATTCTATTTGCTTCACTATTGGATTTTGTTTTACTTGTTTATTTTCAGCCTCAATCACCATAATGTAAGCTCTCTGGGGCTGTGGGTTTTTTTAAGATTTTATTTATTTATTTATTTATTTATTTGAGAGAGAAAGAGAGAGAACAAGCAAGCAGGGGAAGGGGAGGGGGACAAGCAGACTGTGCTGAGTGCAGAGCCTGACACGGGGCTCGATCTCAGGACTCTGAGATCATGACCTGAGCTGAAATCAAGAGTTGGACGCTTAACTGACTGAGCCACCCAGGCGCCCCAGGACTATGGCTCTTGTCTGTTCTTCTTGCTGCTGTGTCTTCAGTACTTACATTAGCCTTCCAAATATTTGTTGCATAATGAATGAATTGCTGATATAGTTTAATAGGTCTATTTTATAAATGTAGAGACTGGAAGAAAAGAAGTTCAGTGATTTATGTATGACTTTGATTCCCAGCCTTACAATTTCCACCAAGAGAAAGGTGGGAGCTGCTTCTTAAAGAAAGGGAGGCAGCAGGGAAGGGCAGAAAGTACACCGATTAGGAAAAGACCATGAGCTCTATAATCATATATTTCTGAGTCCAAATCTGTTCTCCAAATCTAACATAGGCCTCATAAGCTTTTCAGAGAATGAAATGTGACCACATATGTATATTACACATATATGTTATTTCTGTAACACCCAACATATAGAGGCATTTCACAACTGGAAGCTATAAAAATTATTGTTCATTATGAGCAATGATCCATGTCTGAGTTCACATTATCTTAATTATATGCTAAGAGAGACATACCTTTAACATAATCTAAATCAGAGTCCTCACGTATAAAATGAGAATGTTAATTCTTTCAAGCAACTAAAATGCATTGGCAATCTGCTGTTTGCCAGGCACAAGTTATGCACAGGTGGAAGTCTCTAAATTTCTTCCTAGCTATTAACGCTAAGAGCATTTCAATCTCTGATTGCCATCTCCAAATATTATCTTGCCACTGTAAACTAAGAGCAAAAATAGGCTATTGTTTCCATGTATTTCATTTACTTCAAAGCATTTATTGAATAAACATTATTGAAAAATAACCCTTGCCTTCAAAGTACTGTTTCATGGGAGAGACAGACAAAAAGAAAATTAGCAAGAACATGAACACAGGATGCTTTATGAATCCAGAAGAATGGTAACTAACTTAGACTGTAAATTAGAAAAGGCTTTTTAGAAGAAGTGATTCTGAGCAGAATCCTAGCTAAAGGATGAGGAGAAATTCACCAGGAGTAGAAGAAAGGGTCAGACATGCCCAGCAGAGAAAACAGCACCCTCAAAATCCCCATGGAGAAATGAAGCATGGCACCTCCAAGAAACTGAAAAGTTAAGGTAGAGTAGGGTGTCAACAGTCCCAAGAACAGAGAATTTTAAAAAAAAGGGTCTATCCCCCATCCCCTTCAAGAATGCTAACGCTACAAATGACTAGTTTCCCTTAATTACTTTGCTTTTCTCAAAAAAGAGAAAGGAACTATTCATAATTGTGGTATTTCCTTAGTCTGGCACTAATTCTTGGTTTTGGATTAGGATTTGTAATATTTAAAAAAATATATGCATGTGTACTAAAAAGTGTATTTTCATCAAAGCTCAGTTTCATGTCATTTTTTTTTAATTCCCTTTATTAGCAACTTTTCATAAAAGTATTGTCCTTTACGGCCTGGAATGCCTTCAAGTCACCTTCCTTGGGCAATTTTCACTTAATTCCTGAGAGCAGCATTTTTCATTTCCTCCCATAAAGTGACAGCACCTTCTTCATTACTTCCATTATAGCTCTTAGCAAATTGCCTTTTAATAAGTTTCCCTCTTGCAAGACTCAGCTTCTGGAGGGAAGGTTTTGATCTCTGTATCCCAAACATGATCTTTTTTTATTCTAATAAATATTTTTAATTTTAGAAGAGCTTTAGCTCTATAGAAGAGTTGCAAAGGCAGTAACAAATAGTTCCCTAGGGATCTTTTTAAAATTCAGATTCTGACAGGTCTGGGAAAATCCTGATATTCTGGATTTCTAACAAGCTTGTACCTCATGAAAATGCAACTGGTACAAGGACCATGATTTGATAAGGTATGAGTCTTGGACAAATCAGGACAAATATTCTCAATCCTGGTTTCCAATGGGAATCACTTGGGAAAGGTTTTTGTTTTAAAATCCCAATGCCAGAGCCCACCCCCAGCTATTCTAATCTAATGCATTTGCATAAACTCCGGGAATCTGTATTTCAAAAAAAGCTTTTCAAGTGATTCCAAGGTGCAGCCAGAGTGGAAAAACCACTTGTCCTGACAGGCTGTCTGTCACACACTCCTATGCTAGCAGGCTCTCCATTTCCTTCTCTGTAAAACAGAAATAATTATGAGTATTTGATCTGGGGCAACATGAAACAGTGAGAGTCAGCATCAAACTCAGCGCTTACTAAATTTTAGGCGCTTAAAAACGTTAGTTACAATTTACAAAAGGACATGTAAATGCACATTTCTCATCAGTAAACCTCGGAGAACATTCTTCCCAAACTGTCTTCCGAGGGTTAGACTGCTCTTAGATCCCCAGCTGTCAGAAGAACATTTAAAAGGGCAAGAGTTCACAGCGTTAGGGTGGAGTCACTATAGAAATCTGCTAGTCTTGGGGGAATGTGGTCTAAGTGTGCTTTGATTAATTCAGCAGACTCCACAGCTGAGCCTGGAGAACAGGGAGTCCTTGCCTGTGTGGGACAGAAACATCTTTGTATGGGGAGAGTCCGTAGGGTGACTAGTTGGGTCTAAGCTGCTTATTCCAAGACAATGAGTGGTCATTCCAAACTGCAGCTGGTCTTAAGGAGAGATCTCAGAGAATCATCTGGTTTCAAACTGCTGTTCATAGGCTAGAGGGCCAAATGCCTAACAGAACTCAGAGTGATAGGATGGTCATATAATTCCAAGCAAGAGGACGCTAGTAGTTGTAAACTGCATGTCATGTACACTGGCTTCTAACACACAACCTCTTCTCCACTCCTAAGGAGTATAAAAGTAACTCTGCTTTTAACAGATGCCGAAGGTTAAAAGACTTACGTTCCTCAACCAATTGTTTTTATTGGACTAAACTAAGGTTAGTAGGTTCCTGGGATGATCAGAAAAGAATCTGTACATAGAGTTTACAGATTAAGAGATGGCATACATGAATACTATTCCCCTTGCATTAGGAAAAAAAATTAGAGAGAGAATTAATCCTGGCTTAACCTAAACCAGTTGCTAATTATTTAGTAACATAAGCATCGTTGCCCCAAATATTGTCACCTGCTTGAAGAGCTGGACTACTACTATCAAGATTTAAATTACATGATACTTTCCATGGCTGTTATCTCTATTATCTTATCTCAAAACGTTTGAATACTACACTTTAAGAAATAACGAGCAGGCATTTATACAGACACATATAAAATATGGAAGGATACTCATCAACTTGTAGTAAAGGAAAGTAAGTAGATTTTTACATTTTACTTCCATTTCCATACCTTAATTTTTTTTATAAAAGCATATGTTACTTTTAGAAATATACAATAAATTTGCTTTAAAGATATAGGGCATCTGTCAGCAATCTGTTTCTTAGTCTAGGTACAAAAAAATTACTTTTTCAAATCAACAGAGTAGATACATTGCATTAGCAGCTACCACTAACACAAGGAAAAATCATTTAAGCTCATTTGGAGTCTATTCCTTTATGTAAAATTATCTAAATCAAATTTTGAATTGCAGAATGTACCACAGAGATCATATGCATATCCTGCTCTTGTTTGGTAAATATGCATGGATTCTAGCCATTCAAATACAAGGGCTGACTAGACATTGCCATTTAAATTTAAATTATCTGCCATGACTGAATAGCCAACATTTCCTGAAAACTTATCCTTGCTCTGACATCCCTCCCCTTCCCAAATGGTTCATTCTTGGCATGACTTTCTGACTTTTCTAAAGGCATTATCTCCCTCACAGTTATCCCTAGATTTACACAGACAAAGGGGGAAGTAGCATCCAAATAAAAAATTATGAAATCACATATACTAAAGACTTTCCAGGGCACAGCAATCTTCTGAGACCTAGAAAAGTTGAAATTAAATATAGAGATAGGCACATGGAAAACAAGTGTCCAGATGGCAAATTCGGATATTTTATTGTCTTCTATATATGCCATGTACTTTTTGCTCCTCTTTACTGTAAGACAGCAGTAATATTCTTAAATTGAAAACAACCTTCACAACCTTCTCTCCTTGGCTGTCCTGCCCGCCACTCCTTTGCAGTGTATTCAATAAACTTCTATCTCCTTTGAAAAAAAAAAAAGGAGGAAATTAAGAAAACAACCTTTAGGATTGATATCCTCCTATCTTCTGCCCTGCAAAAATGGTGCTAGAATCCAATGCACCCAGCAACCTTCTATGAAATACTAGGAGTCATGCCAGACTCCTCCCTCTTGGTTACCTCCCCGCCCTGCCCAACACTCAGTCAGGATGTCCTGGTAATTCCAACCTTGCCACAATTTTTGCCTCTAACACTGTTTCTTAGTACCAGAATAGCTTTCAACTGGTCTCACCACCTCCAGCCACCCCCTCCAATCTATCTGCCACACTGCTACCACCAGAGCTAATCAAGTTACTTGCCTAAATCCCCAAATTCTTTAAAATGGCATCTACAATGCTGCAAGACTGGACTCCCGCTTACCTGTCCAAATTACCTCTTGCAGTCCTGTCAGGGGCAGCCAGTCCTCTAGCCATATCAAAGTACTTAGAGTTTCCCATTTATAAGACACTAGCTCATATTTCTATGGCTTTGCATATGCTTCTCAAGGAAAAATCTCCACCACCCCCTCCCAACTCCCATCTGCTTAGATAAGACTGTTCCTCATTTTTCAAGACTCACTTCATTCAACAACTCTTAAGTGAAGCCAGCTCTCGCCACTTCTCAAAGAGAGGCAGTACTTTTATATGCAACCTTTATTTCCTCTGCTAGAGTAGGAATTTGGTGAAGTTTTGCTTTATAGCCTTGGCGAGTGGCACAGAACCCAGAACATAAATGTCGCTTGAAAGAACAAATGAATGACTGATGAAATCTGGACTGAATAATGATATGACTACCAATGCTGACCACCATCTTCCCTTTAGAGATCAGAAGAGTCAGTATGTTTTACAAAGGACTTTTACTCCAATGTGCCCTGAAACAATGAGGAGCAGTAAGAATGTTGCCAGGCTAGGAAGGTCTCTCTCATCCTTGCAAGTCTCCATGCTCTATAAAAATCACCTTTATGATAACAAGTGGGGGTGATAATTACTCATTAAAATTTACTAGTTTGGGGCAGCACCTGGGTGGCACTCGTGCACTTGCTCACTCTCAAATAAATAAATCTTCATTTATTTGAGAGAGAGTGAGCACAAGCAGGAAGAGAGGCAGAGGGAGAGGGAGAGAGAAATCTCAAGCAGACTCTGTGCTGAGTGCAGAGCCCCAACTCTGGGCTCAACCTCACGACCATGAGATCACAAACTGAGCCAAAACCAAGAGTTGGATGCTTAACTGACTGTGCCACCCAGGTGCCCCTAAAATTTACTATTTCTAATGATAAAAGTACTATACAGTCATTGTGAAAATATTAGGATGTAAAGAGAAGTAAAAGTAAAAATTGGCCACAATCCCAACGAGCACAAATAATCAACCATTGATACCATTTTTGGGATATCCTCCTAAATTGATTTTTAAGATTTATTCATTCACTTTAGTGGGGGGGAATAGGCGGAAAGAGAGAGGGAGAGAGAGAATACTGAAGCAGACACCCCACTGAGTATGGAGACCAACATGGGTTCAATCCCAGGACCCTGAGATCATGACCTGAGCCGAAATCAAGAGTCAACAGCTTAACCGACTGAGCCACTCAGGTGCCCCTAAATTGATTTGTTTTTACCCCAAGATTATATTGCATGCAAAAGTAGAATCATACTATACAAACTATTTTAAAACTGAATTTACTATTTCGTAATATTCTTTGTTGAATTATAATAATAATCTAGAATTACAATCACACAAAATGATTATTAAAAAATGTAGATTGCTGGGCTTCATCTCTTGATCCGATGAAACAATCTTTGTATAGAGAATCCTGGAATATTCATCTTAACACTGTAAATGATTCTTATGTATAGTAAACTTTGAGAGCCACTAACCACAGTGTTTTCAAATCACTATGGTAAAATGACAGAAAAAATGAAGGTTTCAAAGGTATTTATCTTGGCAGCACATAAGATAGTATACGAGCTGCTACAAAATGGAATGGGTTACCATCCCAGTTGATGAGCCCATGGTACTCTGCAAATAGATTTTGAATAACTAGTCTCACGGATGTGGTGGTCATTCTGTATCAGGAAAGAGGTTGAAAGAGATAATTTCTAAGGTCTGTCTCAACTGTAAGATCCTAAGACTGTAATTAAAGAATGTTAAGGCTAAATTATACTTTAGAGGCAAAAAAAAAGAAAGGAAAAAAAGTTACCTGGGAAGACAGTTATGGAACTGGCTGGGTATGTTTTCTGGGCAGTGGTTTAGAGGTAAGGCAGCTCTCAAAGTTGACAAAAAGTTTGCACATTGTTATTTGAAATTGTTTTTTTCTAGAAAAGATGAACAACTAACTGTTTTTTAAAGACTTTTAAACTGGTGCTCCTGGGGCACCTGGGTGGCTTAGTCGGTTAAGCGTCTGCCTTCAGCTCGGGTCATGATCCCAGGGTCCTGGGCTCTCAGTGGGGAGTCTGCTTCTCCCTCTGCCTCTCCCCCTGCTTGTGCTCTCTCTCTCTCTCTCTCTCTAATAAATAAATAAATAAAATCTTTTTAAAAATTAAATAAATAAATAAACAAACAAACAAACTGGTGCTCCTGTGTCTCAAAAATGTCTTCCTTTGTAACACTAACACAGAGCAAGTAAAAGCTAAAGGCCCTGGTTGAAAAAGTGAAGGAATGGGGCACCTGGCTGGCTCAGTTGGTAGAGCATGTGACTCGATCTTGGGGTCATGAGTTCAAGATCCATATTGGAGATTACATTAAAATAGTAATAATAATGAAATCTTAAAAGAAAGAAAAAGAAATAGTGAAGATCCCAGGCATCTTTGGTATATCTGGCCCATTGTTACCAGTCTGGAGGGGGTCTCTAGAACTATGGTAATACCAGTAATCTAATTTGATCTTCTCATTTTCAAGCAAAAAACCTACAGAAGTTAAGTCTACAGAAGTTAAACCTAGAGAGTGGTAAGTGTTGTAAATTGACATGGCTAGCTGGTGACAAAATAACCACCCTGGAAAACCACTCTGATGGCCCCTGCTCTAGTGTTTTGGATACCAAAGATTTCTTTACTACTATGAATGCCGTGTATTCAAAATCCTAAAACGTTAGAGATAAATCACAGAGGGCCAAGCGTTTGAAATTTTTACATATAGAGATGCCATATTGTAAACAAATGGCTTAAAATCATTGCATTTTAAAAGTAGACTGACACTTCAAGGATAGCTGCAATAACGTTCCTTATGTTCTCTTTTCAGAGATATAATTTAATTCCCCGCTTGGCAGGAACATCAGTGATTACTGTCACTTTCTGACATTTAAAAAAAAAAGGCTTCCAAAAAGACAAATAATATTTTCAAACATAGTCTTTGTGTTATACACACTTTATAGTCTACCTATGAGTTTATATATACACATCAGTGTGTTAGTGGTTATGCACATTTATAGGTGCTTATGTTGTATATACATTAATTATAGAATATATACATTTTTTATTTTTTAAAAAGTATCATTTCTAATCTTAATATTGCTTTTACAGATGAACATAAGTGAGGAGGGGAAAGAAAAGAGAGGGAAACAAACCATAAGAAATTCTTAAAAACAGAACAAACAGAGGGGTGATGGAGGGAAGTGGTTGGGGGATGGGATAGATGGAGGATGGGTAGTTAAGGAGGGCACCTGATATGATGAGCAGTGGGTGTTGTATGTAAGTGATTAGTCACTGAACTCTACTCCTGAAACCAATATTGCAGTATATGTTAACTCAATAGAATTTAAATAAAAATTAGGAAAAAATATAATTTTTTTAAAGATTTTATTTATTTATTTGACAGAGAGAGAAATAGCGAGAGCAGGAACACAAGCAGGGGGAGTGAGAGAGGGAGAAGCAGGCTTTCCCGCCGAGCAGGGAGCCCGATGCGGGGCTCGATCCCAGGACCCTGGGACCATGACCTGAGCCGAAGGCAGACACTTATCGACTGAGCCACCCGGGCGCCCCTATAATGTTGTTTTTAAAGGTTAACCAGGCTGACCCAAGCACTATGTATTTACAATGAAAATTGTATTTGTAAATACCCAACTAAGGAATTTGAGAATCAACAGCCCAGGTAATTTCAGTTAAGTCTCAACTTTAAATACTATCTATATGTCAATGGCTCCTAAATTTGTATCTCTAGTCTAGAGATTTTCCATGAACTGCCCACTCAATACTTCGATGCATCTCAAACTTAACAGATCAAATTCCTAATCTTCCTCTCTAAACTCATCCTCATATCAGAAATGACAGGTCCATAAAAAAATTAAATAAAAAAAGGTTGGGGGGCACCTAGCTGGCTCAGTCAGTACAGCGTTCAACTCTTGATCTTGGGGTTGTGAGTTCAAGCCCCACGCTGGATGTAGAGATTACTTTAAAAATAAATAAAAATTTAGAAAAAAAAATTTAAAAAAATGATGGTCCATCCATCCAGTTGCTGAACTTTGGCATGATTAGGAACTGCTCTTTTAACATCCTACATCCATCACCAAATCCTATCTGTGTATTCCAAAACACATCCAGAATCCCAGCATTTTTTCACTACCTTTGCCACTACCATCACCACTGCCTTTCTCAGTAGTCTCCTGTCCTTCCTGCTTCCACATGTGCCCCCAGTCTATTCTCCAAATTGTAGCCAGAGTGACACATTATAAGTCTTTCATCACCTCCAATGACTTCCAATCTCACAATGAAAATAGGCCCCATAAAGCACTCTGTGGTCTTCCCACTTCATTCTACTATCCCTCTGACTTAGTTTCCTACTATTCTCCCACTTGCTTACTTCATTCCAACCACCCAGTCCACTCTGCTGTCTATTCAACGTTCTGAGAAAAGAGTTTTTCTACACAGAAGGTTCTTTCCCTCCACATCTCCATGGCATTTTCCTCACGTCCTTCATCTGTCACTGAAAATGTCAAAGCATCACAGAGGTACTTCTTGCCTAGCATCTGTATCAGCCAGGATCCTAGAAGGGAACGCGTACCACACTAAAAGAGGTAAAAGAATAAACAGGCTGAACTCACGCTCTCCCTCCCTCAGCATTCTTTCCAGAGGGCCCATTAATATAGTCTATATTGATTTGTCTCCCAGGGCAGAGAGCAAGATGGAGATGGGTAGAAAATAGACCTGAAGGAGACACCAAACTACCACTTCATTCCATTTCTCTCCTGCACTCGAATATTTATTGAATGGATTAATATGATGCAATGGTGACTGACCATTGAATGCGGCTGGAAACATGCTATACAAACTATATTTCCTTAAAAAAACAAAACAAAACAAAAACTCCTCTGATTATAAGTCAGAAGGAGTCAGGAGACACTAAGGTCATCCCAAAGCAGAGACTAAGGAGGCTTTCATGAACTTGATATGGTGAGTGAATTGTGAGGCATCTTGCAGGCTTCAGATTCTGCCTTATAGAACTGGAGGTTATTTATCACACTCACCAAGATAGGGAAATATAAGAGAAAAAAGGTAAGATCACAAGTGGGCACTGCACTGAGGGTCCCCTTTCCTGACATCCTAATGCCTTGCAGCTTATTTATGATAAGCTGAATCATGATGTTTGATGTATATCACAGATGTTTCTATTAAAGAAACAATGGAGCAAGAAGTCATACACATGCTATGTTCTGAGAGGTAAGAGAGTATTAAATGTTTAAATATCCATCCTACATACTGGTATCCACCATGAATAAATCAAGCAAGGCTTCTCAGGAGACATTTCATCCCCCTGGCAGGGGTTCATTAAAGAAAAGCTCTTTGAGGAACAAACATTAACCTCTGACTCCCTGGTTTTCTAAATTATTTGTGACATCTGGGCACTTTTGTGCAACAATAAGAAAAGCATTACTTCTTTTGTTGGGGTTTCCCAAACTCCCCAAAGATGGTGCAATTAGCAGATAAGATAAAGCAATGGGACACAGCAACATCTGTTTTACATCTAAAAACTGAAGAATTCATGTTGGTGGAGAATTTATTAACAAGTAATATATTTGCTGATTCTAGTAGCACCTCCCAGGCCACCCCCAAAGAAAAGGAAAAAAAAAATCAGGGTAACATATCATTAGGAGAAACAGAGTGAAAAATATGAGAAGATACCCTTAAAAAGGATCTTTCATACCTGCTCCCAGTTTCCTTAAGAGAAGAATCTCATTCACTGATGACTCCTATCTGTTTTTATTTTCCTGAAAGGAAAGATGGTGCTAAACAAGGTTGACTGAAGATGGAAATAGATTGGGTTGCTATGGTTTCTGAAATGTACTCTAATCCTAACCCTAGAAACATAATCTTATATACTCAAGTTATCACTCTTACAATCTATTTTCACCCTATGATATCCCTTTTTCCCCTGAAAGGAAATCGGTTATGTTACTATAATTGATCTCTACTTTAAGAAGTTATAAA
The DNA here is from genome assembly GCF_003265705.2 of Callorhinus ursinus. Taxonomy (NCBI): domain Eukaryota; kingdom Metazoa; phylum Chordata; class Mammalia; order Carnivora; family Otariidae; genus Callorhinus; species Callorhinus ursinus. Next base: position 44,018,021 of record NW_027397064.1, read on the forward strand.
AATAATCTCTGAAAAGGATCTTTGGGTTTCTGGGGAAAACCTGTTTGTTATTGGGCCCCCATTCCATATGCTTCCCATTCAGGGGCAGATTCAAGTATTATAAACTTTGAAGCTTATACAATGGGGGCAGGGGAACCCTTTCCAAAAATAAATTTCAAGGGCACCTGGGTGGCTCTTGGTTAAGCATGTGACTCTTGATTTCGGCTCAGGTCATGATCTCAAGGTCAAGGAGCCCCGCATGGAGCTCTGTGCTAAGCATCAAGCTGGCTTGAGATTCTCTCTCTTTCTCTCAATAAATAAGTAAACAGATAGATAGATAAATTTCAAAATACTGCAAATAAATAATTTGACGGTTATCACAAAAATGACAAAATCCAGAAAAATTGCCTATGTTTTCAAATAATTAGTAGATATGCTTTGGCATACGTTTGGATACTTTTTATACCTAGTTTTGCTTTGACTCATATATTTTGTTTGCCTCTTCATATTTCACAGATCTTATGTTTTCCAAGGAGAGACTAGAAAGATAATTCAATCTTTCCTCTATTAGGGTCAACCAAAGTTTTGTCGTTGTTTCTGCCCTACCCACGTTTTCTGTGCCAGGTGCTCTAGGACACATGCATATCACAAAATGACCTCTAGCCATGTACTTTCATTCATCACACTGGGTACATAGACTCAGTTAGCAGTGGGAAGATTCCTGGAAGACACTGTTTTGCCAGGACAGTAGAAATAACTTAATTATATACTGAGGAACTTCAAACCACATATGACCATATGAAACTGCCAATGTTCAATCATCTTCCACCTCCAAAAATGACAATTTCATATGGCTCACACGAATATATCCTACTACGCCCAAAATAAATGCACCTCCAGCTCGGCATCCTGTTAGCCAGATTCCAAAATTAACAGTGGCCACTCTAACACACTTTGCACAAGGGAAAATATGACAGAGGGTCAGGGGAGCGCAAAAAGACCCCAATCGTAGCTGATTAGTTTAAATCAACTACAAATTTCACATGCGATCATGTGAATCAGGCCCAGGATTTTGGACAGAGCCTGGGAAATATAAGGAGGCCCTGAAGCCTAAGGTCCATTAACTTCGTAGAAAATCACCTCTGCAATTCCAATTCTATCACTGAAAGTTCTGTCATCTGAGCAAGTCCCAGGGAAATCTACAAGGCATGTCAGAAAAGCAAACACATTTCTCTTTTCTCTCAAAGAAATAGTTCCCACATGTCACATACAGAGGATTCCCAATTTATAGGCACAAGCAGAGCAGGCCTTGTACTTCCCTTACTGGATTCAAATAATCCTGTCCAAAATGATAAAAATTTCTGTGAAACAAAGAGTCCTTTGTTGGCACAGGGCTCTCATCTCCCTATCATTATTCCCTGGGGCATTCATCAAATGCATGTTCTGTACACCAAGCATCTTGCCCTCATGTGAGCACTTGTAAAACATAGCACTCTGATAAAAACGGTCTCAATGCAAAATGTAAACTTGTGGTTTATCTGGAATCTGACACCAGGCTATTTGCTCACTGGCCTTATGGTGAAATAGCTCTCTGGCCATATGCTTTTTAAATCTGATACAAATGCCACACAGACAACAAGAGTCCAGCCCAAGCCCTCAACCCACTTTAACAAGAATCTCTGTGCATGCGTGCCTGCATGTGTGTGTGCGTGTGTGTGTGTAGTTTTACAGGTGAAGTCTCTCCACCACGGACCGATGCCTTGTACAGGCAGGGAGTCTGCTGAGAAGGCAGCGCAGTCCGGGGAACCGTGCTGAATCTGCACACCAGCCACCATCTGCGGCAGAGCTTCGAGGAACAGTGTCGTCAGCATGAAGCACTGTGTCAACCCTCATAATTAAAGGGCTGCTTGGGAAGTTAAAGCCAATGATGGAACCATTCCAGGTCATTAACACCTGGCTTCTCTGCAATAACTGAGAATACAGGTATATAAAACTATGTCAAGTGTCACTCCATTTATATCTCAGAAAATAGCAAATATAGTCAGTAGAGTCTGTAGGTCCAGATCAGGCAGACCCTCGGCTATGCCACTAGCTGAGACACTGGCACTGATGAGAGTAATGGAACAGTCATTTACTGGGGGGTTACTCTGTGCCAGAGTCGGTGTGAGCTGCTGCAGACATGGTGTCTTAATTCTCCCATTTCCCCAAGAAGGCAGGTAGGTATTATTGTCGAAAAGGCGAACGATTGCTCTAAGCTTCATTTTTCTATTCCATAAAACAATGATAATTTCACTTACTTTGTAAGATTTTAGCAAAAATTAAAGATAATATAGGTAAAGTATTGAGCATTCAATAGATGTACAAATAACACATCTGTTATTAAAATATTAAACTCTTAAAGTTTTTACAGATTATAAATATATATATACTAAAATATTAGCTCTAGACTCAACACGTATAATATAAAGTACAGAAAATTTCAAACATTCCGTCAGGGGATCTAGGACACCACCTTGCTGATTCCACAGATTTAAGGCATAAGCTAACAAAAAACAGAGCAGCTGTGTGGGGCACATCATCATTTAAATTAGTCAGCATGTATTAAAAGCCTACTCTAGTACAGTAAGAAACTGCAGAGAAAGTATTCCTTCTGGAACCGTATTTTAAGGATACAGAAGATACAGGCATTACATTCTTCTGTCATTTGGAGCAATGCAAACAAGAATAATAATGTAATGAGTGGCAAAACAAAGCATTAGTCTAAACACTCAAAAATCAAGGATCTCTGAAGAGTAAGAGCTGAGAAATATTTGTACTCAGCATGTAATTTTCAGACTAAAGTCTACCTTTAAAATGAAAGTAATGACTACATGCTTAGTGACAAGGTCAGCTAGTTGTTCTATTCCAAACAGTGGCCGCTATCCCTATGGAGAGTTATTATCATTCTCTTCAGGCACCACCCCTCCCCCTTTATCCCCTGCTCTGTGACTCTTAGCCAAAATACCTCAAAGGTGGGTAGGAGAGAAAGCACATGCTGGCTCCATTGTTCTACAAATTTCCGTAGGGGCCCATAGAAAATTTTAGCAAGAATAAAAATTACTAATAATGGAAAAGCAAATTTATCAGAATGCTCTGTTTGATTATCACCACCTAAATCAGACTAAAATGTCTTACTTACTAAAACACGAACATGGGTATTCAAAAATGAAGGAGATAAAAAAGCTTACTGAGAAAACAACAAAAAACCCTCACCCTCAAATGGTTGAGAAAAATTATATATATATGTGTGTGTGTGTATATACTACACAAACATATTACATACATACCACATGCACACGAAAACACTGAGAACGAATGATAACATAAATGAGATATTAACAATAGGTTAATATAGGTAAAAGAAATCCCTTCCACTATTCTTGTAAATTTATTCTAGGTTTGAAATTATTTCCAAATACGGAATTATAAAAAGAAAGCTAGCAAAAAACTATTTCAACATAAAATAAAATAAAAGTGAAATTTCAAATTATTTATTTCTTCCTCTTTAAACTCAAGAAAGACTACTCTAATATCATTACCATTATCTAAAGGAGCACTCAAAAACTTAGGAGAGTTACAGTCAATGATGAATATACTAGTTCAGTATAGAAAACCATGGGATTTTTTTCTGACATAATTCTAAGTATAAATATGAATCTCTGACAGAAACAACAAAGAAAATCAAACTTAAAATAATTATATTCGACCAGACTTGAGAAGGTGCAAGGCATGAAGTAACAACAGCCATACTTAAATATTTCATTTGTTTTCCTTGTAATATCTCAACATACTTAAAACGACCAGTCTGAACTATAATCAGGAATTATACCACATTCTCTAAGGAGTCCACCAATTATAGCCATGGCCTCATATATTTCTGGCAAATGTGGGTGCCCCAAAATCTCCCAAGGTAGGGAATATCAACACAATTTGGTATAATCTAGTTTAGGATATGCATACAGATGTCACTACACTAAATTTTAGAAAATAAATATTAATAATAAAAGTTTCAGTATGCAATGGCTTTAATTAGCACCACACACTTGCCATTGATTTCAGATTCGAAATGAGACAAAGCTTCTAAAAGAAGTCAATTTTTGAATCGGTTAAGTAATTAGGCTGAGGTACAAACTTAAAGGATCCTAAGTTGCTATATTCAGTGTCTTAAAAGTTCTAATAAAAATAAACAGGCATCTAAGGAAGGTGAAAAAGTCCTCATATATCATTTAAAAGGAGGTTCCTCTGAATATTCTTCTTCTTGAAGAGACAGCATTGAAAAGTTTGTTGGTACTTTGTATGCTCACTAAGCAATTATTGTTACAGGTTTAATTTTAGAATGTTCCCTGGAAAATGATTCAGGGGCATCAGAACCTCTTCAACAAATTTAAGTAATAGCACTAACATTCAGTCATTTATTCATTTAGTCTTGTGTAAATACAAAGAAGTGCTCAGAGTAATCATAGACACCTTTGTGCATCAGCAGCATGAGGGTTTAGACTTTTTTTTAAAAAAGATTTATTTATTTGAGAGAGAGAGAGACAGAGATAGCGAGAGAGCACGTGAGCGGGGAGGAAAGAAGCAGGGAGCCTGACTCGGGGTTCGATCCCAGGACCCTGGGACCATGACCTGAGAAGGCAGATGCTTTAGCCAACTGAGCCACACAGGTGCCCCAAGGGTTCAGACTTGTGAGAGATTAGGATGTCTTATAATTAAATCCCTTTTCCCATTTTTGTCATTAGCCCTTTAGACTAAGTTTAAGACAAGAATACCTGGTACTAAATTTTACTGTGTCATATATGTTGCAATAACAAGGTTCCATTGAAGATATAAGAAAATATAAAAGCAAATTATTATATATTATTATATTCAGAGCCTAACCTTATAACTCAATAATTAGATTATTATCAAATTAGTAAATCACTTGATATCTACTGGCAAACATGCTAGGTTTTTTCCTGGATGGTAACTTGCTGCACAGAAGGTAAACCATAGACGGGTGAGAGATTGGAATGTCCTATCATCTCCGGATGCTATGCCATAGCCATTTCCCCCTTAAAACAACGGGAAACTGGCATTAGGAATCTTAAGTGACCACAGAGGACTCTAAAAGCTAGTGGGGTGAACTACATTTAATGGGTACATACAGATTTGAAAATAGGAAAGCAATGGCAATAGAAGAAAACTTCTCTTTCCCTACCATTGTGTGAGTGTGCGTGCACCACGCACACACACACACACACACACACACACACACACAAGCAATCTTCAAATACCACCCCCATGGTGCATTTTCATTTGATTCCCACACACTAACTCCTTAACTGTACACTTTCCTGGAGAAGGAAATTATTTTTCTGTGGGTGGCAAAAACATTGAGATTCTTCAGGATATTGCTTGAATCAATATTAAAATAACATTCCCTCATAAATGATTATTCATCCTTCAAACACTTATTGCCAATTGCAGTTTTGTGTGCAATGAATGGAGTCCCTAGAATGTAGAAGAATAATACCCCAACACGGTCCCTGTTCATGGCAGTTACACAGGGAACAGATCAGTGTCTGACTCTCCAAAAAATAAATAAAAAATAAAATAAAATTCTTGCCTTTCCTCTACACTGAGATTGCATCTAGCTATTAATACGAAGAAGAAGGAAAGAAGTAGTACGATGGCAATTCACAGAGAAGACCACTATCACATCTTGTTTGTGTAGGGTTAAAAGGAAATCCAAAAAGTCTAAGGTGAAAGGTAAAATGTGAGCTGAACCCGGAAAGGAATACAGATATTAACAGACAAGTGAATTTATTCTGGTTTCCAAAAACAGTCAGTGAGCAAGAAGAGAGGACAAGAAAAGCAAAGATAAGATCTCCTAGGCATTCAATGACTGTCCAGTCCCTGCAGAACACAAGAGGAACAGGGAAAGTCTGTGGACTGAAGCAGATGGTGGTGGGAACGGAAAGGAGAGAGAAAGCGGTCTTTGCAAAGACGGAGATTCTGAAGGCTTTGGACCAGGAAGAAACAAGATCAGAGCTGCAATGAACTAGAGAGAGAAAACACCAAAGGCTAAGAGAAAAGTTAAGGAGTGTCAAGCAGCGCAGCAAGAGGTATTGAAGGCCCAGAAAATAGGGTCAGAGAGGGAGTGGGAATGGAAATTGGCAGGCTCTGATGTACCTCTCAGCCATCAAGTCTACATTTTAAATAAATGTGACCTTTACTACAAAGAGCTAAGTGAGGATGGCATAAGAAACTTTAGTCAATATACATTTCCAAAATAAACCTCCATGAAACAGCTGAAATAACAAAGGTGGAGGAAGATCTGCAGTGTTGCAAGGAACTAAAATAGCGAAAGAATAGCCTGGTAAAAGAAGAGTTACAAATTTGGAGTATAATAATCCACCATTAATATTATACCCAGCCACATATTATTAACTGTCTTTTATGTTATTCATGTGGAAATGTAGAATTAAACAAGCTAGAATCAAGTTCAACTCTCTCCTTTACTCTAAGGTATTACTAAAGTTTATGTCATGAAAATAGAACACAGTGAAGCCATACTGTTACTTCCTTTTTAATTCCACCTAACAGCCAACATCAACTGCCTCCCCTACTCCCCAGAGAACACTTCTAAGACATAAATGTATTAAACTCAATTATATTCTATCATGGCTAGTATTTTATGGAGATCACTATGTAAAAAAAATTAAAATAATGAAGCAGAAGAATTTTTGGTCATGTTCTAGAAAATTCCTACTTACAATCTGAAGACTCTGCAAATCAAAGGGTAAGTTTTATAAATCACAAATTATTTCCCTCAAATCAGTGTTTCCCAAAATGTAGTAGGTGATATAATAGATGACTTTAAGTGATTCCTGAGTAACCTTTTCTGTAACCCTTTTTTGTCTTACTATTTATTTTAATATACATCAAAAAACTACAGACCACAACAGGATACTTCCCTTTTAAATACATTTAAGTTTTAAAAAAGGTTTATTTGAATAAAAATATTAAAAGCTGCAACAAATGATACTCAAATATTTCCAGTGCTACAATAAAGACAAACATAAAAAACTGTTTTAGCAGTACACTGCATAGATTTTAATATCCAATAAACATAGTGATATATTTTTATCAGAATATTACTTTTTAATAATTTTTACTTGATCTCAAGTTTATGGAGAATCAAGTCTATTACTTTAGTCAGAATTAGTATTAAATATAATATTGATATCTACAATGTGATATATATTAGCTTGAAAATAAAGAAAATACTTCGTCTTTCTACTGGATCTGCCATTTTTAAATCTTTAAAACTGGATTAGGAAAAATAGAAATTATAAAAGCAGAATCAGAAATTACAGATTTCTGTAATAGATGTATTGAAAACAGCAAAATAAATTGATACATTAAAATTAATACAATGCTTGGATTTCACAAATTTTAACTTCAACAAAAGTTAAGTATTGTTTCTGTAAAGGAAGTGAGTTAAACACATGTTGGGAAAAGCTGGAAATAAATAATTCTTTTAAAATAGCCTATAGTACAAATTTGTTTTAAAATCAACAGGAAATTAATTAAACAAGAATATATACCAAGGGCGGAAATAAGACCATTAGGTCTAAAGACAGAGGAAACACTGTTTGAAGTAGGCTAAATTTCATTGTGAAGGTCAGTTTTTTTGTTCTTGGCCCATTTTTGGGAGAGGTACCAAAATGTTAAGTTTCAAAGATAAATGTGCCTGAAAACAATCCTAGATATTACACAGGATAGGATTTTTATTATTAAAATGCTTTCACTGAGCTATGCAAATTTTAGATAAAATGTTAAAATCTTAGTTTATGTTATTTCCATTTAAATTGAATATTATGTTCACATATTTGAAGATAAATGTTGAGGGGTTTTATATGAGAAAAATCCATACGTATCTAGATCTAATGATGCAGCATCTATTCTGGAAGGTGATTTTGTTTAACACCTCCAAAAACATGTTTATATGTGACATTGCAGTAACCCAAATGCATTTCTTTTTAAAGTACAAGGAAGTAAAGTGGTAAATAAACTTTTGTCAAGACATAAGAAAGGTCTGAATAAACTTTTGTCAAGACATAAGAAAGGTCTGATTTCAGGTTTCTGATTTCATAGATAAGTGAGGGCATTTCTTTCAAGATGGAGAGGACTTTGCATCAGCAAATATTTTCACATTTTTTCTATCTAATATGCAGCGCACATATCTACCATTAAGTGAGTTAAAGCCAATTATATATATATGGAGTGAAGATTTAATAGTGTTGTATTTATCACAACTTTAATGACTTCAAATCATGTTACGGACTGGTTTAGGGTTAGATAGAGACCAGGGATGCTGCTAATCATCCTACAATGCACAGAATAGCCTCTTCCCCACTGGACAACAAAGAATGATCTGGCCCTTCCGTGTCAAAACTGCCAAGGTTGAGAAATTCTGTCCTAAACACATCACCACGAACCAGGCTTTTCTAAAATGTTAGGTGCAAAAATAGGAGAAGACAGGAAAAGCACAGAAGGTCATATAAGAGAGAAGATAAAATATAAAAGAAAGATCAGAATCAATTAAAGAAAATATAAAGTATTTTTAACATTTACTGTATAGCTAATATGAGAAAGGCAAATATGGGGCCAAACTAGTATAATCACAAACATACAAAAAGAATGTGAACAAACTTGACAAGCATTTTTTTTTAAGATTTTTTATTTATTTATTTGAGAGAGAGAGAAAGAAAGCAAGCGAGCACAAGGTGGAGAGGGGCAGAAGGAGAAGCAGACTCCCCACTGAGTGCGGAGCCTGCCCAGGGTTTGATCCCAGGACCTTGAGATCATGACCTGAGCTTAACCGACTGAGCCACCCAGGAGCCTTTGACAAGCATTTATAAAAGAAAAAAGGATGCCTATTTTTTAAGCTACATTTCTGGCTTATTGATGAATGAACTGACTTTCATACAATTATTTTACTCTCTAGTGAACATGTTTCCCATTCCTCACAGATGCCATGCCAAGAAAATGCTAGAGTAACTGGGGGAGACTCATATTGGACAGCAGTGCTACTTCGATAGATTGTCCAAATAAGAGTGACCCTGAACTCACAAATCAAATCTCTTTAATTCCAAAGATGTTAATCTCTTCCAACACAAGTTAAAAGAATATATATTATGATCCAATTTTTTAATTTTTTTAACAAGGTGTTTGTAAATAGAATTTGTGTTGTAATGATGCATACTAAACTATTAACAGTATTTACCTTGGAGGGCATGGATGTAAGAGGGGCAGGAAGGTAAAGAGTCATATTTTCCTCTCTAGATTTTGGGAGTATTTGAATCTTTTATAATGGGAATGCATTCATGTATAATTACTTTTTTTTAAAGAATGAATTTCCCCAAAAGGAAAATGCAAAAATTCTTCTATAGTCTCCAAATATTTAATACAAAACCTTACTTTACATGAGATACAAATTGTTTAAAAGTTGCAGCAACAGCTTTAATCATACTCTTATAAAGGAATTTGCTAAAGAAATCCTAGAGTTTATTTCATAGGTTTAAAAACTTTTTAGAAACAAGTATCACTCATAAATTAAATGATGTATTGACTTAAATTTCCATATATGGCGTATACTGAAAGAAAAGAACAACTGAATGTCATCAGCACACCATCTTTACTACTGGGAATTTAAATGGACACTTTTAGGTTGATACCTATCTGGAAATTAACCAACAGATGCCACTAGCACATTTTTAGAAACTTAGAGATTCTCCTAACAGTTATTAAAATTAAAAACAAAAAACGAAAAACAAAAACATCTACTGGGGCACCCAGGTGGCTCAGTCAGTTAAGCATCCAACTCTTAATTTCGGCTCAGGTAATGATCTCAGGGAGTCGGCTTGGGATTCTCTCTCTCCTCCTGTTGCCCCTCCCCCCCCAAAATAAGTAAATAAATCTTTAAAAAAAAAAAAGTTTACCACCTCTGAAATGGATTCCAAACATCTTTTACAACTTTTCTGAGGGTTACTCTGCTTCATTTTAATAGCATATATAGCAACAGTTAAATAAATACTTTGAATTTTCTCTATCCTGCTTTATTTAATTATGAGCAGGAATAACTGCACTTTCTATTTTATGATTGATTTTTCTCATTTATTAACATATCATTTTAGGGACAAAATATAAATTAGGAGGAAATCCTAATTATTTCACCCCCTAAAATTTGGCAGATACCATAAACTTTTCTCACTCATCAATTAGGGTAATTTACAATAGACAGACAAGTCACATTTTGGCTGATGCTGAAGATTAGCTTGCCAAGGTGTAAAAATGAACAATGAGAAAGTGGAAATGAAAACACTGTGATCATAAAAATCAATCTCCTTATGGAACTGTAATTTCCTTTACAGGAAAATATTTCTTGTTCCATCTAGTATCATTTTCTAAGTGATATCACACCATAATACAAAAATAATACTTCTGCTAATAGTTTATAGCATATTTAAAAATAGATTATAAATATGTCTTTATAAAAACATACTGTATGCTTTAGTCATATACTTATATGATTAGGTATATTATTATAAGTTATAAATAAAATCCATGTCCTCAACTTTCCAAGTACAGTTATCTATTAATATGGCATCAACTAATAAATCAAAAACATATTCCTTATTTCTTATACTGTATCAGTAGGGGCACTTTTCAATACATAAACATTTTGATAGGTTGCACCCAAATATGCAGAAATAAACTTGAAATAATGTAAAAGATATAAAAATAAATCGATGTAATTATTTCAACAAACACATGCAAACCAAGTTACTATTAAATTATGCTAAATATATTTCTCTTCAGTTATTGCTGCTTCTTAGAATTTGTTTCTTAAACCGCCACCTGAAATACCAGTTGACTAGATATTGTCAATTACATTTTGCTTCCAGAATAGTTTTTAAAAGTACAAATTCTATTTCATTCAATCTCAGAATATTTCAAGTCAACCTAAGAAGAAACGTTTTCTTAAGGACTGAAGTCCTCATGTGGGTATAATCATGTTTAGAATCTTAAATAATCAGAAAAAGTAGGCCATGAAAAATCTTGTCCCTTCACATGCAGTGTGAGGAGGTAGGAGATGGCCAAGGCAAAATTTTACAGAGCTACATAGCTCATGGTACAGATTGGATTGTTTCTGCTAATGTCTCTGAGATAAAAACTTACTACTGGCCCTCAAGTAATGGACAGGCTAAGGGTCAATGTACAGGTGTGTCCCTGCCCCAATTCATTAACCAACATTTGCATCTTTCTAACAGCTCTTTCCAAAGCATTACTTTAGTATACGTATGTTGGATGAGGCACACTTTCTCTTAAGGAAACTAGATCTTGAATTCCTTGTTTCTCCATTTACTCATCAAATATTTGAATGCCGACTGCGCCAGACACTCGGATAGGTTCTGGGTCCCTGGGAATAAGCAAGTGCACAGCAATTCCTGTTCTTGTAGGGCTTCCATAAAAGTAGTTTAATACTTAAATACACTATTTCTCATCCCTCCCCTTCCATTAACAGAAAGAGACTAAGTAACTTGATGAAGGTCATCCAGTTAGTACCAAGAATCTAGTAGAAAATTCAAGAGTCTAAAAGTAAAAACACACTAAAAATGACTCTACAGAAAGCACTACAAGACTCCATTTTAGTACTATATCCAAGAACAGTGTCTTACTATGTTAATTTATAAAGATTCTTTTATATGAATTTTGTCTTCTTTATTTTTTTTATGAAAAAATTTTTAGAAGAAAAATAAGAAGCCTCCAGGTTCTGATGAAATAAAGACTTATGACGTAAGGACAGTAACAAATATAGGTATGCTGTTTTTGAATTACATTGATGAAACTAAAAAGACCAAAATAGAAGTAGGATTTGAAGTCTCCTTCAATGCTCTTTTTCTCAATTCTTTATTTTTCTGGCAGAATTAGTTTATAAAAATCAAGTTTGATTTAAGAGAATAAAAATGTTTAATAATATAACTATATTCAATATATAGATGCAGGTTTATAATGTTTGTCATGAAATGCTTTTCTAATAACTGCCTAGAAACTAGTTTTCATTAATACAGAATTCATTAATTAATTCAATAATTAATTTCATTAATATAAAATTCATTTTGTCAAAATTGGTTCCATCTACTGATATTTACTTCTAGGTACTCCTACTTCAGAGATTGGTCAGATTCAAGATGGTGCAAGACCCAGAAAAGCCCAAACTGAAGTCACAAACAAGTAACTCCACAATACAACTGTGGTTAAGTTTAAGAATGGCTTTGTGGAAACAAAATGCAGAGATATTCCTTGGAGAATTCAGGATAACCTAGGGAGGTCTGTAATATCTTGTCTTTTGACCAAGAATTGAGGTTCACTTTGCCAAACCTATGAAATCCTTATTCTGTTTCTGGGATGGAGCCATATGAACATGGAAGCCCTGGTCCGCCAAACTGGCCGATTCTAGGAATGACTGTCTTAGATTAGGTGCATTTTGGTCTTTTTGGTCTTTCACAACACAGAATAGTTTCTTTCTGTTTGAAAACCTTGAAGGACTCCACACAGTTCACAGTGACAGTACTTTGACAGAGGCACACATATATGTAGGGAAACATAATACTGAGACAGGGAGTAAACAAAGTCACAGGATTAATACCCCATAATCCTGGAGGATTGGTATTGCCTCATTGTAATTAAAATACATTAGTTTTACTTTAAAACAAAGTTTATGGAGTAGAAGGTCAGATTCAAATGAATTTGAGACTTCCAAGAAATTCTATTTGCAACAGGCACATTAAGCTTTAGTCAACGCTTCTCTGATATTGGAATGCTTTGGAGGAATCTAGCACAGCAGCTGGCACATAAGAAGAGTTTGAAAAGTGCTTTGAATGAATGAAGGTCTGCATGATTAAATGGAGAAATCCCTAGCTTTAGGCCACTTAGCACAAAATTATTGGCTCTCCCTTATTTTACAAATATTATTCCAGGAGACTAATCACCCCTTGAAATTTCAATTATTATCATGGTTGTACCTGAGAAATCTTCTTATGCAATGTCTCAAGCTACAAACAAGCTACAGCATATTCTTATATAGTAGCCCTGACTCATAGCTATTCGGCCTTTCTCCAAATAGGTTCAGTAACAAAACATCACTATTGAAAAATCAAGTTAGATCCATTTTCAGAAGCTTCTTTCTTACACTGGGTTGGAATCTGAAGCTAACATAACTTAATTTCTTCCTAACATAGAGACCATACATGACATTACATCTCACAAAATACAAGACTGAAAAAGAAAAAAATGCCACTGGATTCAAACTGTAGAAAGGAGCAATTTCAGAAATAACAATGTACTGATAGAATCAACTATTTATTGATTCTCAGAATCCTGGTGATCTGTTAAGGAGACTAAGGAAACCCAATGCTGCCTGCTCTCCAAACCCAACACGCAGGGTGAATTCAAAATCTTGGGGCCACAGGAGGAGGTATACAAGAGAGAGCTACATGAAATTCTGCTGGTGTCACTAAAGATTTTGGCTTTTATACTTCTCAGTGATGCATACAAGCTTCATATTATTATCTTCATTTTACATTTGAGAAAATAATCTCCCCAGGATCCCTAAACCAGGAAATGATGGATCCACAGGCAAGACTACACATGATAGTAAAATGTATGGTAAGGGGCCAGGTTTCCCTGTATCTTGGGAAGTCTTCAATAATTCATGTGGGGTCTTCCTCCATAACATCCCACCAACTTCACACTTTGTGCTTCATCTTTTCTTGCAAAAGTTCAATACTTTATCTTTTTTTAATTTTTTTTAAGATTTTATTTATTTATTTGACAGAGAGAGAGATAGTGAGAGCAGGAACACAAGCAGGGGGAGTGGGAGAGGGAGAAGCAGGCTTCCCACCAAGCAGGGAGCCCGATGCGGGGCTCGATCCCAGGACCCTGGGATCATGACCTGAGCCGAAGGCAGACGCGACTGAGCCACCTAGGCGCCCCAAAAGTTCAATACTTTAGATGTACTGAGAAGGGTGGAGTACATAAATAAAAGCAAAACAAAGCCCCGGTACATTTTTGTTTTGTGGGTTTGTTCTTTTTTTTTTCCTTATTTAGTTCTTTGTTTTCAAAATTTTAACCAGGAGACATTTCTTTAAACAGCATTAGGGGGAAATATGTTCAAAAGCTGATTCTTGTAAGGTTTTAATTTTAATACCTTAAAGAGGAGAATTCATATCTAAAAGACTTTTTCAGTGATAACTGTTTTCACGTGCGAAGTTACAAAACAAAACATAGCGTGCTCTTAGCCCTTCATGAAAATGATGCATTTTAAACACCAGACCTGAAAACAAGATTCCATCCTTGAGATCCAAGTGACTTTAATGCCTGTGTAGACATCAAGAAAAGCCTAAGAGACACAGCCTCTTCTCAGACCCAAAATAAGTTGAGTTCAGGCACATGTGGGTGCTAATGTGTATCCAGAAAATAATGCAGAAAATAATGACCTAAGTGATCCAACTGGTAGGCCTCTAATCACTGTTGACACAGTTTTTGGTCAAAATGAACCAACTCTTGAGAGTGCTAAGAAAGATAAAGCAAAGGGGCCCAGATGGGTGCCAATCAGTCTATAATGCACTCATCCTTTCTCAGTCATCTGTCTCCTGGCGAAAAAGTGTGACTCTGCCAGAAGCCACTGCCAAATGATTTATGTCTCTGATTACCTATTTTCTGTTCAGATGTCAACAATCCACAGCATTCCACACTTATCTTTAATACTAACATGATTTGAAATGATGAAATTTTATCTCAGGATTCTCCTCCTCAATTTCTTCCTGCCTCCATCCTAGTACATCACCTAAATCAGTTATGGTATATCTGCATATTATATGAAAAAAGTCAAATTACAAACCAGTGTGTTGTAAGTGATCCCAACTGTTTAAATTAAGAAAAATGTCATTAAAATGGCTAGATCAGGGCACCTGGGTGGCTCAGTTGGTTAAGCGTCTGCCTTCAGCTCAGGACATGATCTCAAGGTCCTGGGTTCGAGCCGCACGTCAGGCTCCCTGCTCAGGGGAGTCTGCTTCTCCCTCCCCCTGCTCATGTATGCATTCTCTCTCTCTCTCTCCCTCCCTCCCTCTCAAATAAATAAATCTTTAATAAAATAAAATGGCCAGATCATTTTTGTTCCTTTCTACTCTTCAGCATTCTTAAACTTGTTTTGATAGCATGTACTAATTGTGCAAGTGTTGATCTATATATGCCAAAAATGGTAACAAGAGTTTTCTCCTACGTAATTTGAGGATTAAGGATTTCTTATGTGGTTCACATTAATATTTTATATTACAAATTTTCTGCCATATTTCATTTGTGTATAACAAAAAGAACAAAAATTATTCTACAAAAGAAGATGATCTCAGTTCAAATTACAGAATGTTTTGAACTAGTGTGCTTTCTCTCTTTCTTTCTATGGAAAATACACAATTTTTTGATAGAGAGGTAGTCAAAAACAGACACTCTTTCTGCACCTCTCTAGTTTTTTTTATATTTTTTAAGTCTCAACATACTACATTTGAAATTATTCCATTTGTACTTATAGTTTAGGATACATTCATTTACGTAAAATAGCGTATCTGTTAATCAGAATGAAAACAGCCTATATTTTACCATTAAATTAAATACAGCAGCACAAAACTACACTTTATCTGCATAATAATGGTAGCTGCCATTTATTGACCCCTACAAAATGGCAGCCAGTGTACTACATGAAACAGTTATGTGTTTAATCCTCTCAATAAACTGTGTGAAATTACTATATGTACCATCTTACAGATTAAGAAAGAAGCCTTATGCAATTAATTTGTCTGCTGAAGAGCATCCAGACTGTAAATATCAAATCCTATCTCCAAAGAAGTCAAAGCTCAGGCTTTTTCTATAATATAGAAATTTCTATAATGCATTATACTGATTGTGCAAAACTATAATGAACAGCGGTGCATATGTGTTTTTAAAGTATCAAATACTCTAAAATGTGAAGTGCTAATTTAGTAGTATGTAGTATATAAAAGAAGGCTTATAGCACATGATTGGAACAAAAATATCTGCTATCAATAAACCCACCTTCGCAATAAAGTCTCATCACTCTCTCAAAGTAAACTCGATGTATTTTTGGGTGCTATTAACTGAACTGTATCCCCATCCCCAAAATTCCTATGTTGAAGACCTAACTCCCAATGTGATGTTATCTGAAGATGGGACCTTTGGGGCATAATTAAGTTTAATGAGGTCCTGAGGGTGAGGTCCTCATGATAGGATTTGTGCCCTCCTACGAATAGACACTAGAGCACAAGCACTCTCCCTAGCAGGCTCCTCCACTCCCTCCTGCCCCTCCTTTCTTCCTTCCCTCTCTCATCCAATACACTGGCCTCTCAGTTTCTTAAGTCTTCATTCCCAGTCATCTTCTCTCCTCACTTCAGGCATTCCACTGGCCTTAGCACTTAGAACTATTAAAACTGACATCAAATATTCTGACCACAGTGTCTTAAAATGCATAGATCTTTCTCCATTTCTTTCCCCCTTCCCCTTCCCCTATCAATCTGTCCCTTCCCACCCTCACATCCCTTCTCTTCTAATAGTGCAGTGCTTGGTTCATTTTTTTAACTACCTTCCAGCACATGACTAAAAACTCTGTTACTACATTAACCTTCCACTGTACTTAGGAAAAAAATCAGTTGTCTTCCTTATACTTACCTATATTTAAGAAGAGTACTAAAGGGGAAAAAAATCATAAAGCTGTAATAAATACAACAATAAATCTCAAGCGGTCCTCAATATTTTTTGGAATTCTAATATGCTATCCTAGTTTGCATGTTTTCTTATTCTCCACAATGACAGATGTGACAAGGAAGTCTACATTCTCACATATCTACCGTTGGAAAAAGCTGAGGAGGGACTACCCACTTCAGAGGTTATGAACTAAATCTTTAGTTCACCACAGTACCAACCACCCAGCATGATTTCATCATACATATACTTGTTGGTCTCTGCAGACACTATTTGCCAAAACTGCTTTAAGTATAATAAAATATCTCTTGGAAGAATTAATATGTCATTAAAATATCCATACTTCTCAAAGCAACCTATAGGTTCAGTGAAAATCCTATCAAAACACCAATGAAGGGTGCCTGGGCGGCTTAGTTGATTGGCATCTGCCTTTGGCTCCAGTCATGGTCTGGGGTCCTGGGATCGAGCCCCATGTCGGGCTCCCTGCTCAGTGAGGAATCTGCTTCTCCCTCTCCCCCTCCCTACTCTCTCTCTTTTTCTTAAAACAAAAACAAAAACAAACACCGATGAATGACATTTTCCACAGAAGAACAGGCAATCCTACAATTTGTATGGAACCATAAAAAATCCCAAACAGCCAAAGAAATCTTAGGAAAAAATAGAGCTGGGGGCACCATAGTCCCCGATTTCAAACTCTGTTACAAATCTGTAGTAATTAAAACAGTATGGTATTGGTATAAAAACAGACATGTAGATCAATGGAACAGAAGAGAGAGCCAGGAAATAAACCAACACATATAGGGTCAATTAATTTACAACAAAGGTGTTGATAATATACAATGGGGAGAGCTTTAGCACAGCAAAAGAAAACATCAACAAAATGAAAAGGTAACCTACTAAATAGAAGAAAATACTTGCAAAGCATATATCTGATAAGTTTTTAAAAAACTCATTAAGACTCTATAGCAAAAAGCAAAAAACAATCCAGTTAAGAAAAATGTGCAGAAAATCTAAATAGACATATTTTCTTAAAGAAGACATACAGATGGCCAACAGGTACATGAAAAGATGCTCTATAGGACTAATCATCAAGTAAACACAAATCAAGACCGCAGTGAGATAATGCCTCACACCTGTCAGAATGGCTATTATCAAAAAGATAAGAAATAACAAGTGTGGGTGGGGTTATGGAGAAAAGGAAACCCTTATGCACTATTAGTGGAAATGTAAATTGGTGTAACCACTGTGGAAAGCAGTATGGAGGTTCCTCAAAAAATTAAAAATAAAAATACCACATGATCCAGGAATTCCACTTCTTTTCCAAAGAAAACAAAAACACTAACTTGAAAAGGTAACAGGCACCCCCATGTTCACTGCAGCATTATTTACAATAGCTGAGCTATGGAAAAAACCTAAGTGTCCAATGACAGATAAATGTGGTATATATATTCAATGGAATATTATTTAGCCATAAAAAAGAATGTAATCTTGCCATTGTGACAACAAAAATGGACTTCGATGGCACTTTGTTAAGTGAAATAAGTCAGACAGAGAGGGACAAATACCATATGATCTCTCTTACATGTAGAATATAAAAATAAACAAATAAATAACCAAGAGCTCATAGATACAGAGACTAGACTGGTGATTGTGCCAGAGGGGGTGGGTGGGAGAGCAGCCGCAGTGGAGAAACTAGCAAACTGTTCTTGCTTTTTAAAATTTAAATAAATTGAATTTTTTTTTTTTTAAAGTTTAATGAAGTCCCTCCTATCTTCAAGAAACACCTTCTGTAGTGGAACCCAAATCCCTTTTCAGTTTCTATACTATCTCTCCTATCCTACATGAGAGAACAAAATAACAAAATATATGACCCCCAAATATGCCACTTTGGCATTTGGATTATTTTGAGCTGAAAGCAATGAAGACCCAGCAGACTCAAGACAAACTTTTACTTCTCCCTTCACCACCTAAAAGAGTTTATAAGGGGGCCTGGCACCAAAACAGGCCTATTACCAGAGATAACTTTTTATCTCAAAGACCTTTCTGTATGGCAGAGTGAGTAATTGCCAAACATCTGTTCCTCTTATTGTCCTGTGAATTATCCCCCTCCCCTGTGAAGCCCCAGGTTCCCATCCCATGCTTTAGCCCAGTATGGCATATAAACCTCAACCGACTGACATGTCCTTAATATTTTTTATGGGAATCCTGTACTTACATAATTAAATTTGTTTTTCTTCTGTTAATCTGTCTTATGTCAATTTAATTAATAGACTACCCAAAACAACCAAAAAGGGTAGAGTAAAATAATTTTCCTCTCCTACACCACACACAGATTTATGTCATGAAAGAATTGTCTTCAGGTGCTGTTTTAAATACTCTACTTCACAACTAACTCTCCACAGACATAATTCCACCCAAATGATTCCCACCATAATCACCAATGACCTTTATGTCAAGTACATTAGACACTTAAAGTGTCTGTTGACACTTTAATCTGTGTATTTTTTTTATTGATTTTCTATACTATTTAAAACTGTTAATCATCCCCTCCTCAAATCTTTTTTGTTTTTAATCTTGGCTTTTATAACATCACAGTCTCCTGGGTTTTCTTCCTTCTCCCTGATAATTCCTTCTTAGCGTTGTTTGTAGGCTTTGCTTTTTCTACCCTGGTTAAAATACTAGTGTTCCTCAGAGCCACGTCATATACTTCCTTCCCACTATATAAACTTTTGTTTTGATGACCCTTTCTAAGCTAAAAACTCGTATTTGTAATCTGAATTCTGAAAATTTGTGTGTGCATATCTATCTATCTAGATAATCAAGGAGCAAGAATCCCTACCCCCTTCAAAGGTCCTTTTAGCTGGACTAAAAATCAAATTGACATAAGACAGATTAACAGGAGAAAATCAATTTTAATAGCATATGTGGGGGAATCCACACAGACATGTAAATTCCAAAGAGAGTCAGGTAGAATGAGATATCTAGGTCATCCTAAACTAAGGAGAAGTTGGTAGGGAGCCAGGACTTCAAAGGAAGGACAATAAGAAGAGCCGATATTTGAAAATTAGATGTTTGTCCTTCTATATATATGGGTCATTCAGACAAAATTTATCTCTGCTAACAACCCATATTCTAGGAAAGAGCCTCAATTTAGATTCTTCTATGTAGTTAAGAGAGGGGCAAAATTTCTCTTGAGCCCACAGAGCTCAGCTGCCTTCAGCTCAGAATAATCTTCATGCCAACGTGGCCATCTTGGGGTGGCCCCAACAATACATACATGTAACACATATACACATATATCACCAGCCCACACCAAACTTCTTGGCTACAGATTGTGTGTGTGTGTGTGTGTGTGTGTGTGTGGTGTGTGTGTGACTGTATGACTACTGGACATCTGTAACAAGATGATTCAAACACATCAAAATGTGTCCAAAATAGAAAATCAATATTTTCCTTCAATAATTTTATTTCTACCTATATTTATTCTGTTGAAGAAGTTAAACACCCAAGTTGCCAAAACTAGAAATCTTAGAATTGAAGGGGAGCAGAATTTGCCACCCCAAAATATGCCTTTGGCATAAGGATTACCTTGAGCTGGCTATTTTTAACAAACAGCAGATGTGGGAAAGCTCTGAAAACCAAGTAGAAGTTACTCTTTTGTAAGGGACAGTGACATTTATAAGGACATTCTCCATTAGTAAAAAGGTGTCTCTCTCTCACAGCAGGAAGAGGAGGATGATCAAATCTCTAGAAACTCATTGGAGAAGTCATTGACTTAAATCTGTGTAATAGCCATACCGTTGTTTACTCTGCTTTTCCTGGAAGCCTCCTGTAACTGGATCCTGACCCTCCCAACATCTTCTTGTCTTTACATGGAGATGGTATTTAAGGTGACGCCGTGGGCCATTTTGGGGAGTTGCTCAGTTTTTCTAGGTATCTCCCATGTATACAGGAGGTATACATGTTATTAAACTTTTGCTTTTCTCTTGTTAATCTGTTTTTTTCTCATTAATCTGCCTCACCCAAGAACCTAAAAAGGTAGAAATAAAATTATTTTACTCCTACAGAGTCAACATTTACACCATCCACTTGCCTACCTCCCACAATCATTAACAAATCATCAAAATGTACAGATTTTTTTCTCTTAAATAACTCTCTTATAAACTCATTTCTCATCACCATCTACCATCTTCTCTTGCCTAGGCTTACTGGCAGAGCATCTATTCAAATATAAAATGAAGATGACATCTTGTCACCATACTGTTACAATCTTTCAGGACTTTTAATTGTTCTTTGAATGAAGTACAAAGTTTGGATTAGAAAGCCCTGCAAGATCTAATCTCTGCCTCCCTGGCTTTATCTCTTAGCAATTCTAGTCCTTCTTTCCCTTCCACTCTATTCTCTAGTTCTATTTCAAGGCTTCTAGTTTTGTGGCTAAACTATATACTCACTCCTTGTCTAAGATTTCCCACACTCTCTCCACTTTCACTGCTTCCTACAGAGAGGTCTTCCCCCTAACATGTATATGTCAAAGTTCCTGTGTGTAACTCCAAGCATTCAAGAGAACCTTCTAATAATACCCAAGCTATAAAATACCACAACAGGTCAAAAGTCTAACAGTTTATGTCAAAAAAAAAAAGACAAATAAATAAATAAATAAAATATTAAAATAGGAAAACTCTGAATATGATATTTTGATTAAGCAATTGGCGGAGGGAGGCGCTTAGGTGGCTCAGTTGGTTAAGCGTCCGACTCTTGGTTTCGACTCAGGTCATGATCTTAGGGTCCCGGGATGGAGCCCCAAATCAGGCTCCTCGTTCAGTGGGGAGTCTGCTTAGGATTCTCTCTCTCTCCCTCTGCCCCTCACCCTGCTCATGGGCACGCTCTCTCTAAAAAAAAATAAATCTTTAAAAAAAATTTTTTTTTTTACTATTTAAAAATAAAACTTAGACTACCTTAAGGGCTGAAATGTTCTTTGAGGTTATCTAGTCCCTCCTCTCAGTGAAAGAAAATGTTGTCAAATACCTAAGTGAAAAATATTTGTCGTGCTATTAGAAACTATTAATATTCACGATTTTACATCTTAGGCTTTATTTACTCAAACCTTATCATTTTGACAAAACCGGGGGAAAATGGGATTAAGAAAATGTCGGATTTTCTCACTCAATAGGTTAACCAGACAAATCAAATCAAGCAAAAGCCAAAGCAATATGCAGACACAATTTAGTCAATGGGTTAATTTTTATGCTTTATCTAACCAAGTAGGATAAAATGAACAAATAGCCTGTCACACTGGAGTTCCAAGTTACCCTGTGTGAGAGTGGGAGAGGAGCAGCTCATCAAGCCAGAAGAAATGGGGGGAATCAAGCCTCAGCCAGGTGTCTAGGCAGTCAGGGTACTTAAAGGCATCATACTCACACTAGTGAAGAGAACTACCAAGGCTGGCCTAATCCTCCAGGATGCCTTGCTCATCAACTGCACACTCCCTCAGCTAGTATGGTAATTCAGATACATTACTTCCCATTCAACTATGTTCCCTGGTCCCCTGTGTGCCAGCTATGGAACCTCAGACAAGTTTCATAATCACTTATAAATTATAAAAAACATAGCATAATGCTTAGGACATAGTTAGCACTCTATAAATGCTATTGGTAGAGGAGGAGAAATATCGTTTTCCTTTACTTTCTAAGCTCTTGACTGGAACTCTCTGTGACAAACGAGAAATTTATAAGAGAAAAACATATAAACTCTATTTAATATAGTTTTGCATGACATGGGACCTTCTTAAGAAGATGAAGACCTGAAGAAATGGTTAAACCTGACTGTTTTTATGCTAGGTTTGAAGAAGAGTTACACTCTTGGAAAGATATGATAGAAGAAAGATTATGAGCTAAGTATATATACAGTAAACTGCAGGAAACTTAGCAAGATCATTCAGATTCCTCCCAGTGTCCCTTTGCTTTCAGAGATAAGGATATTCTTTCCTCCTAGAATACAGAGAAACCTGCTTCAGAGGAAGGTCAGAAAATCCTTCACATGCCACTTCTCAAATTCCTTCGGCTTGAACTATTCAATGTCAAGGTGCCATATTTTGAAGTAGCATACCCTGAGCTCTATCATATTCTTATCATTTCTCTTTATTAAAAAAAAATCACTTTTGGTGTGGACTCATAGGTATAATTAATAGGTTAAGAAAAGAATGCAGGTTCCACAAAGATCCTACTAGACAGAGACAATTTAAGGGGTGGAAAACTATTTTCACTTATCTGATTATTTTACAAATGGAAGTTGGAATCTGAATTATCTGGATACTTACCCTCTTCTTCATTTTACATCTGCTGTAAACCAAGTTATATTTTCTACCAAAATTCCCCAAGTAAATACGCAGAGTCCCTTTATATTCACTGCCATACCAAGAATCATTTATTCACATTCAAAGAGACACAAGAATGTGGTTCCCTTTTCAGCCAGGAAAAGGCCAGAGGGCACTCCTATTCCCTAAGGGCAAAGGGATGCCCCCCAGGACAAGCCCTGAACAACAGCTTCTATAAGAACAAGAATCCTCTGAGAATTGCAGCACTTTGCAGGATCTGGTCTCTCTGGCCTAGCTTTGAATGAAGGTCATGATCTCATACAGGAAGCATCTCAAGCATGTTTACTGCATATTTATGCAAAAAACTAATATACATGTCTCAATCACAGTAATGTAGGTCTTGTTGCTTTAGACATCTCCATCAGTAACTATTCTTCTGAGGTCTCTTTTATTTTCCTTTAGTATTCAAGTTACTGGCTGGCTGTTTCTCTCCAACCCAATGCTTTCTCCATGACTTCAACAGTCACATTGTGAGGGTTCTAATACAATAGCCTGTTCTTTCTTGAACCAATGACCCAACTGCCACTCTGCTTTACTGCAGGCTTTCAACAAATGAAACATTTCCACCTGCAGTTTCACCAACTGCTCTTCTTCACCTGCACTGTCTGCACAACATTTAGCTTTCTGTTTCTCACACCCCCTCACCCAAACTAAACTGTCCATTGTGACACTCGTTTTTTCTCTGACACTGTTAAGATTATTCCTGGTTTTGCCTGCCTCCAGTTCCTGCTTAAACCACTGGCTGGTTAATCATTTTTTTTTTTAATCTATCGAGTATTTATTTTACATTCTTTTCTTTAGAATTACATAAATACAAAATCTGAGAATAAACTGCAGCACTTCAATGGCAAAATCATTGTTGTGGTAAAATATGAAATTACAAAATGAGTCAACAAGTCACTCCCTCTGCAGGGAAGGAATCCCTCTACAACACTCCGTGGTCAATGGACATTTTCTTTTGCACAAACATTTAGTGACAGGAAGCTTTCCGACCAACACCCAGATGCTGGAGTGAAACCTGGGTGGCTCAGTTGGTTAGACGTCTGCCTTCGGCTCCGGTCATGGTCCCGGGGTCCTGGGATGGAGCTCTGCATCCGGCTCCCTGCTCAGCGGGAGGCCTGCTTCTCCCTCTGCCTCTGCCTCCCGCTCGTGCACTCTCCTCTCTCTCTCAGATGAATGGATAAAATCTGGAGTAGAGGTCACTTTGGCTCCTCGCTGGGCAGGCGCCTCCTGTGGCTTTAGGAACAGGGCCCAGGAAAGCGTGTCTCCATGTCATGAATGGCGGAAAAGAGATCTCAGCCCCACACTCAGGAAGCCCTAGGTTTGGAGTCTCCCAGCGTCGAGACTCCTATCTTCCAGAAAACCCGATTAACAGTCATTTTTGCTATGGGGAGCATTAGTACTCTAAAATTTATTACACTATGGTTTTGTCAATTCTCAGCTTCGGGTATTTCCTACCATCTTTTAAAGCAAAAGGGCAAAGACTCAGATATATCTCCATACCTTGATACAGCACATTACAAAAACCAATATGCATAATGTTAAATCATCAAAAAAACTAACTCAAGAACATGGTGGCAGAAAATAATTAAATTGCTAATGGTGTCAGTGAACTAGAGTTTTATAATACTAGTTCCTACTTAAAAGTGTATTACATGTCTACATTTTTTTATACCTCTGTGAATGGATCTGCACTTCACAATTTTCTGTAATTTTACTCCTATCAACTTTATTTTTTTTTATATTTAGTTAGTTTTAACATGACTCCAAGCTTTAAATTATTCAGATGAGGTGCTGAGATTCCTTCAATAATTCTTAATGTACATTTAATGTTTCCAATGTACTAAAGCCACCAATCAAATAATTTAAGTGGTGTAATGTTATGAAATGACTGGACTGCAAGTTTCTATTTCAAATTTATTTTGTTGAATAATGTATTTCTGAGATATATATAGAATTTTCTCATCTCGGAATAAATTTACTTAAGATGATTAATCTATTAACTATATTAAAGGCAACATTTGGTGATTTCAGTAATAAAACATTTTTATAGGGTAATAGCAATAATCATATCCAATGTTTACAAAATACAAGTGGTCTACACATTCTTTAACAACCTAAATTATTACTTCTGAAATGTTTATTTCAAATTAAGATACCACTTAATAACTGTTCTAATTAAGATACTTTCTCTTTCGAGTAACTGAAAATTCTAGTTCAAATTCATTGAAAAATTAAGAACTTCATTATTTCACACAATAGTAAATCCAGAAATAGGGTAGGTTGATTTATGGACCCAACAATGCCATCAAACACCCACATTCTTTACATTTTTTTCCTGTTATCATTGATGCATTTGTTTTGCCCTCAAGCTAGACTGCCTTAGTGGACAAAGGACGACCCCCCCTGTGGTAATTTCAAACATCTATTCCAGAAAGAACCAATATCAAGAGCTGGCACATGCCTTCTCATCCAATTTCCCCTTGCTAAGTGTAAAGGCACTTCTCTCCAGTCCTGTTATTTCATATGACTGGGATAAGGAAAAAAGGTCCCCTCAATAATGAATCACAAACAAAGGGAACAGAAGCCACCATGAGTAACTTAGGCTAATTGAAAATTCACATTTTTAGGAATGAACTGCCTTCCCTGGAGTCATGTGGGATAGAATGGACATCTGAATTAACACCAGAGTTCTATGAACAAAACGGAATAAGTAAATTATTTGAGTGACCAATCAATAGCGTCTGCCACAAGAAGGAAGGGGATAGGATTCTCAGAAGTGAAAATATGCTCATGAATCAATGTGAAGGAAATGGAAAGACTTAACGTCAAGTAAAGGATCACACATGGCTTAAACTAATCAGTGTCATTCCAACAGAAGCTGAAGATCCCAACACGGGAGTGACGTAAAGACGTGACAATGATAACTTCGTGCTTACCATTAGAGAAGACACAAAGTGGAGCCAAAAACAAGGAATAGACTGAAAGAAAGTCAACTCTCACTGTGATCTTGAAGTTACTGTCAGTTTTCAAATACAAAACAATTCCATTGCAGCCACCCCTTGAATTTTAAGGTGATCTACACCTACTAAAATTGGACTGACTTATGAATGTGAAGCTCTATATAGTAATTATATCAAATTAATAAGTTTCAAGAGACTGCTTTTGTCATTTATTTAAAAAAAATTGAGTCATCAGTTTCAAATAAGTATCAATACAAGAGACTAATTTTATAAATGGAGGTATCTCAGAGAAATGTTAAGCCAAGCAAGAAGAAAGGAAATATAGTATAATAAATTATATCATATATGCTTCAATTATAGTTCCCCTTCATAACACAGGAGCTTGCTATACTTTTATGTATTCTACATACTTATTTTCCAAGAATTACTGGCATACATTTAAATTTTTCACCAAAGTGGTCAAGAATAATACACATCATATAACCAAATATATGTTAAGTAACTCAGTGATAAGTAGAAAAAAAATCACTTCTATATATACATAAATAATTTTTTCCTTAGTATTCACAGGAAACTGCTAATACTGGCATAGTTGTTACCAACTAGAAGATACAAAGAACTGTTTAACATATCTATTCTCTCTCTCTTTTTAAAGATTTTATTTATTTATTTGACAGAGAAATAGAAAGAGCCAGAGAGCACAAGCAGGGGGAATGGCAGAGGGGAAGAAAGAAGCAGACTCTGCTGGGCCGGGAGCCTGACACGGGGCTAGATCTCAGGACCCCAGGATCATGACCTGAGCCTAAGGCAGCCACTTAACTGACTGAGCCACCCATGTGCTCCATATATCTATTCTCTCTTATAAAACATACCTATTCTCTCTTGGAACTTAAAGTGTAGTGGAGGAGACAAAACATTTATATATGAAAAATAAACCAGCACCACAAGGCAAAATTCCCAGCTAAATCATAACCGTTCCAAATATAGTTAAGGCTATAAAGTGAAAAAGATAAATCTGTTTTTTAAATTTACATGTTCTGAAATGAAATATAAATCCTTCTTTGTTGAACTGTCACTAAGCAAGATAACCAAAAAGTGCACACATGCTCTGTGAATAAAGCAAATAATCTAGAAAATAAGCACTATTTATTAGAAATTTACTTTCAAAAATATTTAAAATATCTCCATAAAACTAACACATAAAACTGAGTTAAATAACTTTAATTTCTCTTAACCTCATTAAATGACAGCAAAACCAACTGGCACCTCTGAAAAAATCAGTATAGATGTCCAGGGGTGCTTAATCTGTTTTGTGCCATAAATCCATTTGGCAGTCTAGTGAAGTTTATGAACCCCTTCTCAAAAAGTGCTTTTAAATGCATAAAGTAAAATATAAATTATGTAAAAGAAACAGACTTAAAATACAGTTATTAAAATATATTAAAACAATTTAAGATATGGCTACATGCCTACAGATATACCCACATATGAAAAAATAATCCCTAGAAGCAGATGTAATTATTATTCCAATTTCAAACTAGTCATAAACATAAAAATATTTCAAAATATGTGCAGCCAAAGCAATTAGACATGATAAATAGCTGCAACTTCTGGAAAACTACAGGTACTATAAGATGTGTGTGTGTGCACATGTGCGTGTGTGTGTGTGTGTTAGGTGTTCATGAGTAATGATGTTGTTGTTTGCTATCCAAGTTCATGGACACCCTAGAGTGTGAAATGGAGAGCATACTCAGCAACTTATGACTCCAATTACACGTTAGTTAGATCTAGAGAGATGAGTAAAGAAATAAAAATAAGATAGCACTTTTAAGATAATTCATCCAGTTAAAGTTCTTAAACTTCTATATGTAATTACTAATGATTAAGGTCATCAACATGAAGACAGAAAGGAAAAACATCTCTACAGTTCCAAAATCCACAAGTTGCTCTATTAAACCACTTACAGGGTCCTATATCTCCTGCCTTTGCCACTTGGTCTGTCTTGAATTGCCTGCCCCTCCCCTTCTTTGCCTGGCAACTCATCTTCATCCTTTGCCCAACAATCATCTCCACACTTTGTTTCCAGAGACTGCTGCACCTAATGCTGATGAACTCCACCTCCTACTCCTTCAATATCCTCCCGCACTGTAGCACAGAATTTAGAGAAATAAAAAGTTCTATATAAGTCTATTTAAGTTAGTTTGAGATACATCACTGTCACTACTAAAAATTAGGAGAGAACTACAAAAAAATTTTTAAAAGTGGTGTTCAATAAATATTTATTAAATTCAACTGGATCGGGGTGCCCGGGTGACTCAGTCAGTTAAGGTCTGCCTTTGGCTCAGGTCATGATCTCAGAGTCCTGGGATCAAGTCCCACACTGGGCTCTCTGCTCAGCGTGGAGCCTTCTCCCTCTCCCTCTGCTCCTTCCCACTCTCATTTTTTCTCTGTCTCTCAAATAAATAAATA
Source organism: Callorhinus ursinus (assembly GCF_003265705.2). Classification (NCBI taxonomy): domain Eukaryota; kingdom Metazoa; phylum Chordata; class Mammalia; order Carnivora; family Otariidae; genus Callorhinus; species Callorhinus ursinus. The sequence continues at coordinate 44,046,665 of NW_027397064.1, forward strand.
AAATCTTAAAAAGAAATTCAAATGGATCATATCAGAATCCCTTTATTTGTCAACTCACAAAGTTACATTCTCCAGAATGAGAAGAGGGGGCTAAAAAGGTTTCAAATTTTTATGACAACTTAAAAGAAAATCAGTGTCTCATTGAATAAGGAAGTCCCAAAGAAACATTTATTATACCAAGTCACAAAACTGTTCTTTAAAGCCTTCTCTGCACCCCTCTAGAAATTTCCTTTTTCCAAGCTGGTCATAAATTTCCTAGTCCACTTAATCTAAGCAATGAAGCTTACGACAATTCAGATATTGTAAACTTAGTGGTGGTTCTTCCTTCAAAAAGGATTAAAGACCATATTGGCAACATGATAGTTCTTACCAGGTTGCCACTAAGAATTTTAAAAGCCTTTCTCCTATACATGAGGCACAATGATGCATTAAAACAGAAATAACAATTCACAAAATTTCAAAACAATATCACTCTTATAAAGAAATGCTACTTTGTAGATCTGAAATAGACTTTTACCGTTTCAGATGTCATTAGATAATTTCAAATACAACTCATTTACTCAAATGACTCCTTAACAATTCTTTCAAACTGTGTTTTGCAAGACTTCACTTCAAAAGCAGTGTCCTCTGAGTAATTATAATTAATTACTAAATGCAGCATAGAGTTAAATCACTTAGAAATTCAGTTATACAACTGTTCTTTACAATAAGCCAAATTTTGTATTTTTGCTACCAGCAATGATCATCAGTATTTATGTTGGAGGACATGTTTACGATTATAATAGTGCACATCCTCAAGGAGGTATTAGGAGAGTTCCACCATCAACCAAATTTGCTAGGGAGTATTTACTAGGGAGTTGCAAAAAGACAAACAAAAATTAGATAGATTACAGAGAGTAACATTCACGCTGACCTTTAAAAATATGTTACAAAGTACTCTTCCTAAATAAAACTCTTTTCATTACTTACCACACTATGTTTTAACTCAGGCAAGTGGAAATCTGGGTAAATTAACCTATTTCTGTTAAAATTTTACTTTAAAATATAGGCCTCTCTTAATGGCTGTAAACAGCTATAAGAGAAATCGAGAGGCTAAAATCAAGTTCATTCTCTTATATTAAATTTTAATTACTTCAAATTTGGAGATCTACTACCACAGCAGAGATGGTTCTGTTTGCTTTTTAGCTAAAGTGCTGTGTAAGATCAATATTACCTCATTTAGAAACTAAGTGAGAAAGAGAGCTGTTATCATTTCATGAAATATTATATAACCATGTGACAATGTTATACAGCCAAATCCTTAATGATTCAGTTAGGTTATTTATGCTCTATCGTTTCTTCTACCAAACTTCTCAACAAGCTGGTTTCAGCCATTTAAATAACTATCATCATTTCTACAGAGAGTGGACTAAAGACTGCACCCAATCATTCAACCTGCTCTTTGTTGGTAACACTGGTACAGTTTATGAAGTTCCCTGAAATTCTTAGAGGACTTGTGGTTGAAGTTTCAGGAAACAAGTCAACTGTAACATCTGATAATCCTAAAAGAAATATCAATTAGTTGAAGTTACTTTTCCCTATAAAAATATACCTAGAACAAATAGAGAAACATCAAAGAACAGATGTATATCATAATTATATGTCCATATAAATACTTTATAGAGATATAAATACTGTATAGAGATAAATCTATATATACACAGAGAGAGAGTCATTAGTCACCTAAGTCTTGGAAATTTCCAGGATATATTCTGAACTTCCTCTTCAGAAGGTATATGATGAAAACAATATGTAGATATATTTATATAATGTTAATAGCAAAAAACAAACATGAAATAAAAGCAGCTATTAGTATCTAAAGTATGCTCTCTGAGGTGTACCCTAGAAAATATATAGTGTTATTCAAAACTAAAAAAATCATATTAAATCTTTGAACCACAATTGTTACATAAATTCATTCATTCATACTCTGTGACCTGCCTTTCCAACACTATCCTTAAGTACACAATATCGAAAGATGAAATGGATTCCAAATTTACCGTAACTATACCATTTCAATGAAAGCAGAAAATTGGCATTTATACCTGTGTCAATTAACTGTCTTCTGGTGAAAATATTCATGAACTGTAAGTATCACTAGAGTGGCTGAAAACATTTTCTTCGTATAAAACAAATACAAAACTAGCAAATAACAGAGCCTAAAAACAGTTTTAAGCACCTTCTAAGCCTAAAACAATGACTGGAACAATGACTGTTAGCCATTATCTTTAAAATAAAGGCCTGATTTCAATTTCCTATCTCCACTGCTTGAAAGCAAAGAGATTTCTCTGCTCAAAATTTACACCATTTTCCCTCTTCTAATCTGAACATATTTAAGCTGCCATAGGAACAAGCTGAAGTTTCCTGATCTCCAAATGTGTTAAGGCAAGCACCATTAGAGCCAGCAGCCTCTGATACGTTTAGGGACAAGGGCTCACGTAACCATATGGCTGACTCCTGTAGTAACTACTTTTGATTTTATTATTACGTTCAAATAAAATAACTTTTTTTTTTGTCTTTTAGAGGTTTTAGAAAACAAACTGCGATTTTATAGCATGAATCACGAACAAAATGCTCTAAGTGAAATTTAAATAAAAATTATCTAATGTTCATCAATGGAGATTAAAGATTTTCCAGATTTTTAAATTCAAAAGCAAAACTGGATATTTTACATTAAAACTACTACCCTAATATATCCTTGAGCCTTCACTTGTCCTTTGATTACTCAAAAAGCGTGCCTATTTTGTTACTATAACTATAAATTCAACTATTATCACCCTTATACTCCTACTTTTTATACATTCACTATAAATAAGATAGTCTAACGGGGCGCCTGGGTGACTCAGCCTCAGACTCCTGGTTTTGGCTCAGGTCATGATTTCAGGGTGTGAGATGGAGCTCCATGTTCAGTGTGGAGTCTGCTTAAGATTCTCTCTCTCTCCCTCTCCCTCTGCCCCTCCCCCCGATGTATGCACACCTGCACATGCTCTCTCTCTCAAATAAAATAAATAAATAAGATCTTTAGGGGCGCCTGAGTGGCTCAGTCGTTAAGCATCTGGCTTCGGCTCAGGTCATGATCCCAGGGTCCTGGGATCGAGCCCCGCACTGGGCTCCCTGCTCCGCGGGAAGCCTGCTTCTCCCTCTCCCACTCCCCCTGCTTGTGTTCCCTCTCTCGCTGTATCTCTCTCTGCCAAATAAATAAATAAAATCTTTAAAAAAAAAAAAAAAGATCTTTAAAAAAATTTTTAAATAAAAATAAGTTACAATGAAGTATTTCACCAAAGATTTAATTACTTAAACAATTTATCCATACTTATTACTTTCTTTCTCTAATACGTTGACCTGTTCACCTGAAAAATAAACATCCATGCATACAATACAGTACATTAATCTATAACAGGTAGTTTATTTTGCCAATTGGCATGTCAAACTAAAAGTGAAATATTCACAATTATCATGTGTGAAACAAGTTCATACGTTATAGATAGCAAATGGACAATAAATTATATGTTGGTAAAATGTTGGTAAAAGTAAAATAACAAACAAAATTAAGAAGTTCAGAGCTAGGATTTGAATCCAAGCCTGCTATTGCCTTGCACATAAAAAATATGCAACAAATATTGGTTGAATCAATTAAGGAAAGGCTCCTAAATCTACTCTCTAAACTCTTAAAAGGAAACTGTTGTGGCCTTTGGGAAAAGATGTACACCATAAATGTAATTTTAGTCCCTCAAATGTTATTTCCAAGAAGGGAGCCAAATTTTGCAAACATATCTGGTAACTTCTCATAAAGGCAAAATTGAGCTGGACTTAAAAACTAACTGGTCCTGATTATAAATATAAACCAAAAGAAAAATAATTTGCTGATTGTATTTTTCTGAGAATGACTCAGCTTTAACCATAACAAAATCTCACCCAATATTCTCTAATATTAAAATTTGATTAAACTAAAGCTATGATTTAGTAATTATTTTATATTAAATAGATATGTCACTATAATATGTGTATACTAAATATAAATATTATTCTTTTACCCCTATAATCTCAATTGAATCAACTGAGTAAGAAACTCTATGACTTCATATTTCTAAAAACCTATTAACATAATTTCATCTCTTTAATGCTCACAGTAAACTTGTAATTATGTAAAGTTTCTTTACTTTGCAAGTGGAAAAACTGAAATCACAGGGAAAACACTTTGCCAAGAGTGATTCATAAAGTCAGTCTCAGAGGGCAGACTGATAGTCACAATCTCAAACCCACCAATTCAGTGGAAATACAATCCATATTAGCGTTTTGTACCATTCAACCCCCAAACTCACAACAGCAAACCAACCTCCCTGTAAAGGAAGTAAGGAAAGAAAGAAGGGAATGAAGGAAGGAAGGATGGGGACACAAATTTAACACATAAAAGAAGGATCTGAATTGCCTGGCTAATCTGGAACTTGGGAGCAGCAGGGCCTTAAGAATTGGGCGAATACTGTGTGAAATTGTGAGATCACCCCAACTTCTACGCCTTCAAGAGAAAGGGCAAGATCCATTTATGGTGGTCACTTTTGACAAACACAAGGAAGACATGCTAAACACGTTTTCCACTTTAACTCCATGACCCAAATCTGGGCCATTTGAGAACACCTAATTGAATTATTCAATTTAGGTGGAAAACCATCTGCTCAAAGCCCAAGCCTTGGATTCTTACTGGCTATGAAAACAAGGAAGGACAAGGTCAAGGGATTGAAGCTGCAGCAAGCCTAGTCCAAGCTGAGAAGACAAATGGCAACAAAATGTGAACATGAAGAAGTATGATCAGCACAAGCAGCATCAGGCCCCCAGGAATTCCACTGCAACACAGATTGAGGGTCAGACATCCCTTCTAGAGCACTTCTTTCACTCTCCCCTTTGTCACATCCGACTGCACTCTCTGCTTAGTTTATTTTTTTTTGCCAAGAAGACTGATCTTAGTCACCTAAAAATTCTCATTGCAAAAGAAACCCCTTGTTTAAACCCAAGTACCCAACAGCTCCTTTCCAATTATCCCCTGCAAGTTCCCCAGTCTCTTTCATGCCTGGCTACTGAGCCCAGTCTGGTTTGGCTGCCGGCCAGGTTCCTCTCTTCTTTCCTTGTCAGTCGTAAAAACTTGGAAAACACTCCTGGACAGCTCAAGGAGACCTTTTAATTATGCAATGGGCCAGTACCTTCGCCTGTCTGCTGTTTCCAGCAAGGCTTGGAGTCGCCAGCGACTGCACTCTCCCAATTGGTGGGTTTTCTAGCAAGGCTACTTGTTTATGTGGGGGAAGGAGGGAAAGACTGGCAGAGAAAGGGGGCGATTTGCAAATCTGAAAATATTCCAATTCCTCTCAGACTTCCCTACCCCCTAACATTCACTCTCAATACCGCCCTCCTTTAGCACTTTATCATCCATTTGGTATCACAGATACAAAATCATCAGTATTGTGGTCTACCACTCCTAGAAATTAACAAGAGAAACCGTAACCAGAACACTCCCCAGAAACTTTTATTCTTGTGTTGATGCAACATTTCTTTTCTAAAAAGCAGGTCCGAAAGTGAACTCAATTAAATACTTCCTAATGGATTGCATTATACCTCATCAAACTTGCAGACTGAAATCGTACATGTAAAATGCCTGATTGCACGTGAAGGTAAAGCGAGCTCAAATGAGAAAAACTGTTGGGACCCACGAAGGGGTACTTTCACTGACATCCTGCACCTACGAGGGGCTTGCCCAACATGCTAACCGGACTCTCCAAGTCCAACATCAGCTACGCCTTCCTTACTCTATCCCGGCACGCTAGTTCCAACTGCAGCGTCCGGCTTCCTGTTCAAGTCCCATTCAACATCGTAAACACATTCCAAGAAAACCAGCCTGCCCAGAGTTCCCTCCCGCACACAGGGAAGTCGGCGCGGCGCCCCAGGAGCCACAGGGAAGATCCGAGCGCCGGGTTCTGCTCGGTGTAGTGAGCCAGCCCACGAGGAGGTGGACCCGGGCGAGCGAGCCTGGCGGCGCGATCGAGACCCCAGGGTCTCCTCACCACGCCGCGCCGCGCTCTCCTCCTAACGTAGCGCCGGCCACAAGGAACTACTTGACCCGCCCAGCCAAAGGTTAACGGTGCGGACGCCGCCCCTGAGTTGGGGCCCTCCCAGCGCTGGCTTTAAAGAATCCGGAGCCGGCCTAAGAGCTTCGCGCCTCCCCGCCCCCATGCCCACACTCTCTCCTGGAGCCAACAAAAGGGAGGTTAACGCTGTAAGAAGTTTCGGGGCTGGGTCGCCTCGTTAGTGACCCGGCGATGAGTCGCCGGCTCCGTCCCGTCGGGTCCGCGCACCCTCAGCGGTGCAGATCCACCGCCTCCCCCCCCCCCCCCCCCCCCCCCCCCGCCAGCTCCCGCCCACCGGCCCTGGCCACCCGGCCCAAAGTTACCACAAAGGGCTAGGAAGAGGATCCCGGAGCCGCGAGCCCGATGCGTCCCCGACCTCGTTAGGCTCCCCCGTCATCCCTGAAGCACTGCCATGGCAGTCGTCAACAGGTCTTCGCCTCCCTTCAGGCTGGAAGACTCCCGGCGCCTTTCACTGCCCTAATTTTTGCAACCTGCCCGCCGGCGGCAGCGGCGACGCGCAGCCCCGCGCCCTCCTTCCCAGGCACCCGCGGCGGGCACTGACCACCGCCCGCCTCCTCTCGGGATGTCAGTTTCAGAGAGACTGCGCGCTACCTGACCGGGAGGCTGGGCTTGCAGCCCGGGAAGACCCCCAGATAAATCGCGGTCTCTGCATACCTTACGGACCGATGCAGTCGGGTCAGGCTTCGGGCAGGGGCGTGGAGAGCTGCCGCGTCCTCGGAAGCCGGGCGGTCTCCGGTCCTACGCGGCCGGGGCGCCGTTTCCGCGGCCGAGAGGGAAAGTTTTTCGACGTCAACACGGTGCTGGACTCGGGACCCTTCGGCCCGGGTCCCCTCCCTCTTCGCGCTCTCTGCCCCCTCCCTCCTCTTCCTAACCGGCTGAAGCTAAAACTGGCGGCGGCTGGGGCTCGAGGCTTGGGACTCCGGGTCGCTCCCGGCTGGGAACGCCGGGCTCCCCCTCTCGGCCAGAAGGGAACTCTCAGACTCCGACTGGTGCACTTCTGGCGGTCTCCTTGGACACTTGCAAACGGGACGCCTGTGTGCGAGCTCTCGGACTTGCTTCAGGCTCTGACGGTCGTTTCCTATGGGCCCACTGGGCTGTCTGGTGTTTGCAGGCGGGACCTAAGGGAGAGAGTGAAATGGGAGAGAAACCCGACTGTAGACGGAGAGGCCTTACCTTAGCCGGTGCTTGGCCGGGGCAGAAGCAAAAACACAGTGCCCCCACCCCCATCCCCGTCCCCCGCCAAGTTTCCTTTTGAACCTCCTCGCTAAAGCCCTAGATGGGGACTATTTGCCTTCCCTAATCTCTGTGTTTCCTAACAATTTTAAAACACCTCTGAGGCTTAATAAGAAAAAAGTGCCAGAAGAAGCACACACACAAGAATACGAGTAGAACGTGCTTTCTTTACAACCTTTATCAGCAAAGCATTGCCACAGTTGGTGCTGCTGTCCCAACGGTATCTGCACAGACATTTTTCATTTTTCCTAATTTTTTAACTCCGCCTAAATCTCCTCACTTTACTATGCCTTAGAAAAGAAAAAGAAAGAAGACTGCTTCAACCACCAGATCATGCTCACTCGCTTCATTCATGTGTGCACATCAGAATTCAGAACTTCTGTGTAGGGTTTAAGGGAAAACACAACAAACCATTCTTAAACTGGTAAACCTTTGTGTGGGAGGAAGGAGGAGGAGGAGTATCCTCATATAAATCATTCTTAAGGGATGTGAGGACCTTAACATTTTTCGAGATGCTGCTCAATTTAGTTTGCTAGATTTTCATTTGAATGTGAAAATAGATGGATAAAGAAAAATAAAGCATTTGGTAAGGCTTAGCAAACATATATGTGTTACAGTGGAATCCAGGGCTTAGATGCAGACAATCCAGATCCCCTTCCAGACTCCATACTTACTCATTCTGTGCCCTAGGACACACAACACAATTACAACTGCCAAAAGGAATTATATAATCAAACTCACAGAGTCACGGTCACATTTGCAGGGGTTAAAATAGAGTAGTGTCAGGCACAGAGAAGGCACTCAATAAATATTTGGTTCTTTCATCCCACTATATTTAACTATAATTAAGAAAAGATGGTACTGAAAATATCCCCCAAAGACCTTGTTAACTGAACCAATTTTCTTCTCCCTGATGCTTTTTCCATTAAAAAAGATATAGCTTGCAGTTTTTGAAATGGAAACTAAATTTAGGGATCACCTAGCTCTAGTCAGACTCTCTCATTTTAAATACAAGGTAACTAAAGTCCTAGAATCTTAACTGACTTACCCCAAATCTCATGATTAGGAAGTGCTAAATAAAGCTAGGACCAGAAATCAGGCCTCTTCATACTTGGTCAGGGTCCTCTTTTAACTGTTTTCTCTTTTATCACAACAGTCAAACACACAGTAAATAATTTCATTAAAAACAGTCTAAGGACAATGCTAATTGCTTTTTCTGTATACAACCTCAAACAATTAATTTAAATTGTTTCTAAATAATTGTAAGTAAACCATTAATTTATAACCACTATAACCACTATAAACAATAGAGATTATGAAAATAAATCAAGTGCTAGCCCAGTACTTAAGAATAAGGAGGTTGACTACCTATCCAAATTCGTGCTTATATCATGCCATTATAAATATACAGATCTTTTCTCTTAACACGGTATCTTAAAACTCTGATAGAGAACTCTAGATTCCCAAGAATCCAACAACAAACCACTAGAATCTGCTGACCCTGTTTTGAGGAGCACTAGATCATCCTTCAATATATTACAGCTTCACTTGTACAAGTGCAGGGCATAAGAACAAATCAGGCTGCAGAGATCAAACATTATAAGCACTATCCTATGAATTAATGGACAACCTCATAACATGTACTTCTTACTCATTTGCTTCTGATGGCTTTGAAGAGAAGTTCTTCCAAACCCTTTCTCCCCTTAGGTCATTGTTGGAGGTCACGTGGACTTTTACACAACTCCCAGGTTCTCAGAGATAAGACTTTATATTTTCCTTCTGAGTAGGGATTCTCTACTGCTCCAGCTTCCCCCTAAATTAGCCACTAAAATAATTTCTTGAAGACATTTGATAGCCTTCTCTATGCTCCCTTTCCACGAGACTTGGAAGTTGCCAAAAAAAGAGAAAAAAACTATAACTGTAAAGTGCATCCATCATGGATGGGTGAATGGGAATGCATGAATCCCCATAACTGTCTTTTTCCAATCATTGCATGCTATTGCTTTGTAATTTTTGTAACCTGACTTTTGATATGAACTGTTTTATGAAATGGCTTAGAGGTATAAAAATCTCAAGGATGTCAAGAACGAAATTTTCAAAAACACTACAACCAAATAGAACAAGATTTTAAATCCGATCTATTAAAGAAAAGCAATGCCACGGAGGGCTTCAGAGGCCCTGGCAGGGCACTACCATTACAATGTGCCTAATTCTACCCATTGCAAATACTCAGATTTCTATTTGAAAATTCTTCACATTCATCACTGTGCATAGAAAGCACGGTTAAAAGAATTTTTAAACTAATTTTCTGGCTCAAGTCAGTTTGAAGTTTCTATTACTTGAACTGAAAGAACCTTGACAAGGACAAAAAAACAAAAACAAACAAACAACCTACGTGTTTTTTATGTTAAGAATAACAATTTTATTGTTGATTATTACAAAAATACACAAAAACGGAGTGCCTGGGTGGCACAGTCAGTTAAGCATCCAAATCTTGGTTTTTGCTCAGGTCGTGATCTCAGGGTCCTGAGATCAAGCCCCGCGTCAGCTCCACACTCAGCATGGAGTCTGCTTCAGATTCTCTCTCCCTCTCCCTCTGCCCCCCCATTCATGTTCTTCTCTCTAAGATAAATAAATAGATCTTTTTTAAATATACACAAAAAACACGCTGGTGTTTAGCTGTATGTTACTGCAAACCCATCATTTAGAGTATTTGACAAATTTTTTTTAAAGATAATAAAAACCAAGACGTAATTCAAAATCTCAGTTATGTGACTTGAAAAGGGAGCATGTATGTTTTTGCGAGGTGAAACCGCAGCCAAATTCTATTCATTGAGTTCCTAGGGGATCTGGGTTACAAAATTAATGTGTTACATTTACTTTCTCATTGCCATCCTTTTATCTCTTATTTTGTTTTTGTCCTCCAGATTAAGAATATGAAACTCAGTGCAAAAAAAAAAAAAATGAATAGGGCCAATGCAAAAAAAGAAATAAATATCACCTGTATTTTCACTACGAAGAGTACCCACTGCTAACATTTGCTCTGTGCCCTCCAAGGATCACTGAGGTCCCTGAGAGACTTACTCTCCAATAAATAACATCCCTTCTCAATGCCTGGGCTGGGAATAAATTGAGAAATAAAACAAAAGTTTAAAACAGAAGCTAAAATATTGCCTATATTATTGACAGACACTTGGTTTGAATTGGTGGATCTAAAACTGAACAATCAAAATAGTAGTTTCAGTCACAGGGTTCCTGGTCTCCCTACCTAGGAGGAGATGTCTTTTGAAAAAGGAGTTAAATTCTGTTTCCTGAGATCTCTGAGAGAGAGAAAGAGACAGACAGATTGAGAGAGAGAGAGAGAGAGATGGAGGCAAAGACAGATACAGAGAGAGACAGAGAAAGAGATTAAGGGTGTAGCTGAACCCTGCACACCCAGTAATTCTTCCCAAGTTTATTCCTAAATGTATTTATCAAATACGTTGCAATACCACTCCAAGAGCAAATGAGTAAAGACCCAGAAAATATATTTTAGCAAGGAAATCAAGAGCCAAGAAAAGGCATTACCCAGTACCTATAGCCACTTCTTTTCCTTTTCTCACAGGAAAGTAAATTGTACATACTCACTACTTAGTAATAATATAACAGTATATCATAGGCTTGTCCCCTCCCTGTGTTTATTAATATTTTTTCCATTATAAGCAAACTATGGCCATCTGGACAAATATTTATGTTAGACTCAGGTTACGAATCTTTGGGTAAAACATGGAAGTGTAATACTATATTCTTTTTTTTTTATTCTATCATATTTCACCCAATTTTGATGTGTCCCATTATGGATCATCCTCAGTTGGTTAAGGTGATGGTCCCTGTCAGGCATCTCCTCTATAACATTTTTCTCTTTCCCTTTAAAATTGGTAGGTATTTTCTGAAGAAGTACTTTGAAACTATGTAAATATTTCATTCCTCAACAAACTTTCAATTCATTCATTTATTTATAGTAATAACAGATTATAATCTGTTATTTTCGTGATTTATTTTGAGATTCACATTGTGTCAGATTTGGCCAAAGTGAGTCCTTTCAAGCTAACTTCTGTGTCCCATGGCCATGTCTCCATCGTCTAGGAGCACTTCCTCACTTCGGGGCACAAAAAGGTATTCAAGTCTCATTTTACATTTTCCCAGCCCCAGCTCTGGAATCAGCCATTTCTCGAAAGAAGACAGTCCCTTTCACTGAAGGATGATATTTACAATCTGAGCTCCAGGTGCTGTGTCATTGCAATTAAGCTTTTTGCTTTACTTAGTCCCTTTCAGTAGCCAAAACCAGGGAATACATGTATACATTTATATATTTTATTCCCTCTCCCTCTGAATCTTTCATTTTGAAAATCTTGAGCTCATACACTTACCTCTAATTCCAAATTTCATATTTGTAACTCCCTTCCCCTCTGGTGAAAATCTAATTCTACTCCCATTATCCTTAATAATATTTTATTTAGTCAGTGTCCTGGTCTATAACCAATTTCCCGTGGCTGTCACAGTCCCTCCCCTGTGTGGCCAGGCCACTTCTCCGCAGGAATATCTTCACCATCCTGCTCAGGACCAACAACTCAAGACAGACCCCTACATCCTCACCCACCTAGGACTCCAGCACACGGCCAGGCTGACTTCTGTGTGATTTCTTCTGCCTCTTACTTGGGCTCTAACTTGTTACATGATGCTGCTCCTTCACAAGGTCACCTTTTTCACCACACTTGGGCTTCCTGACCCCTCTCTGGGCCACTGCAATCCCCCCATCCCAGTCCCAGTGCAGAGGTTTACCTCACTTGGCCACTCTTAATAGATGAAATTCATATTGCCAAACTAATTCTGGAAAGTTAATAAAAACATACACTCTTAGGAGCAGTATATAAGTGAGTGCCATTTCTTCAACGCGCAACACTTGTATTTTCTTGATTACCTGTGTTACCTAGTTAGTAAGGAAACAGGCACAGGTGGCTGCGTGAAGCATGCTTCTCGGTGTTCTGGACACATCATCGTCCTGCAAGTTCCCACAGTCCCCTCTTGATTTTATTTCATGATGTGCTTTTATCTCCATTTTCTCCCATTCGCTAACCCAACACTAGCATTCATTCGAATGTGCTTTAATATGTATCTTTTAAAAATTTTATATGTATTCTTGCAAAATACTTATTTTTTATGCTTTTTAATGTATGTAAATGCTATTGTGTAAACTACTCCATCTTGCTTGTTACTTTTTTCTCCAAACTCCTTTAAGTTTTCAAATAATCTAAGTGAGAATTTAGCTCAATTATTGTTTGAATTCTTATTCTTTTATTGTTTAACTTACACTGTTAATAAAGCTGAATATGTTTTCATACAGTTAGTAAGCATCTGTATTTTTTGTGTGTGTGAACTGGCTATTTGTATATTTTACTCATTTTTTTCTCTTTTCCCAATGGATTTGTATATTTTTCTTTTTCTTAATGATTTTTAAGGGTTCTTTAATATATGTATTAATCTCTAGCAAAAAATAAGGTGTTTCCTTAAACTTAATTTAAATAATTAAATCATTTTGTTGATTCCTTTGGACTATATACAATTTCTTTAAAGGTAGTCTTCTATGTCTTCTCGGGGTTTTTGGTATGCTTATAAAGACCTTCCACCCAAACTAATCACCTATATTTTCTTCTAGTGTTTTGTAGTTTAATTTTTTTACTTTGTTTTTTTTCCCCCAATTTAGTTTGGTGTGAAATCTAAGATAAGGCTTTTGTTCTCCCCTGCCCCCACCCCAGGATAATTATCTAGGTGTCTAACACTGTTTAATGAATGAGTCATTCTTTCTCCAGTGGTTTTAGAAGTAATCCTTATCACATACTAATTGAAATATGAAATGGTGCCTGTTCATGACAAACTTCCAGGTGTAATCAAACAGTATGCACAATGCAGTAAGAGCCCCCAAAAAGCACAGTGCAGAGTGAAAGTTAGCCAAGCTCTATGGCAGCCAAGCCAGTGCAGCCCATGAGCCTAGAGAAAGGGGCATCTCTTCTAACTAGGGAGATAGCCTCAGGTTCTAGCCAAGCACCTGCAGAGATTCCTTGAAAGGCGGCAGGGGGCTTCTCTAATTGGCACAAAGTCATCATATAGGCTAGTGGCAGCCCCTTCCCTTTAATTTTTGGTATATTCCTGCAATAAATCAGCACTAATAACCTCAGCCTATAATTGTTCAAAATATCTGTTAGGCAAGGTCTTCATTATTTTCCCTTCAAAAATTTTATCAGTATTTTCTCAAGTTTATTTTTCCACATGAACTTTGGAAACATTCTGTTAAATTTCCTCATCACATCTTTTTCTTCCCTACTTTTGACCTCGACACTTTTAGAATTGCTTTAAATATATATATGTCCATTTACTTGAATCACTTCTTTATTCATACTTTTTCTTCTGATCCTGAAACAGAAGATGCACTTCCAACTTGAAAAGACTTCTGCACCCACTCATGTTATATCTTTACCTTCCAACCCATTACACTGCCCCTTGTTAGGTTCCCTGGTTACTGCTAAGAGTAAAAGAATCATTATTCCACAAGAACCACAGAATACAAATAACACTTAGAATGAAACAGCCCTACTTTACAGTAGAAATGAGGGAAAACACAGACTTCAATCCAGGTCAGGTTTCCATTTCCAGTTCCATTTCATAAGCACTCTAGACAGTAATGAGTGTTAGGTGAAAGCCAGTCATGACCAAGAGTTCAAACCTTGGATGTGCTTCATGGAAAGGGCTAGCCTAATGACCAGGAGTGGTCTCCTGAGATGTGCTCTCCTGCCCCAGTGTTTGCAAGCCTAGAAAGTTTGCTCAAAGCAGTTTTATTTGCATGAAAAACTGCTGAGTTCAGAAAATATTTTGCCTGCTTAAAGACTCACATACTTCAAATACAAAAACAGTACAAACAGAATTTTATTGCAAATAGAAGACTGTTATGTTTTTTCTCAATAAGATTGGAAACAAATGACACATTCTAAGTTGTCTAAAAAATATTTTCTGGCAAAAGAAAACTTTATTTGAAAATTATGATTTGCTATTTTCACTAGAATATTTTCTTAAGTTCCCTTCAAAATCCTATATCAGAATTTGCCCAGACCTGATGACAGAGCCTTACAGAAAAGCAAAGCAAGGCAAGGCACCTATATGCTTGGGTCTGACAATGTGATTTGGGAAAATGTCATCATGCTTTAAAATGCAAAGGGGACATTGGCTTCTATCATAATATAACAACAAAAGACTTTCTCTCACTGAGTCTCTTCTTCATTACACGGGTAAAATAATTCTAACAGTGACTCTTCTGCAAAAGGCAATCTATGGCAGGAATTGCTAGAACAGAGACTTGTCATGTTGGTTCTGCGTCAACAGTCTCTAACCCGACAACCTGAGAATACGCACAGATAAAGTGCTATCAGTTCAATGGAAATTGGCTGGTTTTCAAAGGGTATGACTGCATAAGCCCATTGTTCAATTTCAAAAATGAAACCCTCTAGAAGCAATTTCAAAATTACACAAATCTTTCACATACACAGATAGTGCAGGTAAGGCTCATCCATTTGCCACATAACAATAAATTGCTGAAGACTTTTAAACGAACACCACTATCTATACAATGCCTGTTTGAAAATCTATACAGTGTACAAGTAAAGAATGTAATAAAGTATCCAATAAAATTAAATCGTTTTCATTAAAAATTGTTCTGGTGCCACGAGTGTAGGGGGAGAATCAATGAAGGGTAAGTGAATGATTGCATAGATAGTTATTAAAGTTTAGAGAAAGCTGTCATGGTTTAAATTTTTATTTACTGAATTCAGTTTCAGATATTTTTTTATAAATGTGAGTTTTGGGCTGCTGATTTTTGAAGGAAGAAGCACAGTATACAGTTTGAAAACATGGACTTGGAGTCATAAAATCATAAAAGTCAAATTTGTGCTCTTCCACTTACCGATTGTGGAATCCTGGGCAAGTACCTTCCCCTCCTTTAATAGAAGTTTCCTTATTTCTGAAACAGAGTTGTCGAAATTACTAGAGTTAGTAAATTAGTTATTTAGCACAGTGTGGCAAATAACTTTAAAACAAATAATGGTTGTCCAAGTAAACAGGTAAAACTACTCAAACTTTTGATATATTAATGAGGGCTTGTCTTGAAACTGAATCAATGTGGGACAAAATAAAAGGAAAACAATAGTATTCAGTGAGGGTCCTGAACTTATCTTGTAAATCTTTGTAATGAGAGCTATCGAGGTCTTAAAATAAGATGATTTTGTTTTAGAAAATGTACTCTGCTGACCATTTAGAGAAGATATTGAAGCTGTGTGAAACTGGAAGTAGGGAGATGAATTAAGGGAGTTGGGTTCCCTTTATATCGAGCTTAATATTATTGGGTATCTGAGCAGCTAAATACAAGAGGGTATAGAAATGACAAATTTTAGAGTGATGTAATTCTTTATTGCATTGGGAAAAGGTACCTGTCATAGGTCTTACAGCTTTGATTTATCTCAGTAAATCTTTGATAGTATACAGGAAATTAAAATGATGTTGGTACCTCCAGGGATGGATGGATGGATTGATTGATTGATTGATTGATTGATTGATTTTAGAAAGGCAGACTGCCACATGCAGCACCTCATTTGGATGTGTCTGGAGTCTTGGAAGCTTGACTACCCTACGATCTCCTACAAATGGACCTTGAGAGCTTGTTTAGAAGTTCTAGCAAGGAAGGACAGCTACTCCTATACCCTTGACAGAAGAATGGTTCTTCTCTATCCCAGAAGGTCATCCTCTTGGACACAGCACATGGCTTCGGGAGGGAGTGGTGAGGGAGGAAGGGGACACCTGCCTAGCCAGCCAGATCAGCCGAATCAACCTGAGTGATCAATGAGGTCTCAGATGTCACAGCCAGATCACCCTCACGTCCTAGGGACCTATTTAACTCTATTCCTAAAGTTACCTTTTAATTATTTTAGTTATCATTTTAATTATTTTAAGTTCATATTTGAGCTCAGCTATTGAGAAAATCTGAAGGCATGGGAATAAAGCCAAGTGAAGGAATTTCAGAAAATGGTAAGAGTAAGAAGTTCATGAGGGAAGGTAACCAGTAAAGGAACATTCTAGTTATTACTGAACAACATGGACTCTAGATAATACAATAGAAGTTGATGAGATAGTAAAGAGAAATGCATAGTTAATGGCAATTCAGATTACATGCTGTATGACAAGCTAGCAATGTGTTGACTTTTGGGCTTACATAAAGATTACATGAGTACCAAAAACATTAGCCTATATAAATATTTTAGAAAGTTCTTTGAGAAACTGTATGTATTAGTCAGAGTCCTGGAAGGAAACAAATCGCTCATTCAAACCAGATAATTTGAGAAAAGTTTAATAAAGAGACTATAAAGGTGTGAGCAAGGTTTAAGAAATAGTAACCCTCGGGGCACCTGGCTGGCTTAGTCAATGGAGCATGCAGCTCTTGATCTTGGAGTTGTGAGTTCAAGCCCCACGTTGGGTATAGAAATTACTTAAAAATAAGATCTTCAGGAAGGAAGGAAGAAAGAAAGGTAGAGAGTTGCCCTCATATACTTTGGGAAGCCATTACTACCCCCGGACCCGAAGAGGTAAGAGGAAGGGAAGGGAAATTTACTAGAACCTAGAGAGGATAACTATATGGAGAAGATGCCTAATAGAAGTTGTGACCTTCAGTAAAGGGGCACAGCCAAATGGAAACTGGGCAGGAAGAGAACAGGGGGAATAAATGTGCCAGTATCACTTTCCTCCCACATTCCCATCTGCTGGCGCTTCCCATTGCCCAACTGAATGCAACGGAGCAACTGGATGCAGCCCCAAAAGGAGCAGAACAGGATAAAGAGAAGATGGAGAGTAAATCTGGAAGGTTAAGATGAAGACATTCCAGACATTTATTTACTTTTTATTTTTGTAAAAGATTTTATTTATTTATTTGTCAGAGAGAGAGAGAGCACAAGCAGGGGGAGCAGCAAGCAGAGGGAGAAGGAGAAGCAGAAGTCCCGCTGAGCAGGGAGCCTGATGCGGGGCTTGACCCCAGGACCCTGGGATCATAACCTAAGCCGGAGGCAGATGCTTAACCAACTAAGCCACCCAGGTGCCCCTATTCAAGACTTTTAAACTAATATTTTATAAGATGCAAGAAAGAGTTATCTTTATTTACATTGGACTTTATTTGAATGTAACTCTCTTTAATGATAGAGAAATTTTAATCTATATGAGTATTTTTGGTTTGGGATTTATTAAATTCAGGGCAGCACAGAACTTAGCATGTGGAATATTCTTTATCATTTCCAGATACATTTTACAGTCACTGGAAACAGAAGGAACATGAGAAAATATAGAAAATCACACATGTACTTGAGGAAGTGTTTGTATATGTCAAATTTATATGATGGAAGAATGAAATAAAATACAAAATGTGTATAGTTTATAAGCTTAAAAACTTCTGTTGCCTAGTGGGCATCGTGAAATCCAATTTGATATTAAAATAAATATGAAAATCCACAAAAGATATTTAGAAAAATCATTTACATAATGCCCAAACATCAGAAACTACTTAAATGCCTTTAGGCAAAGCATAATGTGTTTTTATGACACTGACACTTAAAATTTCTTCTTTAAGCAAAGGATATCATCTAGTTTTTTGTATGTGTCTGTTAGCACAATACTTAAATTTTCACATGAATAATTGAAACAACATTGTCTCATCATCTACTTCAAATAATGTTTAAAAGTGCAGGCAGGTTACAATTTTAGTTAAGAGTATTGTAATTTATTATTTCAACTAGTAAGAAAAAATTCTTTTTTCACAGATCTTTAAAATGAGACAATATTTAAATACACACTTAAAAATAAAGTCTTAAAGTAAATTATTTTTGCAAATTTGGTGGGTTTTTTTTTTTCAGAATACTTTATTTTGTATCATTTAAAATATTAGAGTCTATTAGCCAGGTGCTGGCCAAAAGTTTCTTACAAGTTTTGGGGCACCCGGGTGGCTCAGTCAGTTAAGCATCCAACTCTTGACTTTGGCTCAGGTCATGATCTCAGAGCCATGAGATTGAGCCCTGCATCAGGCTCTGTGTTCAGCAGCGAGTCTGCTTGAGATTCTCTTTTTCCCTCTCCCTCTGCCCCTCCCCACCCTCTCTCTCAAATAAATAAATAAATCTTAAAAAAAAAAGAAAATAGCATAGAAACTTAGAAGGAAACCATAAAGAGTATTTTTTGGGGGGGAGGAGGTGGTGGGAAGGAGAAAGAAGAAGATGCAGATATTTATATGAAGATTTAAGAGTATGATTAAAGAATATATTCAGAAGATGTCTTGTTTTAGGATGTTAGGTGGTTAAAGGAATAGAGGGATTTTCACAACCAAAGATATTAACTAATGAATTATTTAACAAAGATTTTTAAAGATTCTATAACTGTAACCAATGTATGTCCCCTACCCTTAGTTGATATATTAAATACTGAATAATGGATGAAATGTCACTTAAGGGTTAATTTAAAGTTGGACAATTTTATAATGTATATTTTTAATAAAGAATGAGCTCACAGTAAGAACAACAACAACAACAGCAAAAAACAAGGGTGCCTGAGTGGCTCAGTCGGTTGAACATCCAACAGTTGGTTTCAGTGTAGGTCATGATCTCATGCTTGTGGGATTGAGCCCCGCATTGGGCTCTGCACTCAGTGTGGAGTCTGCTTCAGATTCTCTCTCTCTCTCTCAAATACAGAAGTAAGTAAGTAAGTAAATAAATAAATAAAATATTTTTAAAAAGCAAGCATGCAAAAAATATATATTTCAATGGAAAAGGAATTAAAGTTTTTAGAACAGATTAAAATGATGCTATAGAGCAAAAATTATTAATGCTATATTTTTTAGCAATTAAAAAACAAATTAAGTCCTTTTTGAATTGCCCTAAAATCCTATGCTTTGACCTACCTGGGCTGCATTTTTGTGTTTGATCTGAAATGAGGATCTAATTTTATTTTTATTCATGTGACTAGCCAATTGTCCCAGCACCATTAAGTCACCTCTTCGCTGGTTTATAATTCCATATCATTCATATACTGTAGTGTCATATTAATGGATCTGTTTCCACGTACTTTGTTCTGTTCTACTGTTTATCCATTCAAGCATCAGCACCCCACTATTCTTTTTTTTTTTTTAAGTAGGCTCCATGCCCAACATGGGGCTTGAACTCACAACCCTGAGATCAAGAGTCACATGCTCTACTGCCTGAGCCAGCGAGGCGCCCCAGTCCTACACTGTTTTAACTACTATAGATCCATAATAAGTCTTTATATCTTTAAGGAAACTCCCCTCTTCTCAGTCTTTCACTTCTCTCTTCCTTTTTTTATTCTCTTTTTTCTCTTTCTATACCGCTTTTATTTTTTCGTTCCCTCTTACTTACTCTATTTTAAAAGAACTTGTCCTGTCTGGATTAGAATAAATTTGTCAATAACATGAAAAACAGTTTTATCATTCTGTTGTCCTTTATATCTCTTTTCTCTTTTTCTGGAACTCTTTTTTTAATTATGCTTGTATATTAGACTTTTTCTACTTAAACACTTCTGTATTCAGCATTCTCTAACTTTTAATTAATTATCTCTTGTCTTTTCACTTCAGAATTTTACTTTTTAAAAAATCTGTTCTTTTCTGTTCATAGTTCTTGTTCTTTCATTATGTTTTATATTTCTTCTTTTATTATTTTCATTTTCACTTAATGGGAATTCAATGTCCCTTTCATAGAGATCCTAATTGTATTTTGCCAGCTTCCTCTGAACTAAGATACTTCTTATTCTTTATCAGTAATAAACCCAAAACTCATACTGGTTGGGGTTGATATCCAGGTTCCATATTTTTCTGATCCTTCTGGGATACCTGTCACTTTCCATACTGTATTTGATGTCTCTCTTTATTGCCAATACCTGGACTAATAGATTAGTAAGTAAAAGTATTTAAATATTTGTTAATTCTCTAGTAATCCTTTGAATATAATTATTTGGATTTCTGACCATTCCCACAGTGACCAGCAAAACATCCCATTTAACGTCTCTAATCTCAGCCTTGGTTAAGCTCTTCTCCTGACACTGTAGGGATTACAGGATACACTGGAACTAAGGGCAAGGTCTCTAGTGTTATGATACACCACAGTGTTTTCAAAATAATCAACAAGTTTGATTCATTGCACTATCAGCTGAAATAGATAATTTCAATTATACAACATAATGTTTGGAATCAGTACATAAATATATTAACTTTAGAAAAATACCACGTAAAACACAATTTTAATTGATAAAAGCTAAAAACTGTTTTCATAAATAATTTGACAAAGATTTTACCACTTCAATTGCCCTCTATACTTTAAATAGCCAACATCTTGGTACATAGGCTAATTCTGCATGTATGATAAAATAGGTAAGTAAACATCAACATTAGAGACTGCTAATGGGAATTCAGACAATTCAATAATAATGTAAGATGATTTACTTTTTTCCAAATGAAAATAAACATTGCAATTTTGGTTTTGATAAGAAAACACATATTTGCAATTATCAAAATATTCAAACTCATGTTTTCATTCCTCCTGCTATATGTTTCCCTATGGCTTCAATTTAACACATTTTTTAAAAAACTTGACTATAAATTTTCCTGTTAGATTAATTAATCCCAAATTAAGAAATGTGAGACTACACACATGAAAAAGATGTAACATCCTTGAGAAAAATGATATTATTACTTAGAGGATATCTGAAAATTTGAAAATATTTTGGACATTAGTTTTTTTTTTGTGGATATATTAGTGTAAAGCACATAGAGATTATTAGTAAATTCTTTGTTAATTCAAATACTACTCTAACAACACTTGTTCATTTTCTTCTTGGTCTTAATGTTTCTTGGGACAAATAGTTGTTCTTTATCAATATTATTATATAATGTTTCCTAAATTGTGGTATAAATAAAAATCTTTCCCCAGTCTTGTATATTTAAAATCATTTTCTTGAACAGTATATGATAGAAACTCTGAGCCTATTATAAGCCTGAATCAAACCATGAGAACTAATGCTATTTAGAACTATTCAGAAATTTCCTCTTAAGGGGCACCTGGGTGGCTCAGTTGGTTGGGCATCTGTCTTCAGCTCCAGTCATGATTCCAGTGTCCTGGAATTGAGTCCCGCATCGAGCTCCCTACTCAGCAGGGAGCCTGCTTCTCCCTCTGTAGCTGCTCCCTTTGCTTGTGATCTCTTTCTCTGTCAAATGAATAAATCTTTTTTAAAACATGTCCTCTTAGGAAATGGAAAATTGTCTATTAAAGGTGTCAGAAATAATGTAAAAACAACTTCACAAACAATATGTAGAATCTCCATATGTAAATGAAAAGATGCTAACCTCAAAGTCAGGAAAATCTTGGGACACCTGGGTGGCTCAGTTGGTTAAGCAACCGACTCTTGATTTCAGCTCAAGTCATAATCAAGGTGGTGAGATCAAGTGCTGCGTTGGGCTCCTCACTGGGTGTGAAACCTGCTTAAGATTCTTTCTCTCCCTCTCCCTCTGCCACTCCTCCTCCCCACTCCACCCGACCCCCGGCTCGGGCTTGTACTCTCTCTCTACAAAAGAAAAAAAAAGTCAGCAAACTGAATAGGAAACTCCAGTTCTAAGAAATCTCCAGCAGTGGAGAAACTGAGAAAACACACACACACACACACACACACACACACACACACACACACACACA
>NW_027397064.1:44068887-44101755 GCF_003265705.2 Callorhinus ursinus
CACACACACACACACACACACACACACACACACACACACACACACACTTAGCAGATGTTTTATGGTAGCTTAAATTGTGTTCCAGAAAAAAAGAATCTCATTTTAAATATAATAAAATGGCAAGTCAACAAATTAGACTGTGTCTTTGAAGTCCTTGGTTTGTTTGAAAAGACATTAAAATAACAAATTTATAGAAAATGTTATTTGAGGGGCGCCTGGGTGGCTCAATCGGTTAAGTGTTTGCCTTTGGCTTGGGTCAAATCCCAGGGTCCTGGGATTGAGCCCCACATTGGGCTCTCTACTCAATGGGGAGCCTGCTTCTCCCCCTTCCTCTGCCTGCTGCTTCACCTGCTTGTGCTCTCTCTGTCTCTGTCAAATAAATAAATAAAATCTTAAAAAAAAAAGAAAAGAAAATGCTATTTTAAAAAGAAAATTCTTGCAAAATTGATTCTTTTGAACAAAGTTGGAAATAGAAAAGGTCATCTTGTATTTTTAGCTAAAATACATGTTGTAGCACAGAGGTTTAAAGCATAGTTAATAAAGTCATCTCTTCTTGGTGCTGATCAAATTCTACCTCTACTATTTACTAGCACTGGGACTTTAGGAGAGGAGTGAGAAGGCAATGTTTGAAGCAATAATAATGGCTGATACTTTTCTAAAACTGATTTGAGAAGCTTGTTGAACTAATTCAGAATAAATGCAAGGAAAGCACATTTAGACAATTATATTAACATTAATGAAAACCAAATACCAAGACATATCTTGAAACTAGTTCGAAAAGGAAGGCACATAACTTTTAAAAGAGCGAAAGAAAAACTTACAGATGACTTTGTAATGAAAATTATGAAAATCAGCATGAAATGGAATGACATTTTAATAGTGCCATGGGGAAAAAAAAGCCCAACCTAGGATCCTATACCAGTAAGTCTTCCAAAATTTAAGGAAAAATAATTTTTTTCTAGAAAAAAGAGAATCCAAAAGAAATTTTCATCAGCAGACCCACAATACATACATACATACTGAAATAAATTGTTTTTCTTCCTTTCTTAAGTAAAAATAAACCCAGTTTACTTATATAACTTAGTCTAATAAACTTCGAATCTGTGAGTTCAGTCTAAATAATCTTCTCATCTGTGACGGTGCCCTGAGAATTTCTTCATCTATCATAGGATAACATTTATTTCATTCTCTGTGATCTCGTTTTTTTATACACTAATGAGTACTTCTTTGTTTGCAGGGTATTAATTTGTTATAATCTGACTCTTCCTCTAGGATAAACTTGTGGTAAGCAATAGTGTAAAACAGTTAATTTGAAATCTGTGGTAAGGAATATTGTCATATTCATCTTTGTATCTCTAGTAGTTGACACATTGTCTAATGCATAGTATTATTCTCTATTTGATAAATATATGAATGATTAAATTAATTGATGACTTTGTAGTAGAGGCTGGAGGTCGAAAAGAATAGAAAACATAGCCTATCTTCTGAGTGTTTATGACCTAATTAAGATGGTTTAGCATACTTTTTAGGCTCTAAATGTCAGTAATAAAATGTGTAAAATAGAAAATAAGTCCTTTGGGATTCAGGGAAAAATACTGTATGAAAGGAACAAACAAGTTAGTTGGTCTTAATAAACTCTTACCAATTTTATGCATTCTAACTCTGCTTTCTTCTGAGTGATCTAGAAAATTAAGAAGTTTTTGGACATTTTCCCTGTCCTTGAGGCATTTACAGTTTCCTGTACACATCAAGCAGTTAGCCTTTGAGTAGATTTGTGTTTTTTGCCTACCTAACACGCTGTCCTTCTGGGAATGACCCCCCAAATTTTTTTAAGAAATAAATTAATCCCATAGAGCACTGGCTTTGACACATTGTGAAAGTGAGCACTTCAATTAATACTCCAGCTTTTTCAGAAATTAGATTTTATATCTATAGGCTCAGAGAGTATAAACACAGCAAAGGGTAATGTAAGAAATCAGACTAGTGGCTATTCTGAGAGCATGGCTTCACCAGTCTCCCTTGTTTCCTCACCAGTGACTGTGTTCTTGCCGAGGCAATTGTATCTTCATTGTCTCCAAGTCCTCCGTGGTGACAGGAAGTCATAGAGGGCAGCTGACCAATCCTCTTAAATGTCTTAGCACATTGCCCTGAATCTCCAGCAATTTTTTAAAAAGACTTTATTTATTTGAGTGAGAGAGAGAGAGGGAGAGAGAGCACAAGCAGGGGGAGTGGCAGGCAGGAGAGAAGCAGGCTCCCTGCTGATCAGGGAGCCTGACTCTGGGCTCAATCCCAGGACCCTGGAATCATGACCTGAGCCAAAGCCAGACACTTAACCAACTAAGCCACCCAGGCACCCCGAATCTCCAGCAATTTTATGATTGTTAAATACTGCCTTTAATAAATGTCACCTAGATCTGGTACCCAGATTCTTTTTCTGATACTAGCTCTGGATATTTCTGAGACTTAAAAAAAAAAATAAATTTCCTTTTCATATTGAGCTTATGTGTTTAGAGTTTCTGTTGCTTGAAACCAGAAGAATCCTGATGCAAAAAGAGTAATGATGGTATAGGAGTTCAAGGACCTTTCTTCTTGAACTTCTCCCACCTTATCATCCTTCCCTCTGTTTTTGTGCAGCAATAGAAAATTGCCCAGACATGTTGTTTGGGTGCTTCACATATTTATACCCTTTCTAGTAAAATATTATGTCAAGATCAGCACAAAGATCATGGTTATGTTTTCTCTGGAGGTTTCAGTGATGACATATATTTCCATCTCCTTACCTCCTGCATGCAAACTTCATTTCTTTCTGTACCAACACTTTGCCTTTTACATGCCATCTCTATACATATAATACTACATTGCAATTATTTCTTCATATCTGGCCATTCCCATGATTGAGGACTTCTTGAGGTTGTAATTCTGTCTGATTCGCTTTTGTATCTATCAGTACCTACTATGGTGAAAGTAAAGTGAAAGTAAAATACATATTGAATGCATAAAAATATCAGAGAGGAAGACAAAATAAATTGAACACAGCAATGCATTGGACATAACTACTCCAAAAGTATTTTCGCAAGTAATATTGCGACTATTTTGAGGGACTATTTTTTTTGTTTGTTTTGGGTTTTCCCTCATCAGATTGCATATAATGAAATCTGAAAATTTAGAGGCACTCTAAAGCATTCCCACATCACAAATTTTCTTTATTGCAATAGGGTATTAAAACAAAATGCATGCTTTGTCAAATATCTATTCTAAGCTATCGCATTATTTCTCTTTTGAAATTTACACAAGAGTATCAAAAAATGAAGTGAATATAAAGTGGGGAAAAATACACAATAACAGTGTCATAAACAAATAATCAAATAGACTATATTCAAAGCTGAAAATGTGAACTTTGTTTAAAATCCAACTGAGTGAAGTAGTCTGTATGCCTGGCCATAATAGCCAATATGCCACAGGATATAACAACAACAAAACCCATTAATACTCAAAACAAACAAACAAAAACAATGGATAAAAAAATTCAACTTTTTTGGATAAATATATGTAATTATCTTTGGTTTACTCTAACAGCTCTAAATCAACCTGAGTATCTGGCTTTGAGGTCTTATGCTACCTACTAAATGAATGGACTAGGGTTATTCTAATGAACAAGAATGCTGTTGTACCTAGGTCATGATATCAGAAGGTTGGAATCCTTATGAGTAATCTGGAACTCTCTCTTAAGCCAACAAGTGTGGGAATGTAACCTGTACTTGTAGTGAAACAACTTTTTGGTCATCTACTGAAATATACTATATTAAATGAGAATTTCTTAATGGAAAATGAAAAATTCTAGCTATTTTACTCCAAATAGGAAAGGGTAGGCTGAATTTGAAATCCTCATAAAATATACATATTTTTGCTAAACTCCAATGGGGTAGTAGTATTAGACTGTTTGGGCTGCCATAATAAAATACCATAGACTGGGTGGCTTAAACAGCAGAAATTTATTTCTTCTAATTCTTTTTTTTTTAAGAGAATTTTTTTTAAAGATTTTATTTATTCATGAGAGACAGACAGAGAGAGAGAGAGAGAGAGAGAGAGGCAGAGGGAGAAGCAGGCTCCCAAGGAGCAGGGAGCCTGATGTGGGACTCGATCCCAGGACCCTGAGATCATGACCTGAGCCGAAGGCAGACGCTTAACCATCTGAGCCACCCAGGTGCCCTATTTCTTCTAATTCTGATGGTTGGGAAGTCCAAGATCAAGATGCCATCCCACTCAGTACCCAATAAGAGCTCTTTTCTTGGTTTGCGGACCAGCTTCTTGCTATTTACTCATAGCCCTGTCCTGGTGCTTGCATGCAAATAAAGAGGGAGAGGGGGAGAGAAAGAGAGAGCGAGAGAGAGAGGTCTTTTTTTCTTCCTCTTCTTATAAGTCTACTAATACCATCATGAGACTACCATCCTCATGGTCTAATCTAACCCTAATAATCTTGCAAAGGCCAATTCTCCAAATACTATCCCATTGTGTGTGGGGGGGGGGGTAGGACTTCAACATAAGAATTTTGAAGGGACACAACCATTTAGTCTATAACAGATAGCTATTGATAATTTTATTTCATTAATTTTGCAACCAAATAAGAACTATCTTACTTCATTTTTTTATAGCATTTCAGAAGACTTACACTGTAAGTTCCCTGAAAGTGGCAACTTTATTTTGGTCACTGCTATACCCTCAGCACCTACCATGATTTACAGACAAGGAAGATGTTCATCAAATATTTTGCTGAATGCATTAGATGAGTGAAGAAAAAAATTAATGAACTTCACAATGATGTATGAGTGCAGATAAATATGATGTATAAATGTAGATAATGAACTGGGAAAGTTCCTTCCTGCCTTGAATTGAGTAAGAACTCCCAAAGAAAGAGTTCTGTCTCACATTGTCCATATATTTTATACTTGTTTGTAGAGGCTATAATAATAGCAATGCACGTGGGTTTTTTTGTTTTTGTTTTTGACAATACTGATGTATCAGAATCAAGTCAGGAAAACAGAAACCACTCTTGGATTTCAGAGACAACTTAATGGTGAAAAGTAGAGATGCAAAGCCAAATAAAAGATGATGAGACAATCCAGGAATTTGGAACACAAGAAATTGCCATCGTCAGTAGGCTGGAAGGACAAAACAAGAAAGCAGGATCCCAGAAGCCCCGAGCCACCTACTAGGGATTGCAGTGGGCCTAGTAGAAGCTGAAGTAGAGCAAGACCTCAATCCATGCCATATGGGATTGTTTGGCGGGTAATGGCCACAGCAAAAACTCAGCTACAGCTGGTGATGCCAGGAAAGGTAAACACTTATGGAAAGGGATTGTGGGGTAAAATACCCTGACTTCTCAGTTCATCTTGTCTTCCATGCTCTTGCTGATACTAACCCACTAGCTACAGTCAGTGGGCAAAGGGTTCTAGGAAATGTAGTTTCCTCTGACACAAAACAGAAAGAGGAAAGAAGAAGAGGAACTGAGAACAGGCAAACAGCATGCATTGTGATTTTAAATAGAACAATGTTCGTATTTAATTCTTTATATTGATATATTCCATTTAAAGACAGAATCAGATAATATATTTTGTCTGATTTCATTTGAAAATATTTTCATAAAATGTAAAAACTAATTCTTTGGAGCATTGATATGCTTTTTATTAAAGATGAAATTACAAATCCAGTGTTTGAAAGACAAAAACGGTGTCAGGTATGACATTTTTTTCAATTATCCATTTTTGCTTGCTGCTTAGAATAACTTAAAGCAACATAAACAGTGTTTCATAGCACAAAAGCCATATGATTTAACATTTAAATATAGTGAAAATATTTTAATTAACCTGAAGTAGCTATCTTCCAGATTTTAAACATGTTCATTTTTTGTCACATTTGTTTCAGATTTGTCAGAAAAGAAAGAAAGAAGGAAGGAAGGAAGGAAGGAAGGAAGGAAGGAAGGAAGGAAGGAAGGAAGGAAGGAAGGAAAGAGAGAGAGAAAGAAGAAAGAAAGAAAGAAAGAAAGAAAGAAAGAAAGAAAGAAAGAAAGAGAAAAAGAAAGAAAGAAAGGAGGGAGGGAAGAAAGAAAGGGCTCATTTCCTCAACCAATCCCTGTGTCTCCCTTTCTGAAGGCACATATTCCATTTACATATATTTATACAATTATTTATTCTGATCTTAAATTCACATAAATTATACCAGGTGTGAATAATCCTTTAGAACTTGTTTTTTTTTCCTTTAACATGTTTAGATATATATATGCATCATGATATGTTTAAAACTTGTTCATTTTTTTTCATTTAAATTATGCATAATAAAGCAATTGTGTATTGCTTTATAGAAGTTTATATATCTAAATTCAAATCTTAGGTTGGTCATTTTGCAAATATCTTCCTCCAGTATGTGTTATGGTTTTGGCTAAAGAGTTTTAGTGGAACAAAAACACCCTTCTTCTTACATATTATTTTATCTGTATTTAGGAAGAAAGAAAAAATCTAGAACAATAGATAATGCTTCTAAAACATTTTTTTATAAGCTAAATCGGTGATTCTGCATGTATACATCTTCCCATTCACAGACATGGCACAATGAAAAACCTTGGAAAAATGCTTTAATTTGCATATATTACACATTTTCTTTTTTAGTGCTTGATTAATGACTGTAAAAAATCCTGAACTCATTTTATGTAGAGAACAGGGTAAAGAGAAAAGACAAAAGAAATTCTGAAAAAAAGTACCTTAAAATGGAGATTCCAAGAGTAAATTGGTTCTTTCAAAAAAGCTGTTGTTTCTTTTCTGTGGTATTTATAGCTGGAGTTAAGTATGTGCATTTTATTATTCATCTGCTCATTCATTCAATCTTTTTACTTGCAGATTTATTTAGTAAAATTTATCAATGAGAGTTGAGATTTGAGGTGAAACATATTTGATTTGAGTGGAGAGGATAAGTTTTGTAACTGGGGAAAAAAAAACAATTTGTAGCTGTCTGTATCTTTTTTGGGGGGGGAGTCTGTTAGATTTTTTTTCCCTTAGATTGTACAGTCCGTTCTATTCTCTTTCTTATGGAATTGATGATTATTATATTAAGTATTGGCAAATGTCATATCAAAACTCATTTATATTCTGGCAAACTGTGACACTAGTCATACTTCTTATAACAAGTATAGATTTCAAGAAATCACCTAGTGAAGACTCTTGTGCCTGGATTATTTTTACATCCATATAACTCTCTTTTACATCATTCTGTATTAGTTTTCTGCAAATAGTTTATCACTCAGTGATGATTTCTCATTCACTCGTTCATTCACTTCTATGTATTTACTTGTTTATTATTTTGTCCCTTAATTAAAATCTGAGATACATGAGAAAGAAACTTGTGTGTTTTGTTCAATGTTGTGTTCCCAAGGCACAGAGCAGTGTGTGATTTGTAAATTATATCCTGTTTATATTTATTGAATGAATATTTGCTGAATAATTAGAGCAACCAATGCCAGATGGTTAAGTGACTTCCCCAAATAATATTGTCTATTAAAGGTAGGGAGAGCGCCATGACTCTTGTCTCAAACAAGCTAGCTACTACTGCTTCATACTGTTGGACATATGCTTTTACTTAATCTAATACCAAATACATAATATTTTAGAAACTGAGAGTTGATGCATTATTATAATAATAAATATACCTATCTACCTGAATTGATGATAATACAAACAGAAATGTTAATCATCTTTGTGGTTTTAATTCATTCAAATATAAAATCTATCTTTAAAAAAATAGAGTTGTGTATTTATGCTCAAATTTTTGAGTAATTGGCTTTAACATGAAACCATTTAAATTCACTAACTTTTTTTTTGAGAGAGAGAGTGTGAGTGAGCATGGTGGAGGGGCAAAAGGAGAGGGAGAGAGAGAATCTTAAGCAGGCTCCATGCCCAGTGCAGAACCTGACCTCATGACCCTGAGATCATGACCTTAGCCAAAATCAAGAGTCAGACACTTAACTGAGCCACCAGGCACCCCTAAAATTTGATAATTAAGTTGTTTTTTTTTTTTGCAGTTTGACAAAAAAGAAATGTTTCTTTCTTAATAGTAATGTTTGTCACTTTAGAGCAATGCATTACTAAGTCATGATAGGTCCCCTCTAGAAAATATTAGACTGCATATCTGTGAAATTTAGACAAACTTTTTAAGAAAACCATTTATTATATATTTCCACTTATAAAATTATAACAAATGTCTATCACTCAGCAAAATACACCATCATTTCTCTACATATCTATGAGTTAATATATTGTTTTGGATATATTATTTTATATATCAGAGTTCAACCAGAAAATCAGAATCAGTAGGATGTATATGGATTCATTACAAGAAATTGCATATGCAGTTGTAGGGGCTGATGAAGCAAGTATAAAGTCTGTAGGGCAGGCCTTCAGGAAAGAAGGTCATGAGCAGGCTGGGACCCCACAGGCACAGGCTGAAGCTCTTGTTCACGGGCAGGAATCTCTTCTCTCCCTGGAGAAAATCTCAGCCTGCCTTTCATGGCCTTCTAACTGATTAAGTCAGGCCTACCTAGGATAACCTCCCCTACCTGAAGCTGATTGATTAGAAACTCTAATTGTGTCTAAAAAATCCCTTCACAACAACATCCAGATTATAGTTTGATGGAATAATGGGGGACTATCGCCCAACCAAGCTGACAAATCATAAAGCTACTATACTACATATTATTATATCTTACATATTATGCCATATATTTAATATATTAGAGATCGCTGTATCCTCTCACAAAATACTCCATTTGTTATTTTGCTATTACTACTAGTACTACTATTCCTACTATGATTTCCACCAATAATTTGAATGGTTTCTAAGTGAGACACTTAATAATCCTGCCATATGTCTTTGTACATCTTTCTCCTTTCTTATACATGCATTTATACACATATGTAAAGTTTTGGTTTGTTGTTTGCTTTTAAAATTTCATTCCTTCTAATGTAATTTCATTTATTATTTATTTATCCCTGCTACCTCATTATTTTGGATTTTCATTTTCTTAGTGGCTAAAATTCCTTAAGTGGTTCTCATAGATAAGAAACAATCTACATAATATGAAAAAAAAACACCCAGATACGAACTCATTTCTTCTGTGACAACCTATTTGCCTACCTTTCCCTATACTCTCCAGTCTAATAATATAGTGTTTGAAATCTCTCTTCCACCCCATCCCCCTATTCTGTTTGGACATTCAGAACCATTTTGCCCTTTCCTTCTCTGCTTCTAATTTTACTCCTAGATTTTATTACAGCAGTCAAATATTTTAGTTTTCACAAGTTGTATAGTTTCTCTTGGAACTTATCCTTTCTGTTTTAAGGTGAATTTTTTTGTTTGTTTTTTTAAACAGAGTGAAAGAGAGAACATGTGTGTGTGAACAGGGGGGGAAGGGGCAGAGGGAGAGAAAGAATCTTTTTTTTTTTTTAAGATTTATTTTATTTAGGGGCGCCTGGGTGGCTTAGTCAGTTAAGCATGTATCTTCAGCTCAGGTCATGATCCCGGAGTCCTGGGATCAAGCCCCTCCTTGGGGCTAATGAGTGGAACATCCAAGATTCAAATGCAAGTCTGTCTGGTTCCAAGCTTATATGCTGTTTGTTTGGTAATTTTTATTCTCCCATGAACATCCCTTCTAAATGGAAATCACTGTTTGGAAAATATTGAACCTGGAAAAGACAGTTCAAGAAAGATAGATTCTCCTGTGAGCAGCTGAGTTCCTGTCCTATTGAAGATTAATCCCACAACTGGGGTAAGGAACAGGGACTTTCCTTTTATTTATAATATTTTAAAGTCCTTAATTCCTGCCCCTCCTTCTCAGCTGAGAAACATTCATTATCTTGCCCTTTAAAAATGTGTGTGCAGAAGAATTATTGGAAGAAATCTTCTGAGCCCTTTGCCCTTTGAGAATCTCTCTCCATCATTCTCTTTACGTAGTCACTAGAATCAGTATAGAACAGAATCCCGATGCTGTGGCAAAATTTATCATTAATAGTACTAATCTGTCTCATGAAAGACTTTGCCAGCAGCCTGAAAGTACAGTAAAGTACTTTCATAAAGTAATTTTCATAAGTAACAAATATTAACACATAGCAATTAAAAATGTATTATGTTACTTGTGAAAAGACTGTCCTTAATTTAAAAAAATCTTGTCTTCAGTTCTTCCAGAAGAGAACTTTTCACCATAAATCATATTTTTATATTACATATTATTAATATAACATATTGTATATTAATAACATATATTATATATTTATATTATCTTTTATATTGCAGGAACTACATGTGATTTTGTTTGGGTACCTTTAAAAAAAAGCTTTTTCAGGCATAACTGACATAAACTGCATAAAGTATACAAATTGATAAGTTTATGACATGTCTACAATTGTAAAGTCATCATCATCAAGATAATAAACATATCCATCATCCACAGAAGTCTGTATATGTCTTTTTAATATTTCCTTCTATTTCTCACTGTATTCCCCCATTTCAAGGAACCACTGAGTTGTTTTCTGTTACTATAGATTAGTTTAATTTTCTAGAATGTAAAATAAATGAAATCATATGTTACCTTTTTCTTCTGTCTTCTTTCACTCAGCCTACTTATTTTGAAATCTGTTTGTGTTGTTATGAATACCAATGGGCCATTCCTTTTAATAGCCAACTAGTATCCCATTGTTTAGATATACCACAATTTGATTATTCATTTAACTATTGGTGGAATATTTATTTTTCAGCTTTTGTCTACTAAATAAAGCTGTTATGAACATCTACGCACTAATTTTTGTATGGATACATGCTTTCTTTTCTCATGGGTAAATACCTAGGGATGGGATGCCTGGGTCATATGGTCTGTGAATATTTACCTTTTTAAGAACCTGCCAAATGTTTTCTAAAGTGGTTGCTGTATTTTACATTCTTAGCAGCAGCATATGAGGGTTCCAGTTTTCCACTTCTTGTCAACACTTGGTATGCTCAGTCTCTAATTTTAGTTTCTAACTGGTTTGTAGTTACATATCACTGAGGTTTTAATTTGCACTTTCCTAATGACTAATGATATTGAGCTTTTCCATGGTCTTAATTTCCATCCATATATCTCCTTTGGCAGTGTTCAAATATTTTGCTTGTTATCTTTATGAGGTGGTTTGTTTTCTCATTATTACATTTTGAATGTCCTTTATACGTTCTGATTTTTGTCTTTTTGATATTCCTAGCTCTACTTAACATGTTCACTCTTTCCTTTAGCTTCTCGTACATATAGAATATAGTTACAATAATTATTTTCAGGTACTTGGCTGTTAATTCCATCATCCATCATCTCTGGATCAGTTTTCATTGATTGATTTGTTCTTTTCATTATGGGTTAGATTTTCATGTCTCTCTGCATGCCAGTTTGGATGCCCAACATGCATTTTACCTTCTTGGGTGGTAGATATTTATTTGCTCCTCATAAGTGTTCTTGAATCTTGTTCTGGGAAACGATTACATTATTTAGAAACCATTTGATCACTTGAGTTTTGTCTTTAAGTATTGCTAGCCTTTACAAAGCAAAATTTAGTCTGGTTAGTTTTGCTCTGCCAATGAGATAGAACCCTTTTGAGTGCTGTAGCCATTTTACCATGGATTATGGGGTTTTTTTATTGTGGCATGGGAAAAGGAACTATTACTGGCTTTGTGTGAACTGCCAGGGATTATTCCTTCTAATTTTTTTTAGATTGTTGTTTCATTGGCCTTAGATAGTTTCCTCACATGCATGTGCTGATGAGTACTCACCTGAAACTGAAGTGGGTAATTCTGCAAGGCTCTGAAGCCCTATCTCTGGGAAGATTGCTCCTTCCATTCCCAGCCCTAAGATCTCCAGCCACCTTTACCTTCCTGGACTTCCAACTCAGTTCTGCTCACACTAGGGAGATCATTAAGTCCTTCCAGAGTTTCCACTCCTGGCATCAAGGTCTGCAAGTCTTTCCAGGTAGGAAAGTAGGGCAATTATAAACCTCATCTTATTTGTGTCCTGTCTGTCAGAGATCACTGTCCTTAGTTGCTGGATTTC
This sequence comes from Callorhinus ursinus, assembly GCF_003265705.2. Taxonomy (NCBI): domain Eukaryota; kingdom Metazoa; phylum Chordata; class Mammalia; order Carnivora; family Otariidae; genus Callorhinus; species Callorhinus ursinus. Next base: position 44,080,997 of record NW_027397064.1, read on the forward strand.
CAATGTTTTAAAAAACTCATTTTTTAAAAATGATTTTTAAAGTTTTCTTTTCAGTAAAGAGGATACATTTTGTTCCTGTCATTTCATTTTAGCTAAAAGCTGAAGTGTGGTTACTGCATCTGATTTTTATTGAATGCTTCCAATTTCAAAGGTAACTTTCAAACAATACTACTAAATTGTTCAAGAAAACAACTGAAACTCTTAAAAAGTTCAAAATTCATGCTTCTGTTAAGAACATCTCCTTCCTTTTTAGGAGATCATTATGGCTGACTTTGGTGATATAAAAGCCTAAGAGTTCTTGTTTACCCTTTAGAGTTGGTCAGGATTCATTTACAAATGACATTGGATTTTGGAGTTTTTGCTTTTACTTTGATGCTTCTGTTAGAGATGTAAAGAAAAAAAATAGCAGAAAACCTCTGTGCTGTAATGCTTCTTCTCACAATTTAAAATATCTAATCAATCTCAGGTCACATTTACAATCAATGAAACTTGTTGGAAAGCACTATTCTTTTCTTTTCTTTTCTTTCTTTTTTTTTTAGGATTTTACTTTTAGGTAATCTCCACACACCCTACGTGGGGCTCGAACTCACAACTGGGAGAACAAGAGTGGCATGCTCCACCTACTGGGAAGACAGGCGCCCCTGGAAACCCTATTTTTGTTGTTGTTGTTATTAGTGTTTCTGTTCAGATTCCTCTGAGATTTCATTTACTTTCTAACTTTTGATGATTAATAAGTAGCTCGCTAAATGGTAGGCACGGTTTTAAATGTCTCACATATACTGAAATATCTAGTCTTTAAAACAATCCTCAGGGGTAAATTTTTACTTTCCCCCTTTATATTAAATGAGAAACTAAAGCAAAACAGAATCTTCCTCAGTTAGGAAGTAGCAGAGCTAGTATTCAAACATGCTATTCTACTACTGTCTCTCATTAAGGTGTCAGAATTCTGTATTACTTTGCTTTTGATAACTTGGATTTGGAATTAAATTTTTATTAGATCCATTGACCAGTATTTGTTTTATGTTAATGTTGGGTGAAGGTAAAAAAATTCTTATATAATTTCAGAATTTTGAGGCAATAACTAAATTTATCCAATGTATAAAGACATGAAAATTTCATCCTATTACTCCAAGCCAACTAGCCAGTTAGGACCACACTGACTTATTATTACATAAATTATTCTAGACATTTTAAGTGAAAATGTTTTGTGGCCTAATAAAGAACAAACTACCATTTGGATAAAGGGGTGTTCATTTTCTTTCTTTCTGTTTGCCTAATTTTTCTCAAGTGGTTATTTGAGAAAATATCTTTTTCCACTCCATTTCATTTTCTAGCTTTCACTCCATTTAGATGAAATGGTAGATTACATAACATAAATAAGGAGATTTATATTATTTTCATTGTTTTATCACCTATAAAGAAATTTTGCTAGTGCAGGAAAAAGTATCGTGAATAGCCAATTAACTAAGGTAATGAGTAAGTCACAGACAAAACATCATTACAATAGAACTATACCAGTTCCAATCTTTCCACACAAAAGTGTGATGCAAGGATTGGCTCCACAGGTATCAGGTCGGAGCTTGTTAGAAATGCAGAATCTCAGGCCTAGCCCCAGACCTGCTGACTCAGAATGGGCATTTTCGCAGAATCCTCAGGTGATTTGTGCACACAAAGTCTGGGAAGCGTTGCTCATCCTGGTTTTGCAGCTGTGTCCCCCTTCTGTTCATTTATCTCCCCAGTAAAGAGCTATAATCTGCTAATTATCCTTGATTAGCAAACCTTATAAAGGGTGGGAAAAGGAGAGTTGAAGCTTAAACTCCAAATTACTGACTTCAAACTGAGAAATATTACCTGCACGATTCCTTAACACCTTCCCACTCTCTACCCAGCTCTTTCGGAGTATCTGAAACCACTGTAGTACTGCTCATCTCTGTGAATTCCTGCTCCTCAGTCTCCCTTTTCCTTAACACACGTGCTGTGCAACTCTACAGGACTGTGTCGATCTGGAAAGGATGCGCGGTTTATACTGCAGTAATGAGCTACTTCCAAGTCTCAGTGGCTTACTAACAAAGGTTTATTCCTCATCACGTTACATGTTCATTCCAGGTCAGCTATCACTCTCCTTAAGTAGTTTTGCTTTAGGATCCATGATATTGCCCCTCTGGTAGAAACATCAACAGCCAAAGTGGCAGAAAGAAAAAGAACATGATAAACTACACACTGGTTTTTAAAGTTTCCATCCCTGTGTGATATATATCGCTTAACCTCATATTCCACTGCTCAATCAAGTCATATGTCCACATATGACATTAATTGCTTAGGGAAATTATGATTTCTCTTCCCTAACTGGAAATGACAATGAGTATTTATGCATAATTATACATTCTGTCATAGAACATTATGGCAAAGTTTTATCCATCTCATTAAACTATTTCGTGTAATATTTTATTTTTTATACTTGTTTATTTACATTTGTTCCTTCACGAAACTAAGATTCCTCTAGTCAAACTGATTTTATCAGACTATTTTCTCAACACCAAATTAGTGCCCCATGCAGAGTAGGCATTTGACAACTGTTTACTGAATGAATTAAAGACAAACATTAAATCACAGTTATATCTAGAGCTTGCATAACACTGATATTCTTATAATAAAACAATCTGATTCTTAGGTATAAACACTTCTAACATGAATAGCTATGTACTCAGATTACATCCTGATATCATCTGCCAAACACATCTTACATGTCAGGTATGTGGCAGAGCCAGATCAGAATCATTAAAGAAGCTTTCAAAGAGTTTGTTTGGAGAATAATACAGTTTTCACTTCTGCCCAAATGTCTGTGTAGATTCTTAAGATCTAAAAGAAATGGATGGAGGGAGTTTGTCTGCCTTAACACTTTCATCAGTAAAATAAAGGGTGTCATAGTCACAATGAAATTTGAAGTATTTGTGGGTAGACACTATACTCTATAGGGCATATCATTTATATTCATCCTCAAAAGATGAGGATCCCTTTTGCCTTCTCAAAAATAAATGGCCATACTTTATTTTCTTGTAGGATTAATCACTGTAGATTTAATTATATAGACTTACAAGTAAGCCTGTATCACTTAAGAGAGATACACATCTGAAATGGTATTTGCTCTAGCAATATTAGGTTAAATTATATTTCACGATAACATGATCATAATAGTAAACAATATTATTTTACATCTTGACATCCTATCTAAATAGAATGACAGGGATGAAAAGAATAGTTTTCTATGAAATTGTATAAGTGCATATTAAATCATCACTATTTTGCATTTTAAACAGTACTGTAAAAAGAGATGAAGAAATTTTTAAAAATTATTACAACAGCCAAATATTGGATACTTATTTCCTATATAAAAATAAATATTATTTAGGTAGAAATGATATATGTTGAGGTGAAGAAATCTGAATTAATTATGTGAAATGAAATACATTAGTAAAAAAATGTCTTTAGATTTAGACATAAGCAAAGTAAAAGCCTTGAAGAGAGTAAGGGGGCAAATCTCCCACCTGCTCACTGATGCCTGAAATTGAGCTGCAGAAGCAGAATTCATTCCACTTAAAGTTTTAAATTCCTGTTAAAATGTGTTTTTTTTTACCACAATAAAAATCACCTCTTTTAAATTGCAGATGACTTGAAAGGTTGAGACAGAATATCATCATATCCACACTCAGATTTTCTTAAAGAGGGAATTTAAATATGGATGAATCATATTGGTGGGAACCTGATTATCCAGAAACTGAGCAATCAATGCTGCTACTTAAAAGTTGTCAACAGCTTCTCCGTCAGTTTTGGGGTAGACAGTGGGTCATCTTGGAGCAGATCGCGTTTGCTTCGAATCATTTAAGTGACTCATCTTAATGATATGAATTTGGGGTTAATGAAAACTTTGTTGTTGCTACTGTTGCCATTGTTTCCTTACAAAGACTCTTTCCTTCATATTCTTGGTAGGAAGAGTTCAAAGTCTCCAGAGAAGGATAAGGAAAAATTTGCATAACACCTGCACAAGCTTTCAGGACAAAGGGTATAGGAATCATACTCTTTTACAGAAAAGATTTATTATAACCACTCTTATGGTAGAAGCTGTTCCTTACCTAGGTCTTTTGAAGGCAAAGGATACTAGACGCTCCCTAAGGAAACTCACCAGGATGGCTGGAGTAGGGATCAGGGCCTAGAATGATGGACTGTGGGGAGAGCTGGTTCAACGCTGCATGTGACCAAGGCTGGTTCCACTTCTGATCTAGCAATCAGTGAGAGTGGAGCTCACAATGTGGTAAGTCACAACCTTAGGAGTACCACATGTAAAGGATCCTTAGCCCTGCATAAGATAATAGGGTTGGGGGTAGATGGGCTTACCTTCCTGGAAATACCATTTCAACATGTTTTACAAATCAAGAAGACAACAAAAATGTAAGTTGCACAGACTGTGACAAAATGAGTTTCTTTTATTATTTTTATGAAAAATTCACACATACAGAAAATTTTGCAAAATAATACAAGAAACATTTGAGTACCCACTTCATAATTTTAATGTTATGCCAGACTTGCTTTGGATTTTTTCTTTTTAACCTTAAGATAAATTTGAAATCTCCAGTGTAGTCCTCCCTGACTCCATTTCCTTCCTGAACTGTTACCTAGAATTTGATGTTTATTATTCTTGTGTATATATTACCTTTTTTACACATACATACCCATAAAAATATAATGTGTTTTATATATTATATAATGGCATATAAGCGATATTGAATTGACATATTCATTTGTAACTTTTTAGTTCATGATTATGATTTAACTTACATCGTGTTAATAGATGAAGCTAATGCAAAATTTTCTATTTTATGACTATACTTATTTATTCTCCTGTTGATGGACATTAAGTTGTTTCTAAATATTTCCCTTTAGGCTTTCAAGAGAGTATAACATATAGGTCAGGATGATGGACTCTGGGGCTAGACTAGCTCTTTGAAAATCCTTGTTCCACCACTTATCAGCTATATGAACTTGGTGAATTCCTTACTCTTTGTATGTCTCAAGTTCATCAACTATAAAAGGGAATACAATTAGCATCTACCTCAGAAGGTTTTTGTGAAACCTAAAAAGAGTTAAAATAGATAAAATTTTTAGTAGAGTAAGCTGCTGCATAATAATGTTACCTATTGTTATTATAAAATGATTTTAAAAATCTTTCTTATACAGGTGTCTTATACATAAGTGTGTAAGTTTCTCTAGGATATACCACTAGGAGTGAAAATGCTCGGTCTTGGATCACATAAACGTCCCATTTTACAATATACTGCTAACTTTACAAGATCCCTCCTGCAAAATTGCTTTCCAGAAAAATTTTACAAATTTATACTTTCCTCAGCAATGCGTGAGAATTCCTTTATCTCCACTTCCTCTCCAATACTAGGCATTTAGAAAATGTTTCCCAATTGTTGACTGTGAAATGGCATTTTATTGTGGTCTTATTTTTCAATTCCTTAATTACTAGAGAGATGAACAGCTTTTCATCTGTTTATTGACTATCTGGGTTTCTCCTTTTGTGGCTTGCTTGCTCCTAGACATTATTGTTGTTGCTTTAGTTTTAATTAGAGTACTTTTCTTTATCTTATTGATTTGTAGGTGACCTTAATATTTCTGAATATTAATAATGGCTAGACTTTTCACATTTTATGAAATTATTTATAGTACTAACATTTTCAATTTCAGTGTAGTTCAAGTTATCAATTTTCCTGGAGATTATACACTTCATGTCTTTTTAAATAAATTCATTTTTACCTGGGTCATAAATACAGGGTATGACCCTTACTTCTAGACATGATACAAGTTGTTCTTTATTTTTAGGTATTCATTCACCTGAAATGTGAGTGTTTAGTATATGAGATGATACAGAAATATCACATTATTTTGTTCCATATAGATTACCAATTTTTCTAGCACTGTTTATAAAATTATCCATCTTTTTACTTTTACTGAAATTCTGTTTATCACATATCTGTATTCTGTTTCATTATTTGTCTCACTCTGCAATAATAACCATACAATCTCAAATACTAAGGTTTAAAATTAGCCTGGTGATGGGTATTAAAGAGAGCACGTATTGAATGGAGCACTGGGTGTTATACGCAAACAATGAATCATGGAACACTACATCAAAAACTAATGATGTAATGTATGGTGATTAACATAACAAAATAAAATAAAATTTAAAAAAATCTTATTTTCTGGTTGGGTTAATTCTTCCACTTTTTGTTCTTCTTAAATTTTTTCTTTGCTTTTCATGGCTTTTTTGCTCTTTCAACATATGTTTTAAATCACTCATTATTGAAAGCCCTGTTGAGATTTTGGTTAGAAATACACTAAATTTATGGATTCATTTGAGTTGAATGGATATCTATATGACATTGAATAGGCTTGTTAAAAAACAAAATTGAACCAAGTACATTTGAAAATCCAGTTGGCTTTATTAAATGATTCATAAATCCCAAAGCTCCTCTGAGTTTCTTTTCTAAACAAAAGAAAGGCTTTGAAAGAGAGAGAGAAGGCATTAAAAAAAAAAGACAACAGGGATTTATTAGTAAGAAATGAATTGTTTAGGCAAGGTTGCCTTCCCAAGTGGAGCAAAAAGGATCTATCAGAAAATTTCCTACTATTGACCAGAAATCCCATGTTGATTGGTTAAAGATTACATTCCTACAGGCTTGAAACTGCAGTTAGGTTAGGTATTTGGTCTTGGTTTACTGACTTGGGGCCTTAATCTAAGGGATACTATTTTTATATAAAAAATAAAAAGATCAGTGGTTGCCAAGGGTTAAAGTGGGGGAAGGATGAATAAGTGGAGCATGAGCATTTTTAGGGCAATGAAAATACTCTGTATGATGCCATAATGATGGATACATGTCATTATACATTTGTCCAAACCTCTAGAATGTATAAAACCAGGAGTATATTGTAAATTAAACTATGGACTTTGGGTGCTTGTGATGTGTCAACGTAGGTGCCTCAATTTTAACAAATGTGGAGGCAGGAGGTATATAAGAAATCTCTGTAAGTTCCTTTCAATTTTGCTGTGAACCTTAAACTTCTCTAAAAAAATAAAGTCTTAATAAGAGAAAAAAAATCTCTGTAAGAGAATTAATTTACTTTCTCTGTACCTAATCCTAATACTTGTTTCCCCTTGTCCCTCATGTAATTTCAAAAAGTAGTTGCTATAGTGGACACCCCTTTCTTGTTCTCGAATTAAAGAGAATTAAAAAATAAATCTCCATTAAATTTCTCATTTGCTCTAGCTTTTTGTAAAATCCCTTTATAGTGTTAAAGAAGTCCTATTCCCTTTTTGCTAGGAAACTTTTTTCTTGTTTCTTTTAGAAAATAACATGTTTATTAAAATTTTAATCTAATTCATTTATTCTGACTCATAACATGATTTTTCTCCTTTAATTGCTAAGAAAAAAAGTATATTAATGTATTTTCTGAAATTCGTATCTTTTTGCGTCTTGGAGATTAAACAAAACTTGATCATTTAATTTTTTTCCATTACTTGATTTTGATTGCTAATATTTTATTTTTAAAAATGTAAGCTATGTTTGTAGATAAATTGGCCTTTTATGTTTTCTTAGTCAAATTCTGGCATTAAGGTCATGGTCATCTCATAAAATGAGTTGGGGGCCATTCCTTCTCTTTTTTGTACTCTTTAACATTTAGTTGCAGATTGGGATATGATTTGCCTGAAACACTTACAAGACCTGATGTTTTTGTTTAGTTGGGTACTAGGTGGAGTTTTAGTATTTCTTGAATTTCATTAATGGATAAATTTCTCTTTAGCTTTCATATTTCTTATTTAGTTTGTACCGTCTTTCCATTACGTTGGCAATAAGTCAAACAAGGGCAACTAAAATGAAGGCTTCTCCTCCCCTGATTTAATTTTCTAATCCTTCACCTCCAGAATGTTGGAAGAAAGAATATTCCCTTTAAATTGAAACTGAGTAAACTCTTAAAGTTCTTGAATAATTCTGGGCAGAGAGGCAAAATGAAAAAGAGTTTTGGAACTTCTTGTTAATTTTGGCATTTAGGAGACTGAAATTTTTAGTAAGGAAAATGATTTTACTTGTACCTGAGGTGAGTGAATGGGACAATGTGTTACATCTATACCTATCCTTATTTCTATCTCATTATTCATTATCCTTTTCTCTCTATCTTTAGGGCTCTTTTTCTCATAGGGTACATTCCTTTTTTTTTTTTTTTTTTGACCGAGAGAGACACAGCGAGAGAGGGAACACAAGCAGGGGGAGTGGGAGAGGGAGAAGCAGGCTTCCTGCTGAGCAGGGGGGGCTCGATCCCAGGACCCTGGGATCATGACCTGAGCCGAAGGCAGATGCTTAACGACTGAGCCACCCAGGCGCCCCTCATAGGGTACATTCCTTACAGTACCCTACATATAACAAACAGTATGTGTAATAATTGTTACTTTATCTTTTATGCCTCGTGTGGTAATCAGAATAATGGCCACCTAAAGATGCCCAGTACCTGTGAATATGTTAGTTTACATGGCAATGAGAAATTAAGGTTGAGGGATGCCTGGGTGGCTCAGTTGGTTAAGCATCTGCCTTCAGCAGGCTTCATCTGCCTTCAGGTCATGATCCCAGGGTCCTGGGATTGAGTCCCGCATTGGGCTCCTTGATCAGCAGGGAGCCTGCTTCTCCCACTGCCTGCAGCTCCCCCTACTTGTGCTCTCTCTCTCTCTGACAAATAAATAAATAAAATCTTAAAAAAAAAGAAATTAAGTTGAAGATGGGATTGCATTTGCTAATCAATTGACTTTGACATTGGGCGATTATCCTGGATTATCTTAATGGGCCCAATATAATCACAAGATCTTTTTATAAATGGAAGACAGGTACAGAAGAGAAACAGATAGAGGGCAGCATGAGAGAGTACTGGCCCAGCGTTGCTGGCTCTGAAAACAGACAAGTGGAGTCATGAGTTAAAGATGTTGGTGACCTCTAGAAGTTAATAAATGTAAAGAAACAGATTCTAATGTAGGTCTTCAGTAGGAATGCAGTCCTGCTGATATCTCACAACCCTAGTGAGATCCATTTCAGAGTTCTGACCTCCAGAACAGTAAAATAATAAATCTGTGTTGTTTTAAACTGCTACATCTGTAGTAACTGCTACTGTAGCCATAGGAAACTAATACACATGGGAATTCAAAGAAGTAGAGAAGACTACCGACATTTTTAACCAGAAAGATTTGTGAGTCATTTCAAGTCCCTAAGCTGTTCTTTCCTCATATTTAAATTAATAACCTCTATGTCTCCTATACATTTGGAGGATATGAATATTCCATCAAAGGGAACATTGGCATTGACAGAACCAGATAAATGATAGAAAATTGATGATTCTTAATTGACTGCTGATGAAAATTAAGAAAACTTCTTGAAGGATGGACCTCAATATGTGAAGAAATTGCAAGGTAATTAGTTAAGAAGCAAACTGTGTGTGAGCAACATAAAGACAAATGGTCACCCTAGGGGAAGAATTTTTTATTAGCATGAAAACTTTTTGGTTTTTTTTTTTTTTTAAAGATTTTTTATTTATTTGAGAGACAGAATGAGATAGAGAGAGAGCATGAGAGGGGAGAGGGTCAGAGGGAGAAGCAGACTCCCCGCTGAGCGGGGAGCCCGATGCGGGACTCGATCCCGGGACTCCGGGATTATGACCTGAGCCGAAGGCAGTCGCTTAACCAACTGAGCCACCCAGGCATCCAACTTTTTTGTTTTTATATCTAGTAAAAAGAAGAGAATAGATTTATTATTATTAATACCAAGGTCTTTCTCAGTCTAAATAAAACCCCGTCAAAATGTCTGAGATTAGTTGTGTTACTTCCTTTAACAGAAGTTCCTGGATATTGTAGGAAGATGGCGAAAGGTGACTGAATGACTTTCAAATGCTATAAAACAGGCTTTCTGTTTACTGGAAAATTTGCCACTGGGAAAGATACTGAAACAAAAATAGGTTATGGTAAAATAGTTGGTAACAATATGATGATAAGTTGCCTATCTTTGCCTAACGTGTTTGAAAGAGAGTCGAAAAAAGATTTAGACGAGACATTTAGATTCCAGAGCAAAGAGGTTTTCCCCTACCAGTAGGTGGATTTCTACATACATAATTCTAGTGAAGAAGTGGCTTTCAAATCTTTGACAGTTTACACTGCAACCTGATATCGGTGTGTACACACACACATTCTTTACCTTTCTCAGGTGTGATGCACTCTAAGATTTTCTATTATTTTCTATTCTATTCTGTTTCAGTCTATTTCACTGAGATGCTGTTTCTGACACATTATATATATTTCCTACCACACTGAGGCTGCATCCAGCAGTGTGAGAGTCACTGCACTGCAGCGCCTTCTTTTAGGGATAATGACGACTAGGAAAAATGTTTCAATGCCCAGAATATGGTGTGCTGTATCTGGAGAAATGCCCAAAGGACATGAGAAGGTCAGGAGGGACTGAGAATCTAATTTCTAGAGAAGCATCATTCATTATGCTGGGATTCACATGGCAGTGTGAAGTGTCAAGAATGTAAAGAAATCAGAACTAGAATTGGAGGGATATTAGAAAAGTGAAGTGCCCTACAGAAGAGATGGTGTGAGACATAAAGGCAGAGAAGCAGTATGAGTGACACCATTATATTGTGCTGTTCAGGAGAACTGACCCTGGAGTTAGACATTGTAATTTTTTTATTAATTTTTATTTTTTGGTTTAAATTCAATTAATTAACATATAATGTATTATTAGTATCAGAGGTATGGGTCTGTGATTCATCAGTCTTATATAATACCCAGTGCACCTGCCCTCCTTAATGTCCATCACCCAGTTACCCCATCTCCCCACCCCTCTCCACTCCAGCAATCCTCAGTTTGTTTCCTATGATTAGGAGTCTCTTATGGTTTGTCTCCCTCCCTGATTTCATCTTGTTTCATTCTTTCCTCTCTTCCCCTATGACCCTCTGTTTTGTTTCTTAAATTCCACATATCAGTGAGATCATAGGATAATCGTCTTTCTCTGATTGACTTATTTCGCTTAGCATAATACCCTCTAGCTCCATCCATGTCATTGCAAATGGCAAGATTTCATTTTTTTGATGGCTGAGTGGTATTCCATGTATATATGTACTACATCTTCTTTATCCATTCGTCTGCCGATGGACATCTGGGTTCTTTCTATAGTTTGGCTATTGTGGACATTGCTGCTATAAACATTGGGGTGCAGGTGCCCCTTCAGATCACTACATTTGTATCTTTGGGGTAAATACCCAGTAGTGCAATTGCTGGGTCGTAGGGTAGCACTATTTTCAACTTTTTGAGGAACCTCCATACTGTTTTCCAGAGTGGCTGCACCAGCTTGCAGTCCCACCGATAGTGTAGGAGCGTTCCCCTTTCTCTGCATCTTCGCCAAAATCTGTTGTTTCCTGACTTGTTAATTTTACCATTCTGACTGGTGTGAGGTGGTATCTCATTGTGGTTTTGAATTGTATTTCCCTGATGCCCAGTGATGTTGAGCATTTTTTCATGTGTCTGTTGGCCATTTGGATGGCTTTGGAGAAATGTCTATTCACGGACATTGTATTTCAATGTCAGCTTTGCTGCTTATAGTTTTATAATATTGCATGAGCATCTAAATTTTTCATGCTTCTTCTTATAAATCTATGAAATGATAGGTATGATTTATTGAGCCCTTAGGTGCCAGGTACTAAGAAAAGTGCTTTTAGATACTACCTCAACTGCTATTTACACCATGGTAGTGAAGTAGGCACAGTTTTTATTCCTATAATACCTATATGCTAGAGCTGTTTTAAAGAGAATAAAATCCCATGAAATAATTCCTGGCACATAATAAACACTCATTAAATCAAAATGGTGAGATAGAAGGTTTTCTGAAACCCTGTAACAAGCAGCAGGCAAAGGAAAGCCATCCAATCAGTCATCACTCTCCTTACATATGGCATGGCAATTTTGGTAGTGTGCTTATCTATAAAGGGGGATAAAATAAAGTTGAAGTAAAGTGTAAGTGAGTTAATGGATATAAAATGCCTCTTGTTGGGAAATAATTCTCCATAAGTCTCCTGCATGTCTTGTATTAACTTTTGTTCTGGACTATCTTTTCAAGGATGTTTGTAGAGGAAACAGCCTTGAGAGAGAGAGATACCTCTTTTGGGGCACGGTCCAGGATTATTATCTCTTAAAGATAATATCTCTCTCTAGGACAAAGGTTAGGCAGGTTTGCTACAACACTCTTTAAAAGATAGGGACTTCTTAAACTTGGGATTCCTCAGCCGTGACTTAAACCCACTGTGTGGGCAGCAGCCTCATGAATCCACAGACATATAGCTCCCCTGGGTCCTGGGAGGTAAGGAAAACAGATGCAAACCTAAAGCTTATGTTGCTTTCTGTGCCATGAGTAATAAAATCCTTTGTCTGTGACTCTGAAGTCTATTCCTTTTTGCCATCATCTTTTTCTAAAAAAAGATTATTTATCAATTTATTTTTAGAGAGAGAGAGAGGGAGTGTGTGAGCAGGGGCAGGGGCAGAGGCAGAGGGAGAGAGAGAATCTCAAGCAGACTCCCCACTGAGCGAGAAGCCTCATTTGGGGCTTGATCCCATGACCTGAGATCATGACCCAAGTGGAATCAAGAGTCCGACGCTCACCCGACTGAGCCACCCAGGCACCCCTCTGCTATTATCTTTGAAACTGTCGTAAGCTAACTAGTTAGTTTGCAAGTAGGAAAAAATCTCAGACCATTTGTAGTTCTTGATACTTAGACAGTGCCTGGCCACACACCGAGTACTCAATAAATCCTCCCCTGTTCCCACTATGGTATTTATCAGTGTGGCAATGTGGCAGATAATCAATTTAATTAAACAACCATTTAATGCATATCTACTACATGGTAGTCATAATGCAAGGTGCTAAGGTTAAATGCTGAATAAGACAGGTTCTCTAATTTCACAGTCTGGAAAGGAAGACATCTGCACATAATTAATTATAAAATGCCTACATACTATGATGGGAATATGAGTAGGGACCTAGAACTGCATAGAGGAGGAAGCTTCTATTTTGGTCTAAAATGTGAAATGGAGAGGAGATAGCAGGGAAGTTGCTCATGGTAGTACTTCAACTGAATTCACATGAAGAATGACAGAAAAACTGAGGAGGGTCTTTTATCTTGGAAAAAAATCAAAATTATGTATCTCCAATGCAACACTGATTCAACTCAACATGAAAAAAAAAATCCCTAGTAAATCGGACTACTCAAATGTAATGTGACCCCTGACACTGGAATCTGACCATATAAGAAATGTATTAGAACCATCTCCAAAGTCTAGTCACACCTTAGATTCCTAGATTTCAGTTTAACTGGATTATACAAAAAAATTTCATTTTCTGCTTTTAGAAAATTATATACAATACAAGGAACCACCACCCAATCCCCAGGCCTAAAGAAACAGAATCACAGGAAAACCATGCTTGGAGTGGTAAGTTATTTCTGCAACAAAGAAAAATAACATTCTCTTGAAAAAGTACTTAATAGTTTTTAAGAATAGTTTTATAGATTCAGAAAGGCATAATAAAAACAAATAAAATGTGAATGCTGATAAATTATTTTTATGTATTAGAATAAATTTTATGCATTAGAATATTTTTTCCTTTAGAAGCTTATATTTATCACATAAAATGTGAATCATTTTCTCTGTCTCTGTATTACACACACACACACATTTACACACAATTATATTAAATATAGAATACAAAGACCTGAGACTTAGAATAACAAGGTTTATATGAGTGACCATTTGACTTGAAAATTCAACACTAGATGCTTCAAATGCAGGTGAGGAAAAAAAAATCTAAAATGACAAGAAGCCAAATTAATTTGTAACAACTAAGCAGTAAATGTGAAGTTTACCAAGTGGAGATGACAGATTTCTGAGAACATGGAAAACAAAGTCTTCTAGAGGATTCCTTTCATTCCAAGGCTTATTTGAAAAACTCCTGGGTTATGTAAACTCATTACAATATGATAGATGGCACTGGTTTTCCTTTGGAGTCAGGAATATTAATGGTCATTCTGTCTATTTTCATCTTCATGGTACATTTCTTTTGAATACCATTTAGCATAATTTCTAGATCCATGTGTTTTCAACTCCAACCATTCCAGCACAGGAAATAGTCTTCAAACATAGCCGAATAAAAACTGTGGACCCAAAGAGTGTTTTTCTGGCATTGACTGTGAATTTGTTTTTGCAATCTAGAATAATTTTTTTAAAGATTTTATTTATTTATTTGAGAGAGAGAATGAAAGAGAGAGAGAGCACATGAGAGGGGGGAAGGTCAGAGGGAGAAGCAGACTCCCTGCCGAGCAGGGAGCCCAATGCGGGACTCGATCCTGGGACTCCAGGATCATGACCTGAGCCAAAGGCAGTTGCTTAACCAACTGAGCCACCCAGGCGCCCTAGAATAATTTTTATTAAATAGCATTAGTCACGGCAAAACTTTGTCTTTTAAAGATAAATTCAATTTTTTAAACAATCTATATTATTAAGATCCATGTTTGTTGAATAAGGCTCATGATTAAATTGCAAAATTAAAAAGATTTGATTATAATGAAGAAAAAACACTTTTTTTTTTTGGTCATTGATGTGGTTAATCTTAAGTCTTACCATTTAGGATAAGAATCAGGATTAAGGTAATTACTTTCCACATCCAAATACTGATTAAGTTCTATTACGCATGTGAATAAAGAAGAGTAATATTCTGAGAAATGGTGACAAATTTTCTTCAGAAAAAATGTTTTAAAAAAAATCACATTTTGAGACACCTCCATAATTTGGTATGGTATCATTCATTCATCTATCTCTTGTAGAAGATTTTTTGACTGCGCTGCCTGATTATCACATTTGTATGTAGTGGGAATGCCAAATACAACTTTCAGGGGTCAGTGAATACCGACCATTTGTCACTGGGATTAGCTGGCTCTGAACTCTTTCCATGCTGGTCTCTCCAGGGAGCCTGATCCTCTGCCCTCAGTCATTGTTGTGGCCCTGTGAGGGCCATGCACTGCTTCCTTCCCCATGTCCTCTCCCCAGAATAATGAGTTGAAAATTCTTATAGTAATAAAGATTAATTGGAATGAATTCCTCAAATATTTGCACATGTGTTCTCTTATGAGTGAGGGGCCTTTCTCATCCAAAAACTGCTGTGATTTTCTAAGGAGGCATGGCTCTGTTCTGTGGTCATTATTAACAAAACTTATTAACAGTGTTAGTAAGAATGATTCTGCCTATATACGATTTATGTATATAAATGAGTTGACAAAATGGTTATGGAGGCTAGGAGAGCAGAGGTAAATTCTACAATTCTAACTTTGGCCTTGTCTTAGGTGTGACATTTCTGACAACTTCCTGGGATCAGGTTGAATGGTGCCAGAAACTAGAGGTGAAGTAGCTCCATGTATTTCATTTTGCTGAGCCAGGGCATGGATATATATCAATATGGAAAATTACCATATAGACAAGGGAAATTTTCTTTTGATTGACTGAGATTTTATGCATTTCCATAAAACAAATAAACATATGTATTAAGCTGGAGAATAAAAATAATTTACTCAATTTCTTTTTTATTGCATCATAAATCTATTCAATGAAAACTTACAATTTACTGTTTTTTAATATACTACACTGTATGGCTTTTATAAAGGACTACTGATGAGCAAATCAAAATGACTGACTGGAGAATTGGAAAAGATTTCTTGCTACAGCATAATTTAAATTCAGGATCCTAAGCAGAATTTGCATTAAATCTGTCATTTCCAATATTTGCTTTGCCTTTATAATTACTGTTGATAAGTGTGAAAACGACCCTTCTATATACAATCTTGGTGGTTAACAAATTAACTCTAAGTACAATATAATGGGAATGTTATGATGGGTAAGAGCTCATTTTTGGAATCAGGTTCACATATGATCTTTATATTCACTGTGTGAATAAAGCAATTAACTGACCTTCAGTTTCTCATCCACATCCACAATATTAACACCTACTCATAGCTTGTTTTGAGGATTAGATGAGATGTTAGTACAGTGCTTGGAATAGCATCTGACACCTGGTTTTCCATAAATAAATATGATTATTATCTCTCCATGTTATTCTCTAGCCATCTAGTTACTGCAGATTTGTTATTTTTATACCATTATATGTTTTCTTTACATTATTTCTTTTCTTTCCTATATACTCTACTAAATAGGTCCTTATCTTATTTTTCTGAAATTTAGAAAAAAATGTTTAGTTCTATATATGTAATTTAGTTATATATTAAACTATATTAAATATAGTTTAGTTACATATATTATATATAAATATATATTATCTTCTTTGTTCATGTATCAATACAATATCATCAATACCAATTAAGTTTGGCTGACTTAGAAATTTATTAAAATAATATTGGGTTGGGGGCGCCTGGGTGGCTCAGTCGTTAAGCGTCTGCCTTCAGCTCAGGTCATGATCCCAGGGTCCTGGGATCGAGCCCCGCATCAGGCACCCTGCTCAGCGGGGAGCCTGCTTCTCCCTCTCCCACTCCCCCTGCTTGTGTTCCTTCTCTCGTTGTGTCTCTCTCTGTCAGATAAATAAATAAAATCTTAAAAAAAAATAATACTGTGTTGCTAACAGAATGAAGAATGAGTGTAGAGCTTCCTGGAAAAAAAGGAAGAGTGATATGAGAATCATACAATCAGGGTCACAGTTAAAGTCATGACAACACAAGGCAGGGAGGACTCTGATGACACCAGCATTGAACACTTGTTTTCATAGCTTTTATCTTTGGTACTGTTGATATAGGACAGTGACATCATATGTGCCATTGTTGCCACGTACCCATGGGAATTATATTTTGGTGGCACTCCTCTCTAAAGAAATCTCTTCAAGTTATGTTTGGATCTCTAGCTTTTGTTTTCCATGCATCGGAATGTCTGGGCTGTCAGAGAGGTCAGAAAAACAGGTTTCTAGTGTTTCAGGTTCAGTAGGGGTGTAGGCTCTACCTTCCATCAAGACGTAGAGATGGAGAACTTTCTAAATATAGCAAAAGGAGTTCACAGGCTGGGCAGCCAAAAATACTAGAAACAGTATGTTTTAAATGAACCTTAAAAAAAGTTGAACAAAAATGACAACTACTATGGATGGAGGAGTATTTCACCTTGAATAATGCATCCCTACAACCGATTTCTTTAGGATAAATTATTCACAATCAGAATCCATTTACCAAACTAGTTACAAGGAAATACAGTCAATCATTGAACAATGGTTTAGGGGCACTGACCCCCTTCACAGTAAAAAATCCCTGTATAACTTGACTCCCCCAAAACTTAAATACTAATAGCCTAACTAGTTACATAAACAGTCGATTAACACATACTTTGTATGTCATATGTATCATATATTGTATTATTACAATTACATAAACTAGAGAGAAGAAAATATTAAGAAAATCATAAGGAAGAGAAAATACATTTACAGTATTGTACTGTATTTATCTAAAAAAAGCCAGGTATAAGTGGACCCTCACAGTTCAAACCTGTGTTATTCAAGGGTCAATTGTATTATGAATTAGGTATGGTAACATCATGAATACTGTAGCTATTAAACTGAAATCTTATTGAATGATTAAAACCATCTTTTGATAAAAGAGGTTGCGCTGGGTGAAATATTCATATAGGTAAAAATAACAGCAAGTTTTCTATCCAATTATTTTACATATTGCTTAGAGTTGGATGATGTCTATAAACAGAAGAACAATACCATCACTTAGCTTTTGTATAGTCCTTTATGTTTGTGAATTCTGCATTCATTCTTTCTTTTGATCCATCGAGTTGCATTTATATTTTTTATTTTTTTTAAAGATTTTATTTTTAAGTAATTTCTACACCCAAAGTGGGACTTGAATTTACAACCCCTTAGATCAAGAGTCACATGCTCTACCCACTGAGCCAACCAGGAGCCCCTTGAGTTGCATTTTATGGAGTAGGGAACAGTTGTAAACATTTCCATTTCATAGACAGAGAGAGGAAGCCCACAAATTGTTCTTTTTGCCTTATTAAAGTAAATTAGGTTTCCTTTTGCTACATTTACCTTTGGATGAGCTCAGACAGGAGTTTAATTAATCTGAAAATTTTTCTTAATATCATTCAATCCAGGGTGCTTAGAGAGAGCTGTAGGCCACGAAGCTTATGTAAGTTAATTTGTATTTGCTGACATCTCAGTTAAGAAGATGTATGGATGGAAAGAAAAATGAAGCTATTTTCTAAAATGAGTTTGGGTTTCATAAATTTAAGCTGACCCTGACATTTAGCATGATCTTGGATCGTTAGCTGTATGTAAGGATATTTTTTTAATTGGTAGGGTTGGATTGGCTGGAGGGTACAGTCTTCCCAGGTCTACTAGGCTCCTGAGTAAATCTCAGGGAGAGTAACACAAATTTGATTACTTTTCACTTGGTTACATTTCCTGCAGTTACTTGGACCCTTGAGCATGGCTTGTTTTTTTGCTAATAGACATTTTAGAAAGCTTTGCTTCTCTGTGAAGCAAACCATTCAGTATTTGGAAATCCCAAACAAATCTGAATAGTTTGAAATAGAAAAGCCAGTGCATAGAAGTAGTCAATTCTTCAAGTGAAGACGTTGTTCTGAAGGTCAAATGACTGAATTGTCTTTTGTTTCCTTTTCTCTACACCTCTCAAGATTAAACCTGGATTAGAGAATAAGGAAGAGCCTTTATTCTTCAAACTCAATTAACATTTACATTGGTTTAGAATTCTTTGTTGGCACTACCCCACTTCAACTGTCAATCTATGAATTAGCACAGTAATGTGGGTAATCCTATCTGTGAGTGAGAGTGTGTGTGTGTGTGTGTGTGTGTGTGTGTGTAGTTTCTCAACAAGCCCTCTTGTCTATTTTCTGCCCATCACTTATATAATCTCCAAAGGATGAGTTGTCATAGATTTGTTCTATCTAGTTGTTTTGTGCTGCTTTCTCTGAAGAATTGGGCTCTCTTTTCAGTTACAGAATAAACTATGATGTTTAGATATTGATCAAACGGAACAGTTATAACTTTTATTGTGAGATCTGCGAAGGTTCTCTTCTTAGAAGATAATAGACATTGGGGAGAGTATGTGCTATGGTGAGCGCTGTGAATTGTGCAACACTGTTGAATCACACACCTATACCTCTGAAACAAATAATACATTATATGTTAAAGAAAAAGAAGAAGAAGAAGAAGATAGCAGGAAGGGAAGAATGAAGGGGGACAAATCGGAGGGGGAGATGAACCATGAGAGATGATGGACTTTGAGAAACAAACTGAGGGTTCTAGAGGGGAGGGGGTGGGGGGATGGGTTAGCCCAGTGATGGGTATTAAAGAGGGCACGTTCTGCATGGAGCACTGGGTGTTATATGCAAATAATGAATCGTGGAACACTACATCAAAAACTAATGATGTAATGTATGGTGATTAACATAACATAATTAAAAAAAGAAGATAAATACATTTAATTACCTTGCCTATACCTTCAGAGTCATCTTTCTTTGTTTAAAAGGAAATTTTCCTATGACATTTTAGATTTTAATGTGATTTTTAATAACTTTTGAAATTGTTGCTTATTTAAGTTTAATTAATTAAGTTAGATATATTCAAATACACACACATAAAAACTTAATTGTTGGGGACCATGGTGATGAAGTTTCTGTTTGAAGCATTCTTATCAAATATTTAAGCAGATATTCTTTTTATACAAAAATGTGAAAAGGATTATTGTCAAATAAGAACAGGTCTAAACTATTCATCACAAATAGTTAGATAAGGAGAAGCTGGAGCTCAACAAGAATTTAATGGGATTTTTTTGGTATTGATTAGATGACACAAATATACTAAAAACTGTTGGATAGAGAATAATCAATATTAAAGTCACCTAATAGCCATTTTAATTTCTGAGTTTGGCAATGAACCTGGGTATCCAGTTGTATAAAGTGGATGAGATAAAAAACAAGAACAACAACAACAAACAACTATTAGTCCTGTTTGCAAAGGCTAAACTGGAGAAATCTTTGAGGAAAAAAACACACTGGGCTTGCCTTGCCTAGTTAAGTAATTGCAGGAAAACTATGAGCTCCCTGAAAGAGCAATTGCTGGTCTCAGATTTCTCTTTACTGCATTCTTTGCCCTCTAGTCTTTTTTATTCCTACTTATTCATTACTCATTCACTGCCCTTTCTTTTTCATTTAGTGATTCATCACTTACATACAACACCCAGTGCTCATCACAACAAGTGCCCTCCTTAATACCCATCACCCATCTAGCTCATCCCCGACCGACCTCCCTCCATCAATCCTCAGTTTGTTCTCTATAGTTCAGAGTCTCTTATGGTTTGCTTCCCCTTCTTTCTCTCTCTTTTTTTTCCCTTCCCTTATGATCCTCTGTTTTATTTCTTAAATTCCACATATGAGTGAAATCATATGGTATTTATCTTTCTCTGACTTATTTCACTTAGCATAATACTTTCTAACTCCATCCACATCATTGCAAGTGGCAAGATTTCATTCTTTTTGATGGCTGAGTAATATTCCATTATATATATATATACACACACACACCACATCATCTTTATCCATTCAT